>NC_137889.1:191204192-191594135 GCF_963455335.1 Martes martes
TTGCTTTCAACTGGGACTTGAATGATAGGATATAAATAGGTAGAAAATAAGAGAGAAAAGGAATTTTAACCAAAAAAAAGTCCAAAGGCTCAGATATGGAAAATATCAAAAGCAAGTAAATTACATGGAAATTAAAGATACTGTCTTCTGAAGTGCTTGCACTAACAAATATTTGGGTAATAAATTTAAATAGTTATGTTAGATCCAAAGTACTAAGGATTTTATTAATTAGACTGAGATTAAAACGTATTCCAGGCAAGAAAATACATAAGCACATGTGGTCATACACTTATATCTCTATAAAATATAGATATATAGATATATAGTCTATTTACACATTTATAAAGAAACTACCATCATGAAAGTGGCATAATAAGAGGTTGCCTCTGCCAACCTGTGTAGGGTATCTGGGATAGGAAGGAGATTGCTGGATAATAGGAGATGGTAAGAAACTATGAAGTCATTGCTTTTCCTAGGAATAAAGGGAAAGATAATAAGGTAGTGATAATTTGTTTTGTCTTTTCTTAAATAAGCTGTCTTCTTTCTCTAAGGGAATTACAGTGCTATAACTGCTCAAACTCAAACCCTACAACTATACCCCCAGTATGCCTCATTTATGTTATAAAAAATAAACGCCTACCCAGTTGAAAAAGTTAAGGATATCCAAATATTAAATTGATCACAAATTAATTAGTCACAAATTAAATTGTCACAAATATCCACTGAGTCATTTCTAACAAGTTTTGTTTTTTTTTTTTTTTTAATTTTTCCACATAGGGCCGCCTGGGTGGCTCAGTGGGTTAAAGCCTCTGCCTTCGGCTCGGGTCATGATTCCAGGGTCGTGGGATCGAGCCCCGCGTTGGGCTGTCTGCTCAGCAGGGAGCCTGCTTCCCCTCCTCTCTCTCTGCCTGCTTCTCTGCCTACTTGTGATCTCTGTCTGCCAAATAAATAAATAAAATCTTTTTAAAAAATTAATTTTTCTACATATTTATTAAAGTGCCACCAAAGTTCAAGGCCATGCAATCTTGCTGGTCAATTTAAACTCCACTAAATGCTACAATGTTGCCATCACCTGTAAAGGTCAAGCCTCTTAGCCTGGCATACAAAGACCTTGCTCCTGCACTTCTGGTATCACACCTTATTTCAAGACCCTATCGGATGCATTTCTTGCCAGCCATCTAGATTCTGAGTACAGCATTTCAAAAGTCTAGAGGCCAATGGTAGAGACAATTTCTGCAGAGATATCAAAGAGGTTGGGAATTGAAATTAATTTTTAGTTATTTACAAGATGGCTAGTGGTTTTAGGGGAAAAAAAGGAAAAGAAAAAGAAGCATGAATATTATCTCCAAATATGTAAAGAATAAAAAGAAAATTAAAAGTAAGTTGTAGCCACAAGAGCTTATAGTAATGTGTAATTATGAAAGAGAAGTAAAGACTCAGAACTCTGAGTAGGAGGAGGCAGATAAAAAAGATGGGTTGAGATGATTTACATTATAAAGAGCTAAAATGGCCAACACTCGTACACAGCTTGTATAACCCTATTCTGAATTCACTAAAATATACTAAACCCTCACCTAAAATGACTGTTGTAAATCTAAAAGTATCCTATGAAGTAGCTACCAGTATAATGCTCATTTTACACATGGTAATACAGAGGCAGGCAGAGGTTATAAATGGTGTTGAAATTGATCAAATCCAGAGAATCTGGAATAAGAGTCCACATAATTAACCACTGATACCACCATACTATACTACACAAGTTGCGTGTATAAGAGGCAAGAAAATTTGGAATACTTAGGTACATTCAGATATGTATAAGTTGTTTTACATTTCTTAAAGAAATCCTATATTTAACATTGTAGCATTGCTTAGATTTATCATACGAGTTAGGTTAGTCAAAGCCCATTTTGTTTCTAAATCCTAAGATAAATGGTACACACACAATCTTTGGTCAACATAGAAAAGTTTTTCTTTCTCTTTCCCTCTCCCCCATTTTGGGACACCAAGTATTAGGATCAATCACCCCTTAAAATTCGAGATACTCTAGCAATTCTTATTTACAAGGATTCGTTGAAGACTCTTTCCTAAATCTGAGCAGAATTAGATGCTGACATTCAGTGAAATAAATACATTTGAGTTAGGAAGAAAATGTATATGAATCAATTATTAGGTAACCATAAGGCACGCAACAGGGTATTTTCGCTTGTCTACTTAGCAATGGGAACTGATTATTCGTGATCTTTTCAAAACAATCTTGATTTATTTTAATAATTCCCGTCGCACAGTTCAATCTGTATGCAATATGTCTTTGTTAGACCACTTTCTTTTATGTTCGCATTTACCAAAAGGAAAGCAAAATGATTGGGATGAACAATATTTAATTGATCTAGGTAAAATAAATACCCTAATGTTTTTAAAAAATAGAAAGTATGTTTACATTATGAGAGTTTCTGTCATGTTTGTAGCTATAGTAATATAGTGCTTTATTTCATTTATTGTTTTGCAATGCTGATGGGTTGCAATAGCTGCTTATTTCCTAGTTAGCAAAAAATAATCTCTCTCTTCAGAAAAACTTGCCGGTAATATCACAAGATGTTCTGACATCAAGTCTTTGTGACTATTACTGTAATATTTATTTATATAAAATAGAGTTTAAAGAAAAACAATTAGGGGTGCCTGGGTGGCTCAGTCATTTCAGCATCTGCCTTCAGCTCAGGTCATGATCCCAAGGTCATGGGATGGAGCCCTGCATCAGGCTCCCTGCTCAACAAAGAGTCTGCATGTCCCTCTCTTTCCCCCACAACTCGTGTTCTCATTCTCTCTCTCTCAAATCAAAAAAAAAAAAAAAAAAAAGATAAATAGGTAAAAAGAGTCCTTTGTCTCCCCAAAATTCTTTAAATTATTATTTGAAAGTAATTATTTTCAACTTCAGAAATGTTACCATTAACATCATAAGGTACTTATACATAGTCAATATGAATATTACGAAAAAAGTTCTACATAGATGTTATCAAACAATCTGAATACAGGGGTTCTCTGGATGATTAATTCAATAAAAAGTCTTTATGATATATAAATAATACACTAAGAAGGGAACATTGTGAAGAAAAAAAAGAGGAGATTCTAGAGAGAAGACTGAGACTTTATGAACTTTAGTACTATGTCTATAAAATTGTAGTAATAATGATGCCGAAAAAATAAGATTATGGAAAATATATGAATCTATTGTTTTTATAATATTTACTAATATTTTTCTTAAATCTTTGTGAAGAAAAACAAAGAGTGGAATTCTCTATTACTGTCAGAAGAAATATAAATTTATTATCTATTAGTTTACAATATAAAAACACTTCAATTAAATGAGCTCTTTCTGTTGTTATTCAATATGTATTTCCAACAGCTTTTTTTGAGACACATTAATGTTAAGGTCAGACCTTCAGCTACCATGTTCATAGATACCCAGCCCCTTTTAAAGCTACGGAATGTCAAAAGACATCACACCAAATCTGAAAATCACAATTCAAAAGCTTATTACTCACCCAGGCATATGTAAATCAAGAAGTGTCTTTGGGGGAGGGAGGAGTACCACCATGAGGAGAGCTCTCAATTCTGGGAGGAGAGAGAGGAAAGATAAAAGAGGGAAAGCCTGGTCTCAAGAACCATTTCTGGTGGCCCATCTCACTGTGGCGTGCTTGGGGTGGTAGTTCGGAGAGAAAGATGAAAGGAATCTGATGGTTGCCTTGTGTGCAACTTATAAAGTGCAATAGAAGCAAGTAGGGCTGGGGCTGTGGTCTATCATTTGCCCAGACCTTTATTAACTGTTCATCCAAATGTCATTTTGCTGTGTTACTTATTGCTTCCAAAATTATTTCTCCACAATTAAAGTAACAAAAGTATATTCACTGTACCATATACAAAAAGTTAACAATTTTGAAGTAAATAATGCTTGTCAATATACTGGCTTATTGATTTTCTAATAATTTCAAGTTACCACATTATTTATACCATTAGCACATTCTCATACTCTACTATAAAAATGAATAATGTGGAGTAATTAATTTAAAAATGCAAATGATCAATAAACATGAAAAAAGTGTTTTGCTTCACATAGACGTAAGCAGCACTCATCCAGCTGGCAAAATTAAAAATAATCTAAAATCATCTTATATTATTAAGGGTGTGAGAAAGCCAACACTTCCATAGTTTATTTGTAAAATCATAAGCTTTTTTGTTTCGTTTTGTTTGTAAAGATTTTATTTATTTATTTGTCAGAGAGAGAGCACAACCAAGGGGAGGGGCTGGCAGAGGCAGGAGCAGGCTCCCTGCTCAGCGGGGAGCCCAGTGCCCTCTGGATGCCAAGACCTTGAGATCATGACCTGAGCCAAAGGGAGACACTGAAAGAACTGAGCTACCCAGATATCCCTACGAGCTTTTTTGAAAAGTAAGTTTATAGTATTCATTTAAGTTTAAAATGCACATATCTAGATAAATTTATCTTTACCACTAGGTAAACATAAATTAATGCTTACTCTAGTAAGAGGGAAAAATAAAGAGATAAGTGGGCAACAATCAAGAAAGGGAGAGAGAGAAAGGAAAGAAGGAAGAAATGGAGGTTGAAATAGGAAAAGTGCTATCTGGAGGACAGAGTAGTCACAGGATATCCATCCTACGGAAAACACTACAACTGCTAAACAGAACAAAGTAGGTTACGTGAAAATACTGACTTGGAAAGGTCTGCAAAAAACGTTGAGAAAAAAAGAAAAAAGTCTGGAAGATTTGGAAACATCAAGCTGCAGAGTGAAAATCTTTCTCAATTCAAAAAAATATGATCCAGGCTAAGTAGAATAATTATCAAGGAAAACTACCAGCTAGCCAACTTGATTGAATTTGACTATATCTTTGTTGTAAAAGATTATGATCTTTTTATTCAAACAGATATAGAACTTTCGCTTTGTGCCAGGACTACTAGGCATTTTACATGGATTACTTAATTTAGTGTTTCATAGAACCACCTGAATTAGATACTATGATCCCATAGATGAAGCAAAAATTCCTAAGTAAAATGTCCAGTGTCATTCCACTTGTGAGCATGCTAGTCTGACTACAGAGATTTACTCTTAACTTCTATGCTATCTTGACTCTACAGATCTTTAATTGAGTGACTTGTGTACACAGTGTGTGTGTGTGTGTGTGTGTGTGTGTGTGTTCGTAGGAACTGGGCCTACGAATATATAGATATTCATACATACTCATACATTCAAATGATAATAGTTATTCTGTACTCCATAGAAATACAGTTTTTTTTTAAAACCTGAGTTCTAGAAATAATAGCGCAGAATAAAATTAAGTATGCCTACCACAACCATATTTTTTTTTAATAGCAGCAAGAAATTTTGTAGCTACATTGTGTCATCTGAAAAATCGTTGTTATTTGGCAATTCCCTGGAAGGTGAGAAGAGCTGCGAGGCAGAGGAGGGTAAGTGACTTGTCTGTAGTCACACAGTCACTGCCTAACACTGGGGATGACAACTCACAAGTCTCAGATCTCTACTGAGTTCACCAGATCACGGACATTTATACAGTGAACTTCAGAAGTTAGAAACCCTTTCAAGTTCCTATTTGAACAAACTATATTTTCCAGCAGTCCTTTTCAAAGAACAATGCGAGAAACCTCAAATACCTCAGCAACTTGCTTTTTAGAAGAGCAAATCAGAAATGTCAGGTGTAGTGGATGAGAAGGTTCTGCTGCAGTGTCCTGGGGTTTGCCCTAGTTATTTTCAACTCGTCTAGACTGAGACGCTCTACTTCGCAGTGGTGTCTGCTTTTCATTAGTTTTTTTTTTTTTTTTTAAAGGGTATCCATATATAAATCTTGCTATCTGAATTACATAAAGCTGACCAAGTTTTCCTAAACTCTAAATGAATTTTCTCTGCACGAAATTACTATAATTGAATTCATTGGGGTTCAATTAGAAAAATAGAAAAAAAAAGCATACTAGATATTTTAACAGAGGGAATTTAATTTAGGAAGTTGTTTACACTGGTGTAGGCATATTAAATTAGATTTAAAAAGGAAATATTGAGGTAACCCAGGGACAAGAACTACACAAGGAGCTGTCATCCCTACATCAAAGAAAGGGAAAATTGGGGGATATCAGAACCAGGAACTTGGTTGCTGCTGATATGTCAGAGGCTTGGAGAGTAGCTCTGATGGAGTGTGTTGAGGCTGGGTTTGGGAATGCCTACGGAAGTTGGAGGTTGGAAACAACTGCTATTGTGGAGACAAAGAATAATGACTAGGGAAGCAATGCTTGGTACAGCAAGCAAATGAGAAAGATAATTCTTCCCTCAAATGCCTCTCAACCTCACTTTATTGCCTCAGTTGATGGAGCCTGATGGGAATCCACTGAAGGAGAGGGAAGCATTTTGCTGGGTCTCAGCCCTAGCAAGGCAAAACTGACAATAGTAAGGTGGAATTCCAGTAGGAACAAAAATTTAATAGCTAATGTCCCTTTAAAAACACTTTATGTTTCTAGACTTCTGGGGTGTGTGTGTGTGTGTGTGTGTGTGTGTATGTAGGGAAGGTAGTGAAGGGCACTCCCCTATTGTATGCAGGTTGTCTATAGGTTTGAATTGTACAAGAACAATAAACATCTCTTAGTAACTGGGTTTTTGACTTTTAGTTGAAAGTCTTTCCATGGTTGATTTGTATATGAAATAATAACTTACTCATGTGGCCACCGACTAATGAGGCTGTGTATGTAATGGAAACAGTTTCAGCTTTACAATAGTACCAAAAAAACTTAAATTCCAGATCCACCACTTTCTAGCTGAGTAATTCGGGACAAGCTACTTACCTCTTCTTAACCTCTTTTCATTTCTATAAAATCAATTTGGTATCTATTTTTAAGTTGTTACAAAGATTAAAGATACCATATTTATATAATCTAGCCAGCGCCTCTTACACAGAAATGCCCAATTACTTATTACTTATTACTTATTATTATTATAGTAGGTACTAGGCGCTTCTATTTGAATAATCTTATTTAGTCTTCATAAAATTTCAGTAGAAAAGAAGAAATCAAACTCTACTGAATACTTACTATGCACACAACACAGATTGAAGATTTATAGACATGATCTTTTTTCTAGCTATGATATATATGGTCTTGTTTTTCCAAAAAAGAAAAATTAGATTTAGACAGTTGAAGTGATATGCAATTCTGCACAGTTATCATTCGAAGCCGTTGTGGTTTTGTTGTGATGGTGGTCATTGTGTTTTGTTTGTCTTCTGATTGTTTTTATTACAGGTCTAGAAATAATACATTTACCAGTTTCATTGTCATGAATTTAGATGAAATGGATGGTGGACAACCAGCAGATTCACTTTTTCATTCTGGTCCAAACATACATTTTATTTGCTTTGTTTTCCTGCTACTATTGCTGATATTTATCTTCTCTCTTGGTAGCTCTACCATAAACTTCCTTGGCCACCCCATCACTACTTATTTAAAAAGAAAACAACTCCAATTACTGATACATTTGGGTTGGTTGCTTTTAGGAGTATTTGCATTTTTTTCCCCAAAGCTCAAAATTCTTCTATCCTTAGAAATTTATTTAGACCACCAGAAAGTATAAAAAATAGGCCTTTATGTTCAATTTTTGTAGGGAATAGCCATTGAACATATTTTATTTGTGAGCTAATTCAGAAAAGCAGGTAAAGAAATAGGGATGGGTTTTAGAAAATTTGCATCCTTGGGGCACCTGGGTGGCTCAGTAGGTTAAAGCCTCTGCCTTCGGCTCAGGTCATGATCCCAGGGTCCTGGGATTGAACCCCGCATCGGGCTCTCTGCTCAGAGGGAGCCTGCTTCCTCCTCTCTCTCTGCCTGCTTCTCTGCCTACTTGTGATCTCCGTCAAATAAACAAATAAAATCTTAAAAAAAAAAAAAAAAAAGAAAAGAAAATTTGCATCCAGCTCTCAATTTTGCTGTTTTATCATTAATCCGTACTTCTAATAAATAAAATACTTTTTTTTTTTTTTTTTGGATTCTCTTTCTACTTTGCAAATATTTCTTACTTTCCCTGCCCAGGTCTGGAGTACATATTTTTATACAGTATTAATAAGCAAAGACTGTGGTAACTTTAAATCAATCTTTCATTGAAATCCTTTTTAGTGTTTTGATTGATGACTTAAATTGTGGTATACATACACTTTAATTTTCATACAAATTATTCAGAATAGCTGAGCATTTCTTCTTTTAATGTAATATGTGGCTATATTATAATTGAATGGACAAATACATTAGTGTTTTAAGACATCAAACAATATTTAATCCATTTAACTATAATTGCGGAGGAGTGTTGATAACATGGATAGACGTTAGTTTAAAACAAATAGTGAGGGGCACCTGGGGGGCTAAGTCGGTTGAGTATCTGACTCTTGATTTCAGCTCAGGTCATGATCTCAAGGTTCTGGGATCCAGCCCTGTATTGGTCTCTGTGCTCAGCAGAGAGTCTGCTTGCCCCTCTCTCTCCCTCCACTTATGTTCTCTCTTTCTCAAATGCATGAATAGGTAAATAATCTTAAAAAAAAAAAACCTAAATAATGAATATCAAGGACTTTCAAATATTTCTGCTGTATGAGCATATTTAACTGATCACACACCTTCCCGGGTAATGAAGATGCCGACAAGATTGTGAACATTCTCAAGGAAATTTATCATCAAGAGAGCTAACTACACCTGAAACTGCTGCTTTGCAGACCAAAATTTCAGCTATTCCATAAAGAATTAGCCGTAAAAATGAAACATTAATATATGGGAAGTAGAAGTTCATCATTTTTTATTACAAGCAGTTTTCACTTTGCCACACTACATAGAATATGTGTACTCCAGCCTTAACTTGAATGCGTGAAAGAAGTGAGTTGTGCCATCTAAAATTTTAGCATTTTTCTCCCCTGTAGATCAGTGGGCCATTCATATACTCAGTGACCTTCGCCTTGCTAGAGAACACTCACTACATTCATCATTCAACCTAACAAAAGAATTAATGTTCTTGTACAAAAATATTAATCTTAGTTCACATGGCTGTGCTTCAAATTCACTACTTCAAATCCATATAGAAGTACAGCGGCAAATAGCAAGACTAGCAATTTCTTTCTTTAACTCCTCTAGTAGTTCAAGTAATGGGAATGCTTGAAATGCCTATTAAATACTTGAGTCCCTTCTGAAATTGAACATTCAAAAAGTCCTACCGTCTTTGTTACCATTTTTATGTAGACCGATACCATCTCTCCTGGATCCTGCAATGATACCTTAACTGGTGTCCCTTTATCCACACTAGCCACATAGCCAACAGCTATAAAGCTGTCAAACTGATCTCTGTAAGACTAAATTCAGATCATGTCAACCCTCTGTCTAACATACTCATGATATTTTTAATAAGATCACAAAGGCCCAACATGACTTACAAGGCTTTTGATGAAGATAGATGTTTGCTTATTTAAATTGTATTTGTTGTTTGTTAATTGGTTTCTAAATATATTTACTATTGTCAGCTTTATTATAGTAGTACAAATTTCTTTATATGGTATCTACTAGTGTAAGGCCCAAAAAAGGCCTATTTGCAATACTTGAAATTATTTACAATAATAATTCAGAGAAGTTATTTATTCATTTGCTTATTTAATAAATAAATGTTTTTTTAGTAGGAACTTTGATGAGTATTAGGACACCACAGCATAAAAAGAGGACTCAGTCATTACCTCACAAGAACTTAGATACTAGAGAGGGATACAGACAAGTAAAAAATGTTATTATAATGAGCACTGTGGGAAGTAAATACAGTGGCCTGTATGATAGTGTACCATGGAAACACATGCATAGAACACCTCTTCCAGATTTGGAGAATCAGGCACGTTTCCCCAAAGAAAATGATTTATAAATCAAGATATGAATAATGTCCAGACATAAGCTATTTAAAAGAGTATAAAGAATCTCTTATGGCCCAAAGAACATCGTGTGTGTGTGTGTGTGTGTGTGTGTGTGTGTGTGTGTGTGTGAGGGGAGGGGGAGCATATGATGTTTCAGTATGGCTGCAACACTAATTATGAAATGAGAATGAAACTTGAGGCTAGTGACATAACAGGGACAAATGACATAGAACCAATAAACTATACTAAGGAATTTGAATGTATCTAACCAAGTGGGGATATTTGATTTATTTATCCCAACTGGGGATATTTAATAGTTACAATAAAGAGTAATATCATCAAGCCTGCATTTTAAAAAGCTTACTTTATTTCCATGGAAACAATGCATTTATATTGTGTGTCAGGGAGTAATAAACTCATTAAGAGGTAACAGTTGTCTCCACTCATATATTTGTGGTTGGGCACAGACCATGATCCTTAGATATTCCAAACACTTCTGCAAATAAATAAACACTATGACATTCAATGTAATTCAGCCACGATTATGGTTGATGTCAAACGAATTTATGGCTCCTTTCGTCTCAGTTGTTATTCTGAAAAGAGGGGTTTTGGAGGACGTGCCTATGAGAGACAGATCAGTAGATAGACTATATACATATATATTCTAATTCTGTAGGATGGACTTGAGAGTGACACAGTTTAATTGGTTTTTCTTCAAGTAGAAGTTGATAAAATCTAGAAGACTGCTAAATCTTGCTAAATGTTATTTTTCCTTAGACAAACTTAAATCAAAAGTGTACATTCATAGGGGCACCTGGGTGGCTCAGTATGTGAAGTGTCTGCCTTCAGCTCAGGTCATGATTCCAGGGTCCTGGGATCAAGCCCAGTGACAGGCTCCCTACTCAGCGGGGAGTCTGCTTCACCCTCTGCCCCTCCCTTGGCTCATGTTCTCTATCTCAAATAAATAAAATCTTTAAGAAAATGTATATTCGTGACTCATTTTTGCCCACACAGTTGAAAAGGCTGAATTCTTTGCTACAGACGATCCCATTGACTTATGAAAAGTAAAAGATTGGACACAAAGTGAACTAAAAAGTTACTGTGAATTTCTGGTATTCCTTGAATAAATTTATCTTTGTATTGCAAGGAAAAGACAGACAAAGGAAGAAGACTGATCTGAAGTAATTAAGACAAAATGGCAAATATTTAAAAATGACCTCTTAAGAAGGGATAGACATGGGAGATGTAATGATAAAAATCAGAATTTATCTAACTTGAGTTTCAAAAGAAGAAAGCAGGAAGAACCAGGAGAAGACAAGATTTGAAGAAACAATGATGACCAATTTAGGAAACAGGCAAATATCATATATCCTCATCTCACCAATTATAATGTGTTTTAAGAACTATAAATGAAAATAATCTCAACATTAATTTTATCATATGGAAACTTTAAAAAACACAAATGTTAAGAAAAATTGTAAGAGATCCAGAGACGAAAAGAAGATAATCCTCAAATAAAACTACAGTTTTACACTGAAAACAGTCTATTCCACAGAAACAGAAGTAAATCCACAGCAATGAAAATTAAAAATATATAAATATGTATATATATATATAGTCAACCTATGACAAAAGCAGACGAGAATCACAAACCCCACTACCACCAAAAAAAAAAAAAAAAAAGAGAGAGAGAGAGAGAGAGAGAGAAACATCACAGATTACTCTAGTTATTATAACTATCACATTATAATTACTATGAATAAATGAAGTGCAACAGAAGGTCTGGGGAAAGAGCTGTGTATATATGGGTGCATTTATATTACAGTAACATTATTAAAAGTCTATAAAGAGGGTGAGACTACCTTGTAAAGACTGGGGTTATATTGCTCTAAGCCGAGAAACTATCAGAAGGCAGGAAAGAGGCCTAGAACAGATCCCTCAGAGAGAACATGGCCCTTAGCAACACCTTGATCTTGGAATTCTAGCCTTCAGAAATGGGAGACAATAAATTTCTGTTGTTAAAGTCATTGAATTTGTGGTACTTTGTTAGGTCAATCCTAGCAAACTAACACAGGTGTCAACATAGATAAGTTTTAAAAGCATAATAAAAGCAAGATGTTGATGGGTGCCTAGGTGACTCAGTCGGTTAACCATCCGATTCTTGATTTTGGCTCAGGTCATAATCTCAGGCTTGCGAAATGAAGCCTCGCATCTGGCTCCATGCTCACACAGCAGGGAGTCTATTTGAGATTCTCTCTCCCTCTCTCTTTGCCACACCCCAAATAAAGAAAATAAATCTTTAAAAAAAAAAAAAAAAAGCAAGATGTTAGCATGTACAACATCAAGCATGAACCCTAACATAAGCTATAGGTTTTGGCGGATTATGATGTGTTACTGTAGGTTTGTCGGTTGCAACAAAAGTAGCACTCTGGAAGGTGATGTTGATGATGGGAGAGGCTGTTCATGTGTGGGGGTAGGAGGTACATGGGAATCTTCGTACCTTCCTCTCAATTTTTCTGTCAACCTGAAATTGCTCTAAAAAATTAACTCTGTAAAAGAAAAATGTCATGTATTTAAATTTTAAAGTATATATTTTTTTCATTGATGATTATATTTGCAGCAAAAGTACAAAACACACATGCAAACAGTACACACACACTCAAGGGTCATGGTTTCTTCTAGGAAGAAGTTGAAGGAGAAAGAATGGGAGTCAATTTAACTATAGAATTTTTAGCGTCTTTTTCTGGAAGTGAAAGAGGATTTAAGCTAATGAGAGGAAATGTTCCTATATATTTCAGCTTATTTTTAAGTACATTAATTCATTTATATACTTTTGTTTTTTTGAATTGCTTCACCGTTACGAATTACTACCATTGAAAATGAAACACAGAGCACTATTACTCTACATTTTAATGTTCAGTGGACCTTGATCCATAAGCCAGTATTCATAAGCAAAGCCATTGTGACCATTACATGGAAGGACAGATAATAGAACAATGAAAAAAATCTAGCTGTCATTTGTATTACTTGCACATTCAAAGTAGAATGGAACATGTGTGATCCTGTGAAATATTAGAAATAACAACTTTTCTCCTTCAATTATGCATCATATGAAATTATTAAATTTGGAGGTAATGATTAAAATATGGGTCCGATGTTTGGATTAAAAATTGACAGTGATATACTAACAAGTCAATATATTTTCCACAACAGAATGGAGTCACCTATGTATTGATTTCTCCATTTAATTTCCCAGACAATTAATTTATCACTTTCTAACCTCAGAAAAGAATATAAAACTCCTTAAGAAATTCAAGATAATTGTGACAAAGAATCCTTCAGTACAAATTCTAAGTTACTTTTTTCCTTGTCTGTTCTCTGACCTAAAATTGAAACACAAGCAGTGCTTTGCCTCCTTAAGTATAACTTCATACAATCTTAAAAGTGTATTCATGCATGAGGGAAAAATATCTTTCCCCTTTTTGACTAATGCCTGAAGCATGAACAGTGAAACCTTATTCCTACTGCAGACCTCTAATGATACTTCAAAGACTTACAAAACACCCCAGAGGCTGTTCAGAAGTGCCCATCCTTCCATGATAAGGCTGGGCTAACAGAACAGGTGGCTTCAGTCATTTTATATAAGTAGCTTCTTTCTATGAGATATTTTGTATCACGCGCATTGACTACTCAATAGTAACTTTAAAAATTTTTTTAAGAATAATTGAAGAACAAAAAGGAAAACCATATTTGTTCTTAAAACATTTTCCTGAGTATCTTCAAATCATCTTTTTTTTTTTTAAGATTTTATCTATTTATTTGAGGGGGAGAGCTGGAGCAGGTGAAGAAGGCTCCCCACTGAGCAGAAAGACCTATAAAGCCCTATAAAGGTCCGGATCCTGGAACTCTGGTGATGGGCCCATCCCAGAACCCTGGGATTCTGGCCTGAGCCAAAGGCAGATGCTTAACTGACTGAGCCATGCAGGCACCCCATCATATTTTTTTTTCTATAAAATAAAATAATTTGGACAAAATTCTAACAGTACCATTCTACTGCATTTTAATCACAGTTTACAATCCCAAATAGCCATCAAAACAAACACTTTCATTTTTGTTAGCTATTAATTATAGTAGATTCAAGGTGTATTATTTCAAAGTTACATAAAAAATATATATTTAAGAAACATAATTCTGGCACCAAATACGACACTCAAAGGATAGAATGACACTTTTTTAATAACTGAATTTATAGCAAAGAAACAACTAAACAACAATAGAGAACAAGAATCAAATCAAATATATTTCTGAGCACGGTAAAATTATTTTATCAAAAGCACTTTTGGCAACTTTTCATAACTATAGTCAAGAGTTTTAACATTGGATTTTTCTCCACACTGAATAGTAGCATTAACACAGCACAAGACTTCTAGCACAATCATAGGAGGCCTGATATTGTGGTCAGGTACATATAAATAAGCTATTTCAGATGTTCATGACTGATGGTGCTGTGTTGCCAATTAAGAGAAAAGATGAATGTGACCAAGAATGGGAGGAGTCTGAGAACCTGCAGGAGGAAACAGGTACAAGATACTCAGAAAATTGCCTATGGGAGGATCTTTATTTTCCCCTTCACTTTAATTATTATCTTTTTCTCCTATAAGTTTCCAACAAAGTTATATTATTTTTTTAATTTAATAAAATTTTACAGCTTGAATCAAGTATGATTGACAGATAAAAGTTGTACATATTAAAAGTGCACAACAATGATGTTTTAATATACATAGACACAATCACCATAATCAAGCTAGTTAAATATCACAAAATCATATTAGTTTGAAAGTTAAAACTCATATTCATTTCTTTAAGATAGTTTTATGAGTAAAAAAAAAAAAAAAAAAAAAAGATAGTTTTATGGGTGAAGATATTTGAATAGGTGAGTAGGGGAAATCTATCCAGTGAATTTTTTAGAATCTTTAGGAA
This sequence comes from Martes martes, assembly GCF_963455335.1. NCBI lineage: Eukaryota > Metazoa > Chordata > Mammalia > Carnivora > Mustelidae > Martes > Martes martes. The sequence goes on from NC_137889.1 coordinate 191,219,103, forward strand.
AATGAACTACATAGATTTAAAAAAATCCATTGAAAGTTTCATGTACCTCTAACATTTATTCAAAATGGTGTTGAAAATATCTGTATATTTTTCTGGTGAGATATTTTTTTTTTTAACCAGTGCATGATTGCTACTTAGTGTAGCAGGAGTTAAAATTTATAATCTGTTTCTGTACAATTCTTTAATCCAAGAGAGATTAATACATACTTCTTTCTACATGAGATATTTAGCTTCTACAATAAATATCAAATAGATTAATATGCTTATTCTTAAAGTAAATAAAAATGTTATTCATATAAAAAATTAATGCCAACCTATGAAAACTTATTGCATAGTATTTTCCATCAATTTACACACACACACACACACTGAAACAGTCGGAAAGAGAATAGCTATTTTAAGTAAGCTTGTGACAGAGACAGATCATTGTTTAAAGCAAAGTATATTAGCTGGCTCAGCTGAAACACAAAATATAACAAAATAAATAATAAATATTCCATGGTGGTGGGAATTCATAAATTGAAAAACAGACAGTAAAGCTTTAATGTCTACACACTCAAACCAATAGTGTCATTTTCCCCGAATGCAAGCAATAAAACTAAAATGAGTGAGTAATGTTTGTGTTTAAATTGAAAGGAGTAAAGCAGAAATGATGAAGAAATTAGAGTGATCAATAGAGTAACAACCAAAAACAGCTTTTGCACTCTATTAATTCTGTATTCTATTTAGCATCTACATATTTTGGGTGTAACAAATTTTTTTTTTAACGAAGAAGAAAAAAAAAATCCCCCTTCAGAAAAGAAGAACGTTGTGCTGAGCTGGTCAACATTATTTTTCTTTCCTAGGTTTTCCATTCTCACTGAGTAATAGTTTCTAAGGACTCTTTTCTCCAATCTTTGTCCATATAAACAATAGTTCTACTAACTCAGAAAAAAATTTTAAAAGAAAGCTTGTGGTAATAAATGAGCATAATTTTTTTAACTGTAATGAGAAAAAGAAATGTTTTCTTTTCAAATGCCTTTGCCTTCCAAGTAACTCTTACACACTAAATGCAATATTGTGTTCCATGGTTAACCATTTTCTGATACTCATAACATAAGCTATTTTTCTCTCTAATTTTTTCTATATCAGCACACATGGAAAATTATATGTATTTTAAAAACCTAATTAAAAAATAGTAGAGAAAGATCATTTGTCCTTAAATTGTTTACATGTGAAAATTACAATACAAAATTAGCAGAGCAAAAATCTACACAAATACTAAATATTCCACTGAGTAATGAGATTTTTTAATATGTCTGATTTACCTATTATCTACCTTTCTCTCCAAACTATGTGAAAATATATTGACAATAAGATGTTTAATTTTCGGCTCTTCACATTAATGAAATTTACCTGGAAAAGCACAGAATTTTCAAAAAAAAACCCACCATGAATTGGAAGAAAAATATTTATTAAATTTATTGAATTAATAGTGATGAAGGAACAGAAGGCTGGCTGAGGACAAAGCAAAAGCTGACACCCTCCAACTTTCCCCCACCCCCACTCCTGGGTGGGACATATGTGACATTCTTTAGGAATCTCCCACCCATCTTAATGTTAATACCTTTCTAGAGGGCAAAACGACCTTGGCAATGGCAAGGCCTCTGGTATCTGGTATCTTGTAGGTCCTCTTTAGCATATGAAAGTTCTATTGAAACCTCCCTTTTCCTTACCTCCCCCCAACTCCAGGGTACATAACTTGCCACCCCTCACAACCCGGGGCAGCAGCTCTTCCTGCCCACGGGTCCTGTCCCCTGTCCCCATGCTTTAATAAACCACCATTTTGCACCAAAGATGTCTCAAGAATTCTTTCTTGGTCATCGGCTCCGGACCTCACCCCCCTAAACCTCCCGTATATTCTAGAACTTCATCAATAGTATCTAAATTCAAATTACCCCGAGCCGTATTCTTACTTCTCAAAAACAGCATGGTTTTTCCAAATACCATCAAATCATAAAACGCTAGATTGTGTAAACTGACAGGTGCATAAGATGTGGCATTTTCAAGGCAAAACTTGGCCAAAGTGATTTAAAATTTTTTGAGACTTGAAAAAATGTTGTATTAAAATTTATATGTAGAGGGACGCCTGGGTGGCTCAGTTGGTTGAGCCGCTGCCTTCGGCTCAGGTCATGATCCCAGGGTCCTGGAATCGAGTCCCGCATCGGGTTCCTTGCTCAGCAGGGAGCCTGCTTCTCCCTCTGCCTCTGCCTGCCTCTCTGCCTGCTTGTGTGTACTCTCTCTCTCTCTCTCTCTGGCAAATAAATAAAAAAAATCTTAAAAAAAAATTTATATGTAGAAAAAAAAGAATGAGAGGGCATGGAACGTAATGATTTGATCAGTTATTAGGCGATCAAATCATTACTAATTTTGGTCATAGAATTGTGACTTAAGAACTTGATGTAAGCAAAGCTAAGGTCTAGTGGCGGTAACAGCTGTAGGCAATCATTTAAGTGAAAGTTCTCAGGTTGCTAATTATTGTTCGTGTTTCCTGGGCATTTGCTTAGTAATGGAAAACTGTAAGAACATTTTTGATCTCATGTGTTTGATTACAAAAAAAATTGGAGCAATGGAAGTGCTGAGGATAAAAGGGACACAGTTGTTGAGGGAAAAACAGAAACCAAAGTTAACAAGGACCAAAAAGGAAAATATTATATATTCATACGTATTGAAATAACCAGATACAGAGCAGTTAGAACATTCTGAAGGACAAAGAGCGAATTCTGCAGCGTGTGAAAAGTATTGGTCTTATGCAATGTTCAATGGACCCTCAGCAAATATGGAAGAAAAGTTAACCCTCAAATCAAATGGAAAATCTTTCCGTATGCGTTTAGAAGCTCAGATCAACGTCAGATGTCCACTAGACAGCTGTTAATGCAAGAGAAGGCTAAAACTCGTTCGGTAGGATTTGTCCTATTTAAAAAACAAGGGTGATAAAAATCTACACATCTTTATGTTTATGGACTGAATTTGGAAAGATTTCTTTCCCTCTTCAAGGAAAGATCAGATTTCAGACCCATTCACAAGTGCATTCTTTTCTGACTTAACTGGGTAGTAAAGGCTGCCAAAAGGAGAGTTGGGAGGAGAGAGAGACAGACTTGTTTAAAGGAAACCATGAATCAGTATGAATAACTACTATGCAAATTTGCTTGAAAATAGGGGCAATCAGAGTGAATGCCTGAACAGGGCTCTGCCAGTCTGGCACTGAAAGAAAGACCTCTCAGAAAACAGCAAAGGGAATTTCTGTACCAAAGGCAGATCTGCCTAACTTTGGCAGATTCCACAGCACTAATTTCTGTGGTTCCATTTATGAACCTTTCTTTACCCTGTTCTTGAATTTTCTTTTCTGTCGGAATGGAAGAAAAGGAAAAAGTAGTATGAAACACCCTATGGTTCTAAACATTTTGTGGTAGCTGTCCTGTTTTCTCCAATTTGTGAAAGACTAATAAAAAGGGAAAACATGCACTGCGTTTTAGAATCATTGATGAAATGTTCATGCTGATTAGTGTGTCACAAGAAGATTGTATTTTTAACTAATCACGTATGCTGCTTAATTTATGATGGGAGAGCTTGAAGGGAGCCAAGTAATTAATGGGTCTTGGAAATGTTTAATTAAAATTTTAATCAACATAAAAGGTGCATAAAACACAATTATTTTAGTCAAATATGATTCTATCAAAGTATATCAGCTATGAACAGAAAAAGCATGCTAAATAAATACACACACACACACATACACACACAACTATTAGTTGATTTATAATATGTCACCTACCCAGTTTATCAAACTTGATTAGTAATAAATGAAAATTTTCTTTCCATTTCAAGACATGGAAGCATGTTGATATACATGAAATCATTACTTTCTTCCTTTCAATCTGATTAAACTGCTCAGTACATGAAAATGTATAACACCAAGAGTTTATCTGCTATCTCACCGCAGCAATAAACATCATACACGTTATGAATATCATTGTTTTATTAGGGTCTGATGTAGATCAGTGTAACCAACAAAGGACAGATAGCAAGAAATCATAACCTTAAAACTGACCTTCAGAATGCACTAATATTATTATTCGTAAAGATAGGAAAAACAGACATTTTGATAAGGTGCAGGTGCTTTCATTTGTGAACTCATTTCTTCAGTAAGAATGAAAAGGGGATGGAGTGCATTGGGAGTTACATGAAGAAACTGCACTGTGTTTGCTTAACGGAATGGAGTCTGGTATCAGCTTGCCGGGCTCGTATACTGGATCATCTGCTTCCAAGCTCTGTGACATAGGCAAGTTGCCTAAACTCAGTTTCCTCTACTGTTACATGGGGAAAACACTATGCCTATATCATAGGGTCATTATGAGAATTGAAAGGCTTATTTTATGAAAGCAGTAGAGAATATTTATTCTATAAGTTACATACAAATGATAATGTACTTTCCCCTATTTCTTACACGATGAAATAAATTTCTCCTTGATTTAAGAATATATTGTATCTCTGTGAGCTAACATTTGCTTAAGAATCATTTTTTTTAAAGATTTATGTATTTATTTAGTGGGGAGGGGAGTGGCAGAGGGTGAGGAGAGAGAGAATCTTAAGTAGACTCTGTGCTGGGCCTGGAGCACCACAGGGAGCTGAATTCCATGACCCTGACCCTTGAGATCAGGATCTGAGCTGCAAACCAATGGTCGGATGCTTAACCAACTGTGCCACCCAGGTACCCCTAAGAATCATTTTTAAATACATATCCCAGAAGAAGATCCAAGAACCCATATTTTCAAATCAATGTTTTTTTTTAATGTGCTTTATTGTTTTTCTGATTCAATGAGGAGTCACATAAGTTAGAATAGTGCTTTTCTAAGCATAGCTCAGCATATATACATCGGAATTAGTATATATAAATTCTTAAAACTATAGGTGTTTTAGCCTATACTACATCTACTCCATCAGTGGGGCCTAAATTTTTTGGAAATGCCAGTGTAACATACAAGCGTATGACATTTAGATTCATTTGTGAGGGGCTTGCTTAAGAGTGACCTTCTTAAATCGGTTCCTTATAATATGATAAATGACAATATAAACTTTCGTTGTAAGGAATTTGTTCACATTTAAATTTTTCTTTTCATTTATTTTACCTTAAAGACGTTTGAAGCAATAAAGTCAGTTTCATCCTAAGAAATTTTAAGGTCCCTTCAATGTATACAGAATTCAATAAGATACTTTTATTCTACTACTAAAGCCTCCCAAATATGGCACCAACACACATTTTCAAGCATAGGGTCTCATTGTCCTACATAGAGTACCATCAAACTAGACCATTTTAAGTTCCCTATACACACTACTTCTCTGCTTTTACTTAGGGTATTTCCACAGACCAGTGTGTTCTTTTCAATCTCAAGATGTCTAGATACTACCTTTATTTCATGACCTCATTCAAATGTCATCTCCCTCATAAAACCTTTGATTCCCTCATCTCAAATAATTGCTATTGCTTCTGAATGTCCACATTTATTAATCACCTTAATAAAACTACTTACAACTTTATCTTCTAGTTGCTTGTGTACATATGTAATTTCTCCTATTAAACCTTATACTCACTGAAGGCAGGAATTAGGATTTATTTCTGTATTTCAAATATTGCCTAGGATAGCATCTTTCTAATGGTAAGTATTCACAATTATTACAGACTTAATGTATGAACAGAAATAAGGCTAATGTAAATATCATCTCTACATGACTTTGTTCATTTATTTAATCAGCCATTTACTGATAAGATTTATTTATGCCCATTTTACTCTATCTAGGATATGAGATTAATATTGATATTACTATCAAGTGAGTTAACATCTGCATTAATATGAATTTAAATATAATTTATTCTTCCAAATATTAAAACACTTTTTTTCATTAATTTTAAATGCCTATGCCATGCAATGAAAGTGCTATGAATTTTCACACCTGGCTTTTCATGAGACTAGGAGTTAGTCACGTTCCACATTCTAAAACCTGCAAACAAGGTAAAAAAGGAAACCATAACCAGAAATCTGAATTATGATAGTTCTTGCCTGTGGAGATTATATAAGGGCCAATTATGAACTATACATCCCCAAGGAATATAAAAATCATGTTCTATACTTAGTTTAGTTCCTAATTCATATTGGATCTAGGAATTAAGAGAAACAATTCATCTCACTAATGGGCTTCAGTTCACATTTTCTGATCTAACATTCACAAATTATCATATCCAACCACTACAATGAAAATTAAAGAAAAAGAAAAACAGCAATTTAAAAAATTAAGCCAGATTTATGGGGAACCACCTTTCTAATTTTCCTCAATTGTAATATATAATGCACAATCGCTGCTCTCCGGGGGATTTTCAAATGTCTTAAAATATTTATAAATATTTCCATTTTACCAATTGCACAGTGGAAGTATGAATGATTAGCTGGAGATAGGGCCATTCCTTCTAATGAGCATGTCAAGTCAGCGGTCTTAATTTCAACTAGTCTTATTTAGGAGATTGAGTTCTAAGGCATGGCTATTTTCAAATCTTCTTGTTACTTCTCTCATGCAGGAGGATATTATAAGAGGGAAATACATTATTTACCATGACAAAATTTTTCAAATATAGGAAAAATAAAATAAAAACCCAAATTTATCTGTGTATGCCTTTACAATCTCTCTTTTGTTAGGGTGGGAATCAAAGAAACACTAAACCACCAGAGTCAATATTGGGGACTTAGAAATTATGGAAAAATAAGGAAGAAGAATTTAAGAACCAAGGAAGAAGCAATTTAAAATCAGTAAAATCGAAAGAAGAACTAGTAAAGGTAAAATATATGTATCCAATCCAACATGGTTAGCACACACACACCAAAAAAATAAAGGTGGTTTGGGGCGCCTAAGTGGCTCAGTTGGTTAAGCGTCTGTCTTCAGTTTGGGTCATGATCTTGGTGTCCTGGGATCAAGTGTCCTGTTTGGCTCCAGGCTCGGCAGGAAGTCTACTTCTTTCTCTCCCTGTGCTCGCTCTCTCACTCTCTCTCAAATAAATAAATAAAAATCTTTTTTAAAAAATAAAAAATTAAGGCGGGAGTGGTTTTGTATCTGAAGCAAATGTTATGAATAGAAAACCCTACCAAAGTCATATTTTAAAACAATCCACCCTCCATATGGGAGAAATTTGAAAATAATATATTCTTGAACTTTAAGTTTTGTTGTTTGTTGCAATATAGTATCTTGAAAACAAGCATGATTTGATTTTTTAAAAAATATATACACACACGTGTACATAGATCCTGGTGATAGGAATATATTTAGCAAGATTAAATATGTATGTGGTACAGAAATTAATACTATGTAGTCTATTCTCAAATACATAATATTTCATATTATATTCACATTACTAAATATGAGTTTAACTACTTGACTGGAGATAGCCAGACATGGTTTGAATCTCAGATCCATCATTAACTATACTACTAAAAATTACTTAGTTTTTTATGCCTCAGTTTTGTTAGCTTCAGATGAAAACTCCATTTGGGATGCTGGAGAATTAAGTAAGTTCTGAATGTAAATCATTTAGCCTTGTGTCTGAAACATACTAAATACTCAATAACTTTTAGTTATAAATAATAACTTTTCAAGGTCAATAGCTATATTAAGTTTATACATAATGACAGTACATTTAAATATTTTTAATAATATACAGTTGTTTGAAACATAAGACAGTATTACTCATTATCTTCACAGCTAGGTTAAAAAGAAGAAAATAAACGTCTAGGTGTTTACACTACCTTTGTCAAATAACTTGCACTTATTTGACATCTGGAATTAGTTACTTAAACTAAATATATGTTTCTGTCATTGTCTATAATAGTAATGGTGGAATAGGTTGTGTATGAGCATGAATGTGTGTGTTTGTGTATGCGTTAGTTCAGTGTGTGAATGTTTGAGATGAAAGAAGGGAGGTGAAGAATGAGGTTATATCACAGTGATGTTTTATTATAGATAGTATTTTTCTTGTTCTCGGATGTCATACGTAACCATTTCACAATAAGTATACCACAAAAAATCATCGATTTGCTATCAATGTCATATATTCTATGTGTGATGAAATATCAATAAACATGGGGGGAAAACCATTAACATTTACTATGAATTTCCAAATGATTGCTACATTCTCATTTATTTATTATAAATATCTCTGTAATGCTATACCATATTGCTGAATTTTAACATTTTGAGATTTGCATTCATTTATTAACAAACTAACAATTAGCGTGCTCGCTTCGGCAGCACATATACAAACTAACAATTAGCAGTAAAAGAGGTACTGCAAATTTACATCTAGCCATCAAGACTAGATAAAGTAAGGCTAAGAACTAGATAGTTTGTGATGAAGAGTTCAAGTGAAGAACAGATCTAGTCACAGTCAGTCATATTGTATCAATATATCACTATATTCCTACTTGGCTATACAATTTTGTTGTTTTTATTTTTATGCTTGTTTTATGTTTGTATGTTTTTTCTGTAATTTTTTCATAAGCATTAAAACTGTGTCACTGTAACTGATAGGACAGAAATGTTGTATCATTATAAAACTAAATAAATAATATTACCATTCTTTCATAGGGCTCCCAATTTGCTATCCCTAACATATTTTTGATATATAGGCTTACTGTACATATAGCAGATAAGTTAATGATTCCTCAACACTGTCTTATGCTATTTTTAAAAGTACTTGTTTTATTATATTCTTCATATAAAAATTTCATTAAAATACATCACAAAAGAGCAGATTAATGGAGGAGATGGAAAATAAAGGCCATTGTGAAACTATGTTGCTCTAAGTCAGACTTTCATAAAAGATATATAAAGTTTACAGCCTCAGACACAAATGGCACATTTAATGGGTCAGACAAAACTTCACTGACAGCTTCAAAAATGAGCTACATTTTAAGGAGAGAGAATCCTAAGTTGAAGAATATGAACATAAAAATATTATGAAATATAAGAAGGAACAAAATGAGAACAGAAACTAATGATATATTATCATAAAAGAAACTGAGGTCAGGTCCATAGAGACGTAGTGACAGAATATAATTGATCCGCATCATTATGCACTTAGCCAAGTAGATCGTAGCTATACTGGAGGAATGAAGCACATTCACACCAAAGATGATGAAGAGAGAGTTTGACAGACTGACAGATAGATAAATAGTACAATTTATGCATATTCATCCGCGTAACAAAGCCACTGGAGAAGTTCCGGTCTTTTAAGACTAAATAATCTATGTTGATTTCTGAATCATTTTTGATAACTAATAGAGCATAGTGGTTAATGGAAGGTTTCCGAAGCAAAATTGCAGGGGTTCAAATTCTGACGTCTCTGTTTACTGGTTGTATGTAAGTAAATTCAATCCTTAATATGCACTTTTCCCCTCAGTAAAAGAGGAGTGCTCTGGATAAAGCTGAAGTAATGTTCATTTAGTACTTAGAGCAGTTGGAGCGTTTTGTAAGCACATCACAGACTTGGCCATCTTGTTGATTACCAATTGCTGCAAAGAAATTGGGTGACTTGGAACAACAGTGATTTACCATTTCTCACCATTCTAAGCATTGTCTGGGTGATTTTTCTGTTGTTCTTACTGTCCTGGCTACATTTATCTTGCAGAACTGCTGGGCACTAGGCGTGTCCCAGATTGCCTCATTCCCAAGTTTGGGCTTCATATGGGAAGGCTGGAGCCTTTTTTCTCCAGTGCTCTCATATCCTCAAGAAAGCCAGAGCAAACTTCCTCAAAACATGATAGTCTCGGGATTCCAAGAGGGTGGGAGAGAAAGTTGTATGTCTGCAGAGGCCTTGGCAACAGATATTACACATAGCTTCCAACTGTATTCTTTGGTATAAAAAAAAAAAAAAAAATCCCAAATAACCCAGGTGTACGGGTTGGAGAAGAGACTCTATCTCTGATGAGAAGAGTTTTAAAATTTTGTGACTAGGTTTTTATATCTTACCAGAGCTATTATTCAGAGTTCTAAAAAAGCTATGATAGTAAATGCAATTTGAGAATATAAAATTATACTTAATATCCATGAACCATAAGAAAATAATATTTAATATTTTCCCAAAAATGTCAGTATATAGTACACAAAGGTAAGTATCATTTCATATTTTTATTGTTGAGGTTGTAACTAATGTTTATTATTTGACACAAAGAACTCATATTGTGGATGCAAACATGCATTTATAATTCATATTTGCAAATAAGCTGAACAATATCGGTAACACCTCTTTAAATGAACATAAGATCTGTCACTTACAATATATGTGTTCTTGTGTAATGCAGTTTACTCATTCCATAGCCGAGGCAAAGCCATTGGAAAGTCCTTCAACACAGATAATTCTTTACTCGGGTATGTAATAGTGACATTAACAAGCAAGGAATTCATGGTTTCAATGATATCTATAAATCTTTTTGTTTAAACTGGATTTTATTTATTTAATATGTCATGGTCATGAGTTTGAAACAATTCTATGAAAGTTATAGGAAATACCACTGCTGTTAATAAAGAACCTTCAAAGCGATAGGAAGCTCTTTAAGTCAGTATTTGCACTATTAGGAAGGAAAAACATCAAGGAAATCGGCAGAGTGAAATGTGAAGAGGATGAATAGGGATTCCAGACACCTGTTCTGCAGCACTGGACCTTCCAATGATTGAGTAGCCTTTGATAATTACTTCATTTTCTACAGTCCTCATTTAAACATAAATCATTCAGATGTTGTCCAAAGTCATTGCCTAAAATTATTATTATTTTTTTAAAGATTTTATGTATTTATTTGGCAGAGAGATGACAAGTAGGCAGAGAGGCAGGCAGAGAGAGAGAGGGGGAAGCAGGTTCCCTGCTGAGCAGAGAGCCCAATGCAGGGCTCCATCCCAGGACCCTGAATTCATGACCCCAGCCGAAGGCAGAGGCTTAACCCACTGAGACAACCAGGTGCTCCGACTAAAATTAAATCATACAAAAACCTTTGTGGAATTTTTCTCTTGTCATTTAGTTATTTATATTATGTAAACATTTTTCTCTTAGTATAGGTAGGAATATGTTTAAGATTTAGTATTTTGCCAGATAATGGATACTTATGTGTGCAGAGATTTTTATTTTTTAAGAGATGTATTTATTTATTTGAGAAAGAGAGCAAGCAGGTGTGCACACATGAGTAGGGAGAGGGGCAGGGGAAAGAGAGGGACAGAAGCAGATTCCCCACTGAGCATGGAGTCTGACCTGAGGCTTGATCCCAGAGCCCTGAGATCATGACCTGAGCTGAAATCAAGAGCTGGACACTTAACTGACTGAGCCATCAAGGAACCCCTGCACAGAGATTTTGAGAAAGAATAAAAAAGCTATGGGCACAACTCTTAAATGCAGACATCAAAGATGACTTAGCAAATTAGTGCAAAATTTTTCTTGACTCTTAAATTTAAAATCTATCTATAAATGTCTACTTCCCTGATTAAGGTTAAACAAATGATCTTTATTCTACTTATTTCCATAAACACACAGAAAAAAAATCCCACACCCATTAAAGACTATAACAATATGAAATGTAACTTTACTCACAGACCTCATAAAGTTTGTCTTTCACCTATTTGAAGAAGAACAAAACTGTAGTTTCAGAGTATCATGAAAAGTATGAAAGAAACTTGAGGCATACACTAAAGTAATAAGTACTCAAAAATGCACAGCATATGCAATGCACAAATGTGCACCAATTGGCCTCAATTTTATTCATCATAAGTAATTAAGTTTCAAAACTCATCAGTTTTCCCATATGTAGATTATTTTCTATATATATTTTTTTCTATGCAAAACCAATATTAAATGACTGGCAGGCCTACAAATTGAAAAGAGAGAGAGGAAAAAAAAAGAACATATGTGAATTCTGCCTCAAGGAACTGATAACACAACACAAAGGACAAGCAGGCACTTTTATTTTAAGGCACTCAATTAACCTAACCTAAATAGATAATAATTTACACAATCTTACAAAGAACTTAAAAAACCAAAAGCTGTGATAGTTTTACCTAACAATGATTTTGATGTAACATCTTATGAAATAATTTAATTGTACAGTTGAATAACGCATACACAATGAAGCACAACAGTACTCTCAGTATTTTAAGAGGAAATCAGGCAAGATTATTTAAAATGAAGAAATTATGACCAAATGTTGGCAAAATTAGAGTAATTCCATCTGAAAACCAAAGTTGCTTTTCAGTACCTGAAGAGTCAGAAAGAATTTAGAGATCTACTTTCTATTAATAAAATGACTTTTTAAAAAAATTGCTGATTTTGAAAATTAATGACATTTCAATGAATTACATTCATTTATTTAATCATTTAGACTATTTATGAACACCTATTATATATTAGAACCTTCTAGTCAGTGAGGAATCAGTTATGAATAAAGGATGCATAATCTCCGCTCTCAAGGAGCATAGAGTATAGTGGGAGAGACAGATAAGAAAGGAAATTACAACACACTTGATGCAAATGAAGAAAGTGCCAAAACACAGAAGAAAGGCCTCATCTCAGATTTGATGATTCAAAGACAGCTTCCTGAATGAAGTCACCCTAGATGGGAAAAAAATATGGAGTAGGAGCTAATCGATCAAAAAGTGGAGGTAATAGGAGGCTAGGAGATGTCTGTCATGCGGAGCCTCATGCTGTCCAATCATGTCATGACATTTTTTTTAAAGCAAGATAAGCAAATAATTAGAGCATTAAGAAGAGGTAATGATTTTTCTTGATAAAACAATATATCTTTAAATTTTCTAAGACAAGTATCTATTTGTCTTTCATGAATTTTAGTCATTCATTCACTCATTCTCTCAACATATAATTATCATGTTCTTTCTATGTGCATGTACCTTTCTTGGCAAGAAATTATAGTAAGCTTTCTGCACTAAGGGAACTTACACTCTCAGGGTGAGACAAAAAAAAATACATACAAATTAAATACATAATATAGTGTTAGAAAGGGATATGTGCTATGGGAAAAAAGAAAATAGGTATGTGGAATTAAAAAAAAAAAAAAAAGGCCGGGGTGAGGGAGGTTTTGTATGTCTCTGCGTGTGCGTGTGAGTACTTAAAAGCATATGAATACGTTTTTAATAGGATGGTCACAAAACAATTCTGAAAAGGTATGGGAGAAAAAAATGTGTTTATGATGCGAACATAAGGAGAGGTATGGCTTTTTGGGGGAACATGGTTTTAGGCAGAAGTCACAGCAACTATAAAAGTCCTGAGGCTGGTACATGTCTGGAAAGCTCAGTGATTAACAAGGAGAGAAATGTACCTGCAAAGGGAGTGAGTAAAAAATGTTTTGGGAGATGAGGTCATCCAAAGAAGCAATAAAAGTTCAGATACTATAGATCTATGTCTTTTATGCTGAGCGAGACAGGGAGTCCTTAGAGGGTTTGAACAAGGAAGTAATATCTTTTGACATGTTTTAGAAATTCCTGTGACTGCTATGTGGAAAATAAACCATAGAGGTCTAAAAGGGAAAAGAAATGGGTTGATTAGGAGACGATTGTCGTAATTTAGTTAAAAACAATGGTGGTTTGGATCACAGTGTTGGCAATGGAATGGATGGGAAAAAACTGAATTGTAGGTTCGTTGAGTTTAGAATGGGTAGGATTTAGTGACAGTTGGATGTGGGTTGAGGGAGGAAAAACATCAACAAGAACTCCAAGATTATGCAACTCCCAAACATTTCCTGATAATAAATGATTGTAAACAGAGACTTTTTTTACACGTTGCTTCTCTCCCTTAAGCTTCCTGTCATCAAAGTCAGATACTTAGGATGGAGACATCCTTTCTATAGCACTTCCCTTTCCTTCTAGGCGAGCCATCCCAGTGTATTTGAGATTATAGTTGTCCACATGAATTTCCCACATCTTCCTTACCTCTGGGAACAGAGAGCATAAATGAGACATGCAAATATGATGGTCCCATAACCACCAGGGGGAAATCGAAGTGGTTTATTTAAAAATATAAAAAAGAGGTGACACTAAAGCAGAGTGAAACTTGACCCTTCCCTTTGTTTCCCAGGGGACCACACCTATAACAAATCTAAGAATAAATAAATGAATTTGTCTTCCACTTTGTGGGATATACAGGAGAAGAATAGTTTAATGCCAGCCAGTCAGAACAACAGATAAGGATGTCAGAAAGCACTAAAGAGGTTACATGCTTAGGAAATAAGCCAGAGTCATTAACGTGGTTGCAGAATGTGTTTGACTGGACTATCCTTTTGACTTGACCTATTTGAACTTTGATTTGTCTTCATGTCCTATTTTTTTTGGAAACCTGACTTCAACAAACAGACAAGCTACAGGTTGAAAGACCACATGGAGGAAAGCCCAGTTATCCCAGCCAAGGCCTTCCTAAATAAGCCAGTCTGCTTATCTTCAGATATATAGGACAGCTTAGCCAAAACCAACAAGAGTCATTGTAGTAGGCAGAATTATGGTCCTCAGAAGTTGTCCATGTCCAAATCCCTAGAACCTATGAATATGTCACATTCTATAGCAAAGAGAAATTAAAATTACAGATGGAATTTAGATGGCTGATCAATAGATAAGGATATGATCCCGGGTTATCTGGGTGGGTTCAGTGTAATCACAAGGGTACGTAAGAGTCAAGGTGAAGACAGAGGGGAGTCAGGAGGAAGGGAATGCAAAAAGGGACTGAGCCTCCGTTGCTGGATTGGAGGTTGGAGGGCGGCCCACACACTGAAAAAGCAGGCATCCTCTAGAAGCTGGAAAGACAAGGACATCAATTCTTTCCTAGGGCCCCCCAAAGAGAACATGGCTCTGCAGGCATTTTGATTTTAGCCCAATGACACTCTGTTGGACTCTGACTTACAAAACTTTATGCTAATAAATTTGTGTTAAGCCACTAATTTTGTGTTAATTTGCTACAACAGCCACAGGAAACTAATAGAGTCACCTTTCCAAACTGCAGCTGTGCAGGGATGAGTAAGCACTCGGAGGGAAGATGAAACCCCTAGCAGATATATAGACTATATATCTGCAAAAGTAGTTATTTACTATGGGTGAAATAGATAAAGAAGGTTAATAATACACTTGTGATGAGTACTGAGTAATACATAGAACTGCCAAATCACTATACTGTTAATAATAACATACAAAAGGGCGCCTGGGTGGCTCAGTGGGTTAGGGCCTCTGCCTTCAGCTCGGGTCATGATCCCAGGGTCCTGGGATCAAGCCCTGCATCGGGCTCTGCTCAGCAGGGAACCTGCTTCCTCCTCTCTCTCTCTGCCTACTTGTGATCTCTGTCAAATAAATAAAATTAAAAAAAAAAATAATAATAACATACAAAATAGTGATTATTTTAAGTCACTGAAATTGGGGATGTTTGGTGCATACACACAGCTAAGCATGTTAGTGAAATGAAATATCCTAACCCTTTTTTTTTTTTTCTTTAAGTTAGAAAACAGAAGGCTTCAGGGCAGAAATTTGAGGACTAAAAATATGCAAATTGATGGGGATAATAAAATAAATTATAAAATATACTGAAAAAAAAAGACAAAAAATAAATTTATTTTTCAAAAAAGAAAGACTGGGTATTCCAGGAGCTGGGTGTTTCATGAAGACACTTTAAATATTAATAGACAACCTTTCATAAATCTTTTATGGATTAGAATAAAGAACAGTGCATATGGGTAAAAGACAAACAGTTCTAATCCCCAAATGCATTCCATCTACCCTCTATTGTGCACAGTTTCAGAGTTTTGATGGGATTGACTCTACATCTGGGTTGTCCTTGGGGGGGAGGTCCAGGGGGAATGAGCCAGTTGGTTTATTTCTAACCCCTCATCATAGTGATGGGTTCAGTTCGCTCTTTCAAACTGGAATGAAGTCTCAGACTTGTAGTTGATGGAAGAAGAAAAATTTTCTTTCCTTCTGGTATGACGTGCTATACATATATGGGGCCTGGAATTGCTACAGCCATTTTGCTACCATGGGAGAATTCGATCCTGAGTCAAGGCAGATCCAGAAGAGGG
Source organism: Martes martes (assembly GCF_963455335.1). NCBI lineage: Eukaryota > Metazoa > Chordata > Mammalia > Carnivora > Mustelidae > Martes > Martes martes. The sequence goes on from NC_137889.1 coordinate 191,235,230, forward strand.
TTAAGCAATACAAATCTCAGAGAAATAGAGCCAGATCCATGACCAAACTATTCCAGAAACTGGTACCTTTCAATGCTAAACTGTATCCCCTGTATTGTTTAAACTCATTCTAGTTGAATTTATATTACTTGCAGCTTCCTGGCTCCTGTAGATTCAGACGACAATGAGTTTAAATTTCTAATCTACTCATTGTGTGCAAAATAGAGATACAATTTAAATTCTTCAATGAATTGGTATGAGGGATAAATAAGATAATGGGTGATCCCTTTTGTTATTTATATTTTAGGAAATATTATGTAAGAAAAAAAAATGGCTCTTATAAAGGAAAATGAAAAAAAAAACCAACAACAAAGCCATCTTTGTATTATATGAAATGTGAGATCCCTTTAGTTCCTCAGAACCAAAGGTAAGTGTTGATGCAGTTGAGGGAGGTAAGGGCAATTTCATATCTATTTGGGAAAGAGGACCAGTTTCAGGAATAAAAGTTAAATGATGTTGCTATTTCCAATTTCACCAAAGATATTTGAGATATTTTGTTAAGAAATTTAGTTAATATGTCTCTATAAAATTGGAATAACTCAGCATATAGAGATAAGTGTTTTACTGTCATCATCATTATTATTGTCAGTATCTTTAAAATAAGTATAAAGAATATTTAATCAAAAATTTTATGATGAATTCTGATTCAATATTTAAAAAAAAAAAAAAACTATCTACATTACTAAGACAAAAACAAATGAGAAAATCAAGGGAGGGTAAATTGTTGTTAAGCCAGACCCTAGTTGTACCTTTGAGCCATTTTCTAACAAAATAAACAATAGTTGTTTTACAAAACAGTCATGGTTAGTCCTTATAAAAAGTTCATACAGTTTTGACCCAAGAACCTCATCTCATGTGGAATTAACTGGAAAAGACTGTAAGAAATTTTCTAAACACATTTATTTTCTTTTGTGCCTTGTAATAACCAAGATTGTGAAGTCTCTCTCTCGATTAAAGACAGTACAGCAACATATAGTGTTGGATTTATCTTTAAAAGAGATAAATGATAGGGCTAGAAATAATAAGAGCACTTTAAAAAAGTAAAAAGTCAAACTACATGATATTAAGGTCCCCTACCAAGTACATAAGGTGTGATTCATAGTTTTAAGGAGCAAGTCCCTAATGTTTCCAGCCCTAGTCCCTAGAAAAAGAGACGTAAATACCACAAACTGAGTGACTAGCTTCTTTTTGAAAGTATCAATATCAGCATAACATTGGAAAATTAAAATTATTCATTCAATCTTTGAATTCCTTTATTCTCACACATATTTTTTAATTGTTTAAAATGGACCAAAACAAAAATAAATAAATCACTAATCTACCACCACAATTCCCACTACTATCAAGAATAATAAAGCACTACTAATTTACTCTTTAGAGACAGGTTTTTTCCCTCCTAAAATAGAAGTATTTCCTTTTACATCTATAGCATATAGAGTTAGTTAAATATATCTAATAACAAGGGAAGCCTTGTTAATATGAGTAGACTGTTGATGACAGAAATTATAACCTAAAAGATTAATAATTTATAGGATAGGGGCGCCTGGGTGGCTCAGTGGGTTAAAGCCTCTGCCTTCAGCTCAGGTCATGATCCTGGGGTCCTGGGATCAAGCCCCACATGGGGCTCTCTGCTAAGCAGGGAGCCAGCTTCCTCCTCTCTCTCTGCCTGCCTCTGCCTACTTGTGATCTTTATCTGTCAAATAAATAAATAAAATCTTTAAAAAAATAATTTATAGGATAAATGAGAGTTTTTACCTTCAAATATTGTTTCCTATTTTATTAGGGAAAAATAAAAACTAGCTAAAAATTAGACACTCTATATTCGTGTACTTTATTATTTTTTCAAACTTTTTGCATTGGCACACAGTGTTACATTAGTTTTAGGTGTATAACATTGTGATTCAGCACCTCTGTGTGTTACGCTCACCACAAGTATAGCTAACATCTGTCACCATACCATGTTATTATATTATTAACTCTATTCCCTGTACTATACTTTTAATTCCCGTGACTCACTCATCCCATTGCTGGAAGGCCGCATCTCTCACTCTTCTTCAGCCCTTTTGCTCATTTTTCCAACTCTCTTCCCTCTGTCAACCATCAGTTTGTTCTGTGTATTTATAGACTTGGTTCTGCTTTTTGTTTACGTATTTTTTTGTTTTTATATTCCACATATAGGTGAAATCATATGGTACTGACCTTTTCACTTAGCATAATATCCTCTAGATCCATCCATGCTCTCTCAAATGTCAAAAATCTCATTTTTTATGGATGCATAATATTAGACACACACACACACACACACACCCTTTGTTTATACTTTTTTTTTTTTTTTAAGAGAGAGAGAAAGAGTGAAAGTAGAGTGGGAGGGCTGGAGAGAGAGGGAGAGAGAGAGAATCTTAGGAGGCTCCATGACTTGATCTCATGACCCTGAGATCATGACCTGACCCAAAAGCAAGGGTCGGGTGCTTAACTGATGGAGCCACCCAGGAGCCCCTATTCCTCATCTATTGATGGACACTTAGGTTGCTTCCGTACTGTGGTGCATATATCTTTTTGAATTAGTGTTTTCATTTCCTTTGGGTAAAATACCCAGTAGTGGAATTCTTGGGTTGTATGGTATTTCCATGTTTAATGTTTTTGGTGCATATATCTTTTTGAATTAGTGTTTTCATTTCCTTTGGGTAAATACCCAGTGGTGGAATTCTTGGGTTGTATGGTATTTCCATGTTTAATGTTTTGAGGACCCTCCATACTGTTCCACAGTGGCTCTAACAATTTACATTACTATGAAGAGTGCACAAAAGTTCCTTTTTCTCCACATTCCCACCAACACTTTTTATTTTTTGTCTTTTTTTTAGTCATTCTGGCATGTATTTTAAATAGGCAGATATAACTAAAGCAGAGAAACTGCACAGTTGCGATATTTATATTTGGTTCAAACCACAAGTCTAAAGGAAATCATTGTTTTATTCATAATTTAAGCATCAGTTTGCAATGCAGGTCATATCCTCAAGCCTTCAACATTTGAAAATTAAATAAACTTGCCAGTCTTTTCTTACTACTGGAGGAAAATTTGTAAAAAAAAAATAAGATCAAAAAGCAGGCACTCAAAGTATATTTTGTTTAATGAAAAACATTCACATTCTCAAAAAAATTAACCAAGCTAGATGCTTGTTTTGATGTAGAAGGAATCAATGTCATTGTGTCAAACTACAATATAGATAAATTGCTCTGATTGTAATTCAATGATGTATCAAATGTACTGTCAATTATTAATAAAATTACATATAACAAAGTAAATGAAAATGCTCCCCACAGTCAAATAACCTTAAGCTATTTCTTTTCTCACTTCATTTTGTGTTAGTATATCACTCAACAATAGGCCATTATCAGTAAATATTGATTATGCTATATTGGTGCCTACCAAACAAGGCATGATCATTTAATAGACATAAAAGCAGTTACAAAATGGTTTATCATTTATTTTTAGTAAATTCACCTGTCTATAATGACTAAGTTGATTTGAATGAACGCCTCTACAGATGTACATGTGATAAAGGAGGTAAAATAGAAAGAAAAAAAAAGATAATGTGAAGTCAAAAAGTCAATCCATACTGTCATTCAAAGATGAATCTGATGCTTTGGCTGATGAAATTAATACCCAATTGTCATTAATTTCTTTCTAATTGTCTTACTTTATTAGACCTAATTCTTATTCTTAATTCTTCAGTGGGAAAATAAATTCCTCTATGGACCAAGCACGTCTTCAACTCTACTTTGTCTTCAGAATGCTCAATAGAGAATAATGAATGCAGGAGGTACAAATACACACTTGGTGTCTGAATGCATGGTAGTCAGTTTTGGTACAATAACATGAACAAGTCATTCCAATAAGCTGTGTAAAAATGTTTCAGTATTCTAGGTAAACTTTGTTTAGAATGTAATAGAGGACTCACGCATATTCTTAATTTAAACGTTCTTTTACATCTGTAGTTTCACTCTTACACCACATCTAAAGAGGACACTAAGCCGATTTACATGATACCAGGCCATCGGGAAGTCTTTCGGATCCCTGCTCTCAAGGACCGGTAATAAAGGGCAATGGCACTTCAGAGTAAGGTTTTAAAGAAGTTGATACTCCATGCATATCAATTTACAACATGCATCTTTACTCAAGTAAGTTCATAGCATACATGCCAATGAGACAAATGATTGAATAGGTCAAATGCTGAGCTGCTCTGATTCTGAGCTGAGCCCCAGAAGAAATGGATCATTGACCATGTATCTGTTGAACAGGGCATCAGTTTGCAACCTGAATTGACACAAAGAGCGGACTTTAAAACCAGTTTGCCAGTAAGCAATGGGCAGAATAGAGTTTCCAGATTAGAGAAAAAGAATGGTATTAACAAAATCATTGCTGGTATAAAAACAGACTGTCTGCAGATATTTTATAGAGAGATTTAGGGAAAAGCAATATCAAACAAACCTGATTACGGGGGTTCTTATTATTTGTCTAAAGAGGAAGGATAGGAAACAAGTATCAGAACCTCTTGCAAGTATAATTTTCCTTAAAATGGGGGCCAAACACACCTTGTAGCAGAATCATTAGCTGTGTGTGTCTGTGTATGTGTGTGTGTGAGAGAGAGAGAAAGTATGTAGATTCTCGGGCTCTCCTAGAGATACACTGAGTCACAAATTTAGGGTGTGGCGTCCAAGAGTAAGTAATCCTTAAACACACTGAGAGTGAAAATCCCATGTATTAGTCTTAAATAGCACAGCCATAATTATATAAAATTCTTCTCTAGAATGGGTTCAGTCTTACTCAATGAATCCTTTTGTCAAGATTAGAATGTTTAAGAAGAGAGATTAATAAAGTAGACGGGCTACCTAAGTGGTGGACCTTAAATAATAATCTTATTTCAGAATCCTAGAGAACCTAAACCTATGAATTACTCTTAGGATTCTGCGTCTGGATCCTTAAAAGTAAGTAAATAAATAAAAGACACTCACAAACAAAAACTTGTCATAAAATTATTTGAAGAATTCCAAAAGTCTTTAAAACACAATCCAAATCGGGGCGCCTAGGTGGTTCAGTGGGTTAAAGCCTCTGCCTTCAGCTCAGGTCATGATCCCAGGGTCCTGGGATCAAGCCCCGCATCAGGCTCTCTGCTCAGCAGGGAGCCTGTCCCCCCGCCCCCCGCCTGCCTCCCTGCCTACTTGTGATCTTTGTCTGTCAAATAAATAAATAAATCTTAAAAAAAAACAACACCACATTCTACATCAACTTCACTACCAGTAACTGGAATTACAACACTAATTTGAATAATACAGAAACCGTCAAAATCATTAATTAATTATTTCAAAAAACACAAGTGTGAGGCACTGTTGTGACCCCCAAAGGAAAGATTCCAGAAAAACAGGCGAGAGAAGAAATAGTTACAGTGCATTGTGCTCTGTGTTATGTTAGAGAGGCATGTGTGAACTGAAGAGCAGAGAAAGCTTTTCTCAAGGAAGCAGGAATTTAAGTGGACCTGCAGCCTGAGCTCTCTCGGATGAGGATATAAGAAATCGGGTTTCAGGGGAGGAAGAGCGTGTTCGGTACTTCCTAGGGAGTCAGAGTGTTGTGGCTCTAGGGTAAGAATTTCTTGGTTTCGATTCCTATTCCCTCACTTACTAGATTTGTGACCTTGGTCAAATCACTTCACATCTTTAAACGTCAGTTTCTTCATCCTAAAAATGGGAATAATCATAATATTATGTCATGAAGATACTGTTAGGATCAAAGAAGAAAACGCAAATAAAGGTCTTCACATGACCATGCACACAATAAATGCCGAGACATGTTAGCCATCACCGTGTCTACCACGTCACCACAGCAGGTAGAAGGGAGACAGAGAAGCAACAGAAGACTCTGGAATGCCTTTGTAGAAACCAGGTGAACCTTTAGCAGATTTCTAAAGCCACTGAACCCAACAAGAACTTTGATGGCTTCTGAAAATATTAAATATTACAGCCCATCCACTTAAGCCTTAATAAATAAACTGGAGATGAATTATGGACAGACTAATCAGGGTTTCATCTTTGAGCTATGTTTTCAAAACACAAATAGGCATAGGAATAAGCACAGAATTTGAACCTCACGTAAGCCAAGTTTCAGTGTAAATGGGAACCTTCAGTTGGCAAAATTAGAAGCTTTTCATTGGTAGCCGTAATACAAGTAATTGGTTGTAGAAACATCAGCTTGAAGCCAATGTAGAGATATCCATGCTATGTAATTAAACAAAACATTTGTCTCTAAGGTATCTTTCCTCTGAAACTTTAATAATTGACCAAAATTAATGTCAATCCACACAAAAAAATTATGTAGTTAACAAAATAAACATTTTTTTTTTCCAAATACATCTTGATTCAAATAAAAAGTATTACCCTTTTTCTTTTTTCTTTGGGGTTTTTTGTTGTGCTTGTTTCATTTTGTTTTCTAATGAGCTTTCATTCTGATTTTTATTTTATTTATTTTTATGTATTTATTTTTATTTACAAGGTATTTTCCCCATTTTGCTCTTACTTTGATATTTTTATTCTTTGTGCTATTGCTCTGGATATTTTTATCAAAATTAGAGAAACTTCAATGCTAATATCAAACTCAATGTTTTAAGATATCATTGAAGATAGCATCAATATTGGAAAATAGTATTTTTGCTTTACTCCTCAAGCTTGAAGCAGTTACTTTTGTTACCTGTAGAATTAGTGGTTATATATATTTGCTTTTTCTTTTGAATGTTTTTTTTTTCCTTGTATCTTACCTCACCATTGAGTTTGTCTGTAAAACATTTGTAAAGTTTAAAACCTGTTTGTCCCATAGTTTCTCCCACGGACTGACACTATTTAGAATATTAGTGAAAAGTTTCTTAAATGCTATTATGTAACATTTATTAATGCCTTATTACATGTGAGGCATTATACTACTTGTTTTACAGATATTAACTCATTTACTCTTCACAACCGTCTATGTCACAGATGCTATTATTTGGTATCTGGGAGTTCTAAGTAACTTACCCACATCACACAGCTAGTAAGTGACAAAGACATTATGGAAAACCGGAAACTCTGGCTCCATGATCTAGAAACTTAACCAAAATATTAATCTACGACTCTGTGCAATGGATTCACACAAACACACACACTTTCTACTCTGTGCATTTCATTTTGGAAGACAATAAATCTGTATTAGGAATATCATGTAGAGAAATGGGAAAAGAACTGAAAGTGTGGTTTACTGGTTTTGTTGTTTTCCTGTTTTTTTTTTTTTGTTATTTTCCTTTTTTCTTTTCTTTTTTTTTTCTAAAAGAAAATCTGTGCATATCAAATGAAATTCACTATATTAAGATTTTAAAATGAAACAAGAATCTGCTTTTTTGTGTAATCCGTGAAAATGTATTTGGGATAAAAGTGGATACATAAGAAAGTATAAAAACCAGGTAAAAGCTTTGCATAGTTCAAAGATGGTAAAGTGCCAAGAGATGAGGCATCTTATTAACTCAACCCTCAACACCTGAAATACAAATATATATAATGAAAGAAAGATAGAACAAAGAAGGGAAGATGGAAAGAATGAAGGAAGAAAGAAAAGAAGGGGAAAAGAGAAAGAGAGAGTGTTTAAACCAGCCAGGGTAGATTTTGTTTGCAACTAAGAAAACAGACATTAAAAAGAAAAATTGTTCCCCCAAGAGAAATGTTTCAGGCAACAATCTTTAAGGGAATGGGAGTATAAACCCTAGGACTTGACTTCGTTGTATTTCAGTGTAGCAAGGATCTGTTTTGCATTTAGGGGTGTTGATCTAACAATACCTGGCATATAACAGCATGTTTCATCACCTGAGGTCCCCTCAAAAAAAGGGCTTCTGTAACATAATATTTTGGGTGACCAAATTCCACCTGTTTTAATACCTTAAAGTATGAGAAATAGAAGAAATATGGGAAGAACTGGCTGTATCCAAGTGCACTGGAGAGTTTAAAGAATAAAATAAGAAGCTTAAAATTTAAATTTTCAGCTCAAGTCATATGAGATCATCAGAGAGTCTCCCTGCCAAAAGTCCTCTTACTCAAGTGAAAAGGATAACAGAGCTGCACAAAAAAGTCCAAGTCTGATTTCATAGAATTACGGAATTATAAAAATGATTGAACTTATTGCAGTGCTTTATAAGAAAATGAGGCCACTGATTGGAAGAAAAAGTGAAATTCTGAGCATTGGAATGTAGATGTGGGGAAGAAGTCAGATAACTCAGCATATTCTCAACTTTTAAAACTTACTGAGTCTCTCTTGCTACCAGATTCAGCTGTTCCACACCTGACTAAGAAAGTGATTTCTTCACATCTTCATTACCAAGCCTACACCTTATCTATGATTGTTAACTGATAGCTGGAAGAAATTCTCTTCCTGCCCAAAACTATCACTCCATCTGAACTAAGAATACCAATATTTTCTTGAAAGCTAATATTCTAGTCAATATTGGGGGGCAAGAAATTTCCTAGATATAAGAATCACAAGATTCTATGACTTAAATTGGCCAAAGCATAATAAATGTATGTAAAAATGAATTTTATGAGTTTCTCACATGTATAAGAGCTGGAAACAATTTAATTCAAGCCAGTATAAATTCATGATTAGAGATTCTGGATTCAATGTACTTTTCCAGGTCATTGGCACAAGTGCTAAATGTTTCTTTAATTTTTTGACCAAAATCTGGATTGAAAGGTGTCCAAAGTTAAAATAAATTCAAAAACTGTGAATTCCTGTTCTAATGTAGAAGAGAGAGTTAAACAATGTGCTGAAAAAGAAGTGTTAAAGTGGATTTATATTTCAAGAACTGTGAAACTACCCACATCTTCAGGAAGGGCCCAGGGACATTTTCTTTATCATAATGACAAGAAATAAATTCATGGCAGTGCCACAATCATAAACAAAATCTCTATAATTTCTGTCCCTTATACTTAACACAAAAGTTGAAGCTGCAGTGAAATAATTTATTGATTTCTATAGGGTTCAGGGGTGGCAGAGGCCAAGCAGTAGCACTTGCCATCGGAAGTAGGTGGGCATGAATTTCATAATAGGCAGCAGGATTTGGATGGCAAAAAGTCTAGTACGCTGGCATTCAAAGACCAAAATTATGGGCCATTTGATTTGTGCCACTAACGACATGAAGGTCTGAGAAATACAAATCAAAATTTAGCGAGCTGGTAAGTCATGGTAGATCACCAAATCCTAGACCTGAGTTAGCTTATACATGGTCCCTGACGTAAGATGGTCCAACTTACTTTTTTTTTTTTTTTTTTTTTTTTTTTTTTTTACTTTATAATGTTGCAAATGTGATACACATTCAATAGAAACCTTACTTAGAATTTAGAATTTTGATGCTTCCCTGGGCTGGTGATACTCTTTCACGAAGCTGGGCAGTAAGCCACAGCCCTGTCAGCCACACAGTCACGAGGGTAAACAACAAACAACACTTAAAAGCATTCTGTACCCAGGCAACCCCCTGATTTTTTTTTTTTCTGCTTTTAGTACAGTAGTTGATAAATGACATGAGTTATTCAACACTTCATTATAAAATAGGCTTTGTGTCAGATGATTTTGCCCTACTATAGGTTAATTTTGATGTTCTGAGCACATTTAAGATAGGCTAAGATAAACTCTGATGTTTGGCAGGCTGGGTGTATTAAATGTATTTTTGACTTAGATATTTCCAACTGAAAATGGTTTTATCGTGATAGAAGATGATCATAAATCCAGGAAGATCTGTACGTACCCACAGTCCCTTAAATGAAGAGAAAGGTGATTGTCTTTAAAAAAGGATTGTGCAATAGCAACATACGTTAAAACTCGACATCTGTCTTTTAGCTTCTTTGAAAGGTATTTCTGACCATTTCTAAATAAATGGACAGGGGGAGGGGTAAATGCCCAGATCTTTCACGGTTATTGAATACTGTGTCTGAGCTAACATTAATCCCTGTGAATTCCAAATACCACTGAGAAACATTGATCTGAGTGGACATGATGGGGGTAAGGTGATCAATGAGTTGTTGTTCTGAGCCCACAGTACCATTGGCACATTGATGCCTTCTCCATCCCATCTTTGATTCTTTCTTCAGGTCACACACTGGTATATAGTTGGAAGATTTACCTTGCACTTGGAAGAAACCTCTGTCTCCGAGGCCCATGAAGTAAAATCTGTAAAACTATAGTAATGGCCAAATTAAAATATCTCCATCCTACCAAAAGAGGAAGCACAAATCTTTATTGTATCTGTGGGGGAATGCAGAAATTAGTGCCACCATAAAAAATATGGAAGAATAAAGAGTGGGGATTATGAGTTTTAATGACTTGTTTAGTTTGAGTAGAAGACAAACTAATCTTGTCAAAATATGTATTTAATCAGGTGGTGATTACAAATACACCTAATATAGTCTCTCCACTGTTGAAAATCAATAAATATCTTTACCATTGTTTAGTAATGGTCTAATAGATGACGATAAACTTTTTAAACATCTCAATACACAGAAACCACCAGAAAACATTTGTTGCCACTTGGCAAGGGCAACAACCTACTTTTACCATCTCATTTTAGCATTCTCTTAAATTTCCAGCTCTACAGCATAATTCAGTCTTCAGGGGATCCTGGTCATCCCAATATCCTAAGCTATATCATGCTGGTCAACTACACGAATGGCATCAAGCTGAAAATATTTGATTAAATGGGATTATCACTTACCCCAGACACCTTTGCAAGAACCAAGGAATAAAAACCTTGAAAACATAGGGGCATCTTTCTTAGGGATATTTCTGTACTTGATCTTAGCCAAAAGGCCAAGAAACGATCTTAGTGATATCTCTGATAGTCTGGGACAGGTTGCGACATCCCCACCAAAATGTGTGTTGCATTTGCAGCTCACGTCATGTCAACCGAACCCTCTGAAGACAGAAACCAAGGGCCTAAGATTGATTCAAAACAAAGTTTGGTCTATTTTACCTCAGAATTAGAATTCTGTACCTTTGCATATTAAAATATTAGTAATTGAGGGTTTTGTTTGTTTGTTTGTTTGTTTTTGGTTAGAATAAGCTTATTCTTTCTTGGGATAAAATATACATTTGTATATACTTTAAAAATTTTGAATTTTAGCACTTGATGTCATATGCCTACAGCAAAATTATTTTAAAATAGAAACTTGAACAATATGTTCATAGGAGAATATGATAATGCACATTGTTTTGTGAGTGAATAATGAAATTTAAAAATATTCGCTTTTAACAGAATTTTTAATTTTCACACTATGTTTTGATGTATCACTCACTCTCTAACTATCTACGTATCTATCTATTCATCCATCCATCCATCCACCTAACTAGGAGATAGATATTTAGATAAACAAATAAAACAGAAGAACAACAGAAGTGTTGTTACATAAATAATCTAAATACTTGTTTTTAGAAGGAATGAGTAATGGGTAATTCAACTTTTTGAAATAATGTATTGCATAAAACAGACATAAACTCACTAAGAAGGTGGAGGAACTCACTCAACATCCCTTTTCTAAGTTTAAGAATTTAAAAAATTCATGGTTTGCATTTTCATCATTTTATCCACTTTGCAACCTATTTGTTAAAAGAGTTCTTTACATAATTAACATATCTCCATTGTATTTTCCTATGTTTTTCCCCTCCTCCACAGACAGCATTTCTTTATCTTCATGTAAATTACTTTTTTCTCTTTTTTTTATCCTTTTCAGATGTGTTTCTTTTTCTTGACCATGAAAACCTTCACAATTTTACAATGCTTTCCCGTCAACCTCACTATTATTTGCTGCATTTTACAAGGACCGTAAAGACCAACTAATTCTAGTACTCAGCTTTTCTTAAAATTTTATATTTGGGGAGTTTTTTGTTTTGCCTTGCTTTTTAAGTACTCTCTAACCCCAGCATGGGTCTCAAACTCACAGCCCGGATATCAAGAATCACATACTCCATCAACTGAGACAGCCAGGTGCCCCAAAACTTTATATTTTGATTTTATTATTAAATTACCTTGTAAAAAAGTACCATTTAAATTTAGACAACATCTTGCAAGAATAAGGTGGGCGCCATAATGATATAATGACTGGGAAAGTGTTTTAAATACTGTATAAACATCCATAAATTTGTCATTTGATCACTATCTTCAGCACAAAATCGTTATTTATTTTTATAGACCAGTCAGCTAGGGTTACCTAATCAATTTCAGTTCCTAGCTTAATGCAGGATTCTCATCTTGAAAAAAAATTGCTAGTTTTTCTTCTGGTACTTTACAAATATAATGTTGAATTTGGACATTTCAGACTGTGCACTAAAATTGCAAAAGATGACTGATGTCAACCTTCTTGGACCATCTCAAATGACCCCAAGGAGAAACCAAAAATAAGAACTGGAAGACCAGTTCTTATTTTTGGCCAGTAATAATCCTGAATAATCCGATATGATAGAAACAGAATGTATTACGACAGCATAAGGGTCTCTCCCGTGCCTAAGTGGAAATTAGTAAACCTTAATTTCTACAACCAAAAGAATTATACCTTGAAGGGACGCACAACTATACAATGGAGAACTGTCTGCAAAGATGGGTATCCTTTCCCTTTTTGGCATATGATGCTCTGTAAACTGACATGCTTTGGAACAGTTCTTCTAGCAATTTAAAATACTATCTCCTGGGCTATAGTCCTCAGTAAGACACCTAATAAAACATGTATTAATCTATTTTAGGTTGGCTTTTTTTTCTTTTAGTCAACAACACACTTTGTTGTTGTCACAAAAATAAGTCAGAAAATGCCAAAATAAATTACAAATCTGAAATGAATCTATTACAAAAGAAACACATTTCTCAAAAAACCCTCCTTAAAAAAGTTTGAAACTAAAGTTAAAATCTGCTGAAAGAAATTTTATATAAAAAACACATAAGGCACAAATAATTTGCTTCAATTTAATGCTTAAAAATATTCAAATATTAAAAAGTAACTATTACAACCCATTTTCCATAATGTCGGCACTTGATAAATGTACAGCAGTAGTGATATTAAATATAAGACTTCTTAACAGCTACTTGAAGTTAACAATTTTTGTGCAAATTGAGGCTTGGTTGTCTAGAATGGTCAGATACTAAGAAAAATCTCTTCTTGTTTTGATTTTTTTTTTAATATAGGTTTACAAGGCTTTTACTGTAAGTGTATCCTGAGAACTTGGAAAAAAAGCAGCAACCAAAATGTCTGCTCTGAATACAAATGCTTATTTTATATGATAGCCGCGCTTTGAACAGCTGGATGAAAATTATTCCTTCATGGTATTTAAGGTATTTATACATCAAAAAAGCACACTTTGCAGTCTGAACAGACTAGCAAGTCAAAGACAACTAGAGCAAATATTTATTAAGTACATTATCTTTAAAGTATACAGTCATTTCCTATACCTAGTTCATCAGAGAAGTATCTTTCAAGTAAGTTGAGGTTATGCAAGCCAGAAATCGTTCTCCCTGAGGAATACAACTCTTACTGATTGTTCAAAATGTTTTCAATATACTAATGGAAGACTCATACACAGAACCAAGTAAAGTTGAAAGATGTTGCATGAGAAGCCTGAAATCACATGTTATAAAGTCAGTATTTTTCTGATGTGGGAAGGCAGTCCACATTTACTGAACACTTGTGACTAGATACTGTGACGGAATATCGACTTAAACCAGTATTGCCAGCAGCTGAGTCTAGAGTGAAGGAAAACTTAATTTTCACTATTCCTATCCAGCTCTTTAACACTTTTATTACTTCCACCTTAGGTTCGGGAGCAAATGAAGAAAAATATAAAGGATTTCCTTAGGGAGGTGACATATATGTGTGCAAACTTTTCTCTCACAGAATTAAAAAAAATGCTGTGGACATCTATTCAACATGGATAAGAATATCTAGAATATTTAGAATGATTCTTAGTGAATTACTCAACTACTTTCATATCATCCCAGCTGCTCTTGAATATTTCCCTCAGTTTAATCAATCAGAAGGAACTATGAATTTAACTACATGCATTTTCTTATTCTCAAGAGGTAATGACTTGATTTACCCAACACATTCAGTAATTCAAATTATTTTGGCTAAGACATGGTTACCAACAGCATTCTCTTATTAACCCAGTCATTCTACAACCTACAAGCTTATACTAACGTGTATGAATTAAGTCCAATTTGATTCAGTTGAACACCTCTTGTTTCTTCATAAGAACACTGGCAAGGATGTCCTCACTGAAAAAAGTCCAACTGGGGTACTAATAAAGTGACAAGTTTCTGCCCATGGACTAAGAACTGTGGCCAGGGAATAGAGGGAAGTTCTATTTAATGCCTCATCCCACCCACATACCTGTTGTGGACAAAAACAAGTCATAAATTACCCATAGTCTTTGAATGATTTCCGCCACATGATAGGTTGAATTATTAATTTAACTATAGTTTATCTTGGTTTTCATTTTACCAGAAAAGAAGTTCTCTGTTTACTTAAAATTGAATATCTGGGGGAATCTAGGAATCTAGGGGGGAATTAGTAGCTCAAGCAGAACTGTGTTCCCTACTCCTTAATAATTACTCCCTAGTAATTCCAAGATCCTCATATGGAACATAAATGTGTTTTCAAGTATAGTTCAGCTATTCTAATTTTGATAAGTGGATTATCAAATAAAACTTCATTCTTTACATTTTTATAATAATAATATTAGAAATAATAAGAAAAGCTTATTTCAATGTGCAAAGAAAATTCAGCTGCGATGCCAAATGAACAAATAAACAAGCAAATAGACCTGCTTGGTTATCTGCTAAATTAATGAAATAAATAAAAAATTAAAAGTAAACAAAACAACAAAATACGTAGATTTGAGCGATCATAATTGCATGTGTGAAATTTGAGGTAAAAATTTTTGCTACAAATTAACTTGAGCCAGCAATGTCTTTTTAATAAAAAAAATTCAATTGAAGCGTATCTCCCCCTGCCCCCGCCCATGGATGAGTCTACTAAGAAAGCCTTAGCCATTACTTGTTTAAAACTAAATAAAACATTTGGAGATATAGTCGACTTTAAGCTCTAACCCTGTAATTTACGGGAAGTTCTCTTACAGATCTCACGCGGTTCAGCCCTCACTTAGCTATGAAGATAATTGACAGAGCTTGGCCTAAGGTACATGATTTGGCTGGACATCACACTTACCTGCTTGATTTGTGGTTACATTTACAGACACATACTGCCGGGCTCCTGGGCTCAAGTCGGACACTCCATTCACTGCCTCAATCTCAAAGGTATAGTTTGTGTGAGCGAGCAGATCCACCATCATGACAGAGGTGTTTTTCAGGCCGATTTGCTGGGGGAGGTACCTGACATGACCGCCACACTCGTCACACACACCTGCATGGGAGTTGCACTTCTTGCATGCAATATAATATGATACATCTTTCCTTCCACCAGTGTCAGCAGGAGGAATCCATTCCAGAAAGACACTAGTTTCATTAACATTTGAGATGGCATTCCGAGGAGCTGAGGGGGGTCCTGGTTTGCAAAGTAAAGTGAGAAAAACATATTTTAAGATGATAAAATTAGGCATTGTTTACTACACAAATCCCTGGTCTGAAGGAAAAAAAAAATTGATTTGCAATCAGTCTCTTAAATGGGGAGAATGCAAGAATCATCAATTTGTAATAATCTTTGAAAAAATCTTGTTATAGTTTTGTTGGGACAATAGTGGGACTTACACCCTATAGAAATAACTTAGCCTGGCATTGTTATAACCACTTGTTTAGATAAAACAGATGTTTTGCTTAGTGTACATATAAAGAATGATGGAGTAACACCGTGTATGCAAAAATAATGTTAGATAAAAAATTTTATATTCGAACAGTGGTAAGTCCTTTGACAAGTCCAAGGAAAAATTCTCCTTGGGGATTGAACTGATTACTTCCTTATTGAGATCTGTCCCAGAAACCTAGGAAGTACACATGAAGGATTTACTAAGCAATGAGCACAAGTGAAAATAGGATTTGTCAGTGTGGCTCTTGACTACAAATTCTGCAGCAAGTAAAATAGCCTGAGCTCACCTCAAAATAAATTGCATATCCACAGATAAATCACTAACACCATTTGAAATATTCCCCACAAGTCAAGAAGAAACTAGAATTTAAGTAGCTGGACACTGCAATGTGTAATGAAACTTCACTTACTTTGATATTGTTTTAATACTGTGGCTCTGCAAATTGTGAATTTTACTTAATTGGAAATCAGAAATTTATTTTAAAAATAACTCTCAAAAACACTATAAGAGAATGAATGAAAGTGTTCAGATCTTGAAGGATCAGCAGAACAAATTTATATATAAATAAAAAACAATATCCATTTGTATACTACTTTATTTCTGATATGAATAATTAGCTTATTAAGGAGAACTGAAGTTAATTCCATATCAGTTGTGACAATTTTATACCACTCTGTTGGGGATTGATAAGGATGGAGGCTTTATGTATATGGGCATGGGTTATATGGGAAGTCTCTGTGTCTTCCTTTAAATTTTGTTGTGAACCTAAAACTGTTCTAAAACAAAAAGTCTTTTAAAAAAGGAATCGTATAATATCTGTCTCTACAGTTGATTTTCAGATATTTCAATCTATTATAACATCAATCAGTTGTTAATGTATATGGTCACACATTCCCAAGGTAAAAATACATTTTTTTTTCAGACTTAATATGTAAAACTTCTCGACAAGGAATAGAATGAACCATGGTGTCGAATGGTTCATAAGTGTAAATTAAGCTACTTGGAAGGACATAGGTTAGTTCTCTTAATATCCGTTGTTTTAAATATAGAGATTAATATTAATTTCTAACTAACATTTATTAAGCCATGACTGTTGAAGACTAAATTTAAAAGTGATAAAAAAGTTACATGGTATTTATAAAATGCCATTTAAATTGACCCCAAAAATCTAAGAGTTGCCATTTTTGGCAAAATAATCCCTACCTCAACTATATCTCTGATCGAACCCTGTGAGTTTTCCATACATACAACCTCAATATAAAGCTTCAATATAAACACTTCAATGTAAAGCAGTTACTTAAGATGGAAATCCATAAGTTTTTTTTTTTTTTTTAACTGTAAACTTAAGCTTATTTAATACTGGAAAGTTACAGAGAAAATGTCATTTGAAATCAAAAGGTTACAGGTTTACTTCTGAGAAAAAGGTAAAATATCCTTGAAATATGTCTAGCTCAGAAAGACATCAAACTTTTTTCTCCCTGACATCTGAAATATAACCAAATTAACACCTTTTCCCTAAATCTGTTAAAATAAAAAAAAAAAATTGGAGTCTGACTCTTCCTTTCCTTCTGACTCTCTACCAACAGCCCCTCAAAACTTGGGAGGGATGAATACGCCTTTTAATGTCAAAATAAAACTCAAATTCAAGTGAAGCCCTAAAGCAGAAGTAAAAAAGTAGAGGCTCAGATTGGCATGTACCTAAAAAGTAACCTAATGAAATTTCACAGCCTTTCTAAGAGAAAGAACCAAAACAGAGCTATGAGAGCTACGAGAAGTGTCCCTTCATTTAAGCAGATTAACCAGAATTTTTTTCTTTTCCTCTAAATTTATAACACTCTATTTTCCAGATTTATGTATTTATAATGTATATTTTATATATATATATATATATATATATCTCAAAAATTACTAGAAGTTGAACCATAAATTTCATTCCAAAGTGCCCAGGGAAAGCAAAATTCCAGACTTTCATGTGAACATGTGAACATCAATCAAGCCATCCATGCATGGGGGTCATACGCAGTATTGTGGCGTTACGAATGCAACTAAAACGGAACAAACACACCCATGGATTATATATTAGAAAGATGATCTACACAAGTCCCAACAGTGTTTTCAAGAAATGCATACAAATTAGTGTTCTTTTGAAACACAGTACTAGAAATTCACACACTTGGAAACAGAGAAAATTTGAAGCCTCAAGTCCTATAATGGGACGAAGCAGTCCCTGACACCAGAGCACAGGCTTTCCATCACCCCAAACCTAGCAAACTTACAGAAAGGGAGACTGAAGTTTATGCTGAGAAAGAGAAAGATCATGGCTGGGCCACTTAAAATAACTATAGGAAATTAATGAAATTTAAAAGATAATTCAAGATACGGTTTTCTCTCCCTAATTCTATTCCTAGTTTCTAATTCTCCCTATTTCTCTCCCTAATTCATTCTATTGTCTGTCCACATTTCCCCTTTACTCTCTGGGCATTCTTTTGCTCTGATAATTAAAATAATCTCTGCTGTAAACAAAACACATCACATTCAGTCATAGTTTACATCTCCTCTACTCAAATGCATCCTCCTAAAAGTGTATATAATACTGTCATTTACTTACTTGAAAAGGAATTATTTACAATTAGTAATCATCAAACCCATAAAATGATCAGTCTTGTGATAAAAGAATGATCTTTCATAATGCAAAGCTAATATCAATACAAGAAATTATGAAAATATGTCTTGCTGACACTATAAAATTCAGAAGCTAAAATTCAGATAAAACTTCAGTTTGTGGTCATTTGATTAAAACAACTGTATGTGTGTTAAATTTCATACTAGAATGAATACTAGATTTCAACACTTTTTGTCATCATCTTTGAGAGCAACTGCAGTTTGCTGGGATCAAAAATAGTAAAATAAGGCAAGGTCATGGATACCGAATCTTAACGCAGAGAGGGGATACCCTTTCTTCCCTCCATTCTGAGTTTTGGTTTGATTTGCTATAGAGTCTTTGTATACAGACAACTTACAAAAGTATTTTTATCAAGCAAACAAATACATAAGTGCATTTCCTTCTAAGAAATATGTCAAATACTAGAAAAACTAAAACACCAAAACGTTGCTGGATGTGGATGCTTTCACTGTAAATGTTGAAATTAAATGTTTACTATTCATCATTCTAATTATATGATTATAGAATCATATAATTAATAATCGTAAAGGACCCTCACTTATAAGAACCATGGTAACTGCTTAAAAGTCTTATCTAAAGATTTTTTCTATTTGACTCCTAAATCTGACTTGCCAACCCCCAGTATCCCATGTTCTTGAAGTGTTTCCTGTCTTCTTTCATAAATGACCTTCTCATTGGCTTTTGTTGTTTAGTGGGGGAAGTTAGGTCAAAAGAAAAAAAAAAAAACAACATTTATTACATGTTTATGTGATCAGAAGCCTGGCTCGGGAGAGAACAAAGATTGAAAAAAAAACAGTTTACGGTGAAAAGGAAAATGGGTTTATCAAAGTCATGTTTACCTGTCATGAACATGAAAAGAAATTACAAAATAAAAGAAAAAATTCTCTGTCCCCGATGTTGAATTTGAAATTAGGGAAAATGAATGCTTCTAACAGTGAGTAATAAAAGAGACTCCAACTTTTCAGTGCTTACTTAAGAAAATCAAAATTTAGTTAAAAAAAAAAACTATTTTGGAAGATTAACCATTATGCCTGTTTTAAGGAAAATAGTAACAGGATGTAACAGGCTCCATCATGCTCTCTCTTCAAAGCGGTGAATATCACCAAATATCAGTGGGTTTCCTTACTTGTGCATGCCATTGTGGGTGGATCAGACTCCCTCCTGAAATAATCCTTTTCACAGACACAAGAGGTTGAAGCTTCCTCATGGGTATAACTGTGAGGTGGACATTTGCTGCAGCTCTGGCTGTGAGGTGAGGCTTTGAAGAACCCAGGTCTGCACACTGTCAAAAGAAATAAGAGACTAAGCTTTTCCCTGGAACAGATGCAGTGTTTGTTTTGTGAATAATGTCATTATTTTGACTAGTATACACAGATTACATATAACACAATATTGCCACTAATTTCAAAAATGTTTCATAAGCTTCTGAATCATAAATACCCGGTTATTCATTCAGATAATCAAATATTTAAGTATTTAAATTAAACATGTCTGGACTGTGTGTATTTTTAGTGATCTTTATGTTGCAGGAGCTTATAAGAAATTATATTACAAAAGATAAATACTTATATGTATTTAAAACTGGAGCAGTGCTTTGAATATAATTTTCATTTATGGTGTTATTAACAGAATTTTGTGGAAAAATAATAATTTTACCCTACGTTTATAGAGTGGTATGGGACATCGTAGGTCCTCAAAAATTAGTTGTTGAATTAATAAATTAATTAATTGGTGGACGTTAAGAGCTTCACAAATTTTGTTGGATTTGGGAGACTGCATAGAGAGCTGGTGTATCATTCACATTATATTGACTTCAGAGGAGTCAGATGATAGGCATTTACTTCACATTTTACTCCATTTTAGGACTTTTATTTGACTCGACATTCATCTATTCTAATATCAGTCATACTTATACTGTACAAATTGTAATGATCTACAAAGGGTAGAAACTGTGTCTTATTTAATTTTGCACTCATAATAATTCTCACAGTGTTTGACCACAGTAGGTGATTATAAATTATCACGTAATGCATAAATGAATGAATGAGATGGCATGAAGATTGTAACTGAACTATTCAGAATCACATAAAGGAAATGTGCTCTGGATTTTTTTATTAACATTTCTGTTAGTCTTCAAGTAAGTGCTTACAAAATAAATCTTTTTATGATGCTCATTCCCTAACCTTTTGAGTCTTTCTTTCTTCTCAATGGCTAATAAAGTCAAACTTTCTTTCCAGTTGTCCAATATGGGCCAAAGACACCAAATTGTTGGTTTGATTACTTTTTAGGGTTTAGATTACATAAAATTAATCAACTGTATATTTTTTTCTATTTTCAAAACTCAGTACATACACTTAAGAGCATTTATTCAAGCATCAGTGGAAATTTGCTGAAGCTCAAAGGTGAACTGATATTTCAACAGAGGTTTTTGATAGACATAATGAATTTGGGCTAATTTTCATGTGCTATAAATGATTTGGGGTTTTAGTAATCCATGCTAAGGCTTTCTGCCATCACCATGAATAATCAGGAATTGACAAAAATGAGAAGGTACTTTTTCAGTAGATCTAATTATAGCGATAGCAAAGCCTTAATGCTCTTATAAATTCAGAGAGAATGTGAAGGTATTTGAAAGATAAGAAGAGCTTTTTTGATAGTATTAGGGACATTCTTGTAGTTAAATGGTTAGGAAAAGATTTAAAATATTATTTTTCTTATAATAGGATTGTTGTAGCAGTCAGTACCATTCTTAGCTAAGTTATCCATTTTTTCTCCTTTTATCATCTTCAGCAAAACCATTTTCACTTTAAACACTATTTACTTTTCAAAGACATGAAGTGTCAATCCACAATTCTGCATATTTGGAATTTGATGATCATTTGTGAAACAAAAGTCAGTTCTTTTATTTTATTGAATGCCTTTTAACCTAAAAACTTATTGTGATATCATATGTAACACTTAGTAACCTTCCATGGAAACTTTGGAAACCAATTAATATAAATGTAAATAAAAGTAGATAAGTGTATCTTTCTGGTCAGGAGTTCAACAAAATGCTTTCAGCAGGTGTAATAGGCCAAAAATTTTGCTCTGTACTAGATTACAGAGGTGAACAAGATAGAAATGGCTCTTCCTTTGTGAGTCTTAAAAGTACTGCATGATTAATTATAAATATTGTTATGCTAGAAAAAAAGAAAGCATGGAAGTGAACATTGACATCTAATTTAGATTGGGATGTCAAAAAAAGACTTCCTTAGGAAGCTGAGTCTTTGCTGAGATGTTAAAAAAAATTAAGGGCCACCTGGGTGGCTCAGTGGGTTAAGCCTCTGCCTTCGGCTCAGGTCATGATCCCAGGGTCCTGGAATCGAGCCCCGCATTGGGCTCTCTGCCCAGCGGGGAGCCTGCTTCCCTTCCTCTCTCTCTGCCTGCCTCTCTGCCTACTTGTGATCTCTTCTCTGTCAAATAAATAAATAAAATCTAAAAAAAATAAATAAATAAAAAGGAAGCATATCCATTTTACATTAGGGGGACAATTAGAGTGTATTCAACTGCATTAGAAGGGCAAACTCTTTGCAAAGGACCAAAACAGGGAAGAAATAAGGAGATAGAAGAAACTGAAGAATTGATAACGGTGATAGTACAATTAAAGTGGCAGAGATAAAGTTAGACAGGGAAAAGGACACCAGACCACACCTTCTAGTTTTTATTATTTGAGGTCACTATAAAATTTTAAGCAGGAAAATAAGAGGATGACAATGATGTTTGAGAGATCACAGTGTAGCACTGTGGATAACGGAATGGAGAGGAGCAGGGATGGAGGCAATTGGTCCTTTTGCCAGTGTTGCACTGTGCAGAAAAAGACTCTTGTTTAACAAGCGTGGTTTCAGTGGTCATAGATGAGAGTAGGTGAATTCAGGTGATCAGTCTGAGGTAAAATCAACGAGGTTTCATGATATATTTAATGGTCAGATGTGAGAGGGGAAGTCCTATGGATGACTCTGAGGTGTTTGGCTTAAACTGCACAGGAACTACTGGGCCATTTTCTCAGAGAATGTTCGATGTGAAATGTATTTGGAGGAAGATAATAATTAAGTTTGAAGCGTTCTTTAATTTGAGGTGGCTAAAGAAATCCAAATAGAGATCTAGGGAGGAAAGCAGTGTACTCAATATTATCCAAGAAAAAACTACATATATATATATATATATATATATATATATATATATATTACATATATATGTAATTATTAATTATGTAATATATGTAATTATTCATTGCCTTCAAATCATGGACTGAAATCCAAATGGTACATACAATGCTGCTAGACAATCTTAGTATTATTTTCTTAGTTAACTTTAGTTTTCAGCATCAACATGAGGATTTTGCAGCTTCTTCTCTCTCTCCTTACTCCTTAGAAGCTCTGTTCTTTTGTGATTCCTAGCTGGTTACATTTGTTTCTGTGCTGAGAAAATGGAAGTCATTAGAGGAACTTGCTTTTTCTCCTGCCACCAAATCTCCAAACCTAAATGCTCTTGTAGCCACCCTCTCTACCTTTCTTCCCATTAAAATGCACAGGTATTTTTGAGTCTATCTAAGGAAAATATATTTTAATTAGGAACCTCATCTCTATCCTCTGTGGGTAATATTTCAAGTGTCTACTATCCCTTCTCCATGCTCAGTCTCTCTCAGTCTCTTTCTTTCAATTTCTGTCTCTGTCTGTCCGTGGTCTCTCTCTTCCTCTCACCTAGTCATTCACATGAGCCCAATACAATATTCCAGAATTTTTCAATGGAAACAAAGTGACGCAAAAGAAAACAGATAATAACCATAAACTATCAATCTCATTTGATCTCAATTTATCCTGTAGCTACTATTTTTGCTTCCCTGAAGAACACAATTTCTTAAATTACTTTTCCATACATGCATCTCTAGTTCCTATTTTAAATCACACCTTGGCACAATCCACTCCCCTGAACCTGTTTTTGTTAAGATTGCAGTCATCTTGTTTCCATCCTTCTCAACAGCATTTGATCATGTCCTTTTTGGGAAACTCCAATTAATTTTACTACAAAATGCTAGCAAAGTCTACAAGTTTCCACACAATATCTAAGAATTCCTTCAAATGTGGTCTCTTCCCACTCTCACTATCTCCAACCATACTAATCTATTTATAATTTCTTGCATTTGAGAAACTCTGTTATCTGTTCCTAAATTTTTCAGGAAAAACATCCCAGCCAAAAGACAAGAAGTGGGGGCGCGTGGGTGGCTCAGTGGGTTAAAACCTCTGCCTTCGGCTCAGGTCATGATCCCAGGGTCCTGGGATCGAGCCCCGCATCGGGCTCTCTGCTCAGCAGGGAGCCTGCTTCCTTTCCTCTCTCTCTGTCTGCCTCTCTGCCTACTTGTGCTCTCTGTCAAATAAATAAATAAAATCTTAAAAAAAAAAAAAAAAGACAAGAAGTGTAAGTTACTGGGGAAAAAAAGTTTGCAGTCCCTGATAAGGAATTTGGATTTACTCTAAATGCATTTGGAAAACACAGGGTACTTATTTTTTCATGGCACTCCTTTTGTCACACACTGTGGCAAGAAATACTTGTACTGTGGTCAGAATATAAAAATTGTTCTTGACACCCTAAAGCTACAACGTATTTAGGGAGACAATAAATAAAAACTAATAATCAAAAGAAGCAAAATTGATCTTTTTTGCGTTTTAATCATGACAACACTGAACAAATAATTATTTAGATGAATGGTAATATTTCTTTAAACTCCAACTCTGTATGTTTCATTTAAAATAAAGGAAGCTTTTGGAATGAAATTATTTCTAAATGACAATTGTACATTACCTAAAAATTATTTAGAAAATATTATGCAAGTCCATTTAAGTTGAACAAGGAGTTGGAGACAAAAACTGCATCCTACGTTTCATGAGACTGACTTGGAGGAAAGGAAACTATTTTTTTTTTTAAGTAAAATGTTTCTAATAATTCCTATTCTGTCCATGCTTCAAGGTTCTTTTTACGTGCTACCTTTTACATGATGTTTGTGATGATCTCCATTGCTACATACTCTTTCCTTACACATCTTTCAGGGCTACAGACTATTTATTAAACATCTGTCTTTGGCATATAGCACAAATTTTGCCATAATTTTATGTGTATGAATTCTCACCTGCTTTATACAGAGTTGGAAAACTCTGTATAAACATTCTAAAGAATGGAAATAGTTCACTTGATTTTCATTATATGTAGCATAATTTATTGTACTGAGTACATATTCATCAGTATTTATTGTGTAAATAGTACATTTCTGTCCTTCTCAGAGTGTACATGACATAGCAGAACTTAATAAAAGCTGATGAAGCTAAATTATTTAAATATTAAGTCTTGGCAAGTAAATAATATGTCCTATATTGATGTCGGCTACTTTAGAAGTTTTGCAAAACCTGCCAACATTCCAGCTCTCATATTTATCACTTAGAAAATAAGGAAGTTAATTAAATTTATTAAAATAGTTTTAAAAATCTAAACAGAAAAAGCATGTCATCAATATATGAATTTCAATTGTCGAATTTGTGAAAAGGTGTTGCCTAATCTAATTAGAAGATCTTAAAAAGTTCTAAAAATTACCAAAAGTGATTAACCTGATAATTTAGGGTTTTTCCCATACTTTTTTTTTAAAGATTTTATTTATTTATTTGACAGAGAGAGAGACAGCCAGAAAGGGAACACAAACAGGGGGAGTGGGAGATGGAAAAGCAGACTCCCCACTGAGCAGGGAGCCCAAGGCAGGACCTGATCCCAGGGCCCCAGGATTATGACCTGAGCTGAAGGCAGCCGCTTAATGACTGAGCCACCCAGATGCCCATAGGGTTTTTCTTATACTTATTACCAATTACCAATTAGATTACTTCTAATGTGTCCAAAATTTTTTTTTTTTTTTTTTTGTCGTAAAGGTCCATCACCCTTTGGATACCTAAGTGAATTCATTTTACAATTCAAAGTCCAGAAACAGAGCACAGTCACCAAGAAAAAAAATAATAATGTAGAAAATACTGTTTTAGTAATTTAGAATACTATTACTCTCCTCACTACAATTAAAATATACAGATCATCTTAAATAGAATATGCACTGCCTGTTTTTGTCTATATCGTTTAAGATACAATTAATCTTCAAAAATGTTATTAGATTTATCTGATTGGGTTTTATAGGAATGAAAGACAATCACTTTGACAAGATTTTTACTACAGTTCTATTACAGATGAATTACCAGAGGATATAAGCAAAGTCAAATTTACTTTTAAGCGGATCTTTCAAAATGAGGTGGCCATAGGATAGTTTAACCCAAATTTAAAAGATGTGTTTATTAAGAAAAACAGCATAACACAACATGCTATCAAGAAGTTGCAAAACAATTTAATACTTACACCAAAATTTAAAAATGAAAACAGATCTTTATATTTAAAATGTATGCTCAGTATAAAAAAATAGGTAATGAGTTAAAACAATGGTACATTAAAATAGATCTTAAAGTAGGAACTCTAAGATTTAGCAACATCTCTTGAATGCTTACACATAGAAATAGGACAAAGAGCCTAGTCAAGAATCTAAAATTCCTGGCTAGTTTGAATATAACTTAAAATGGTAGAAAGCAATAAGGCTGATTTTAATATTAGAAAATAATATCTGAGAAGAAAATAATACCATTTTGAATTAAAATAAAAATTTTACAGTTTTTTACAATAATAATTAACATACAGTTTTATATTAGTCTCAGGTGTACAATATAAGATTCAACAATTCTATACATTATTCAGTGCTCATCATCATAAGTGTACTCTTAAACCCCATCACCTATTTCACCCATCCCCCCATCTACCTCCCTTCTGATATGCTTTATTTTAAATGATTACCCTCAGTTATTTTTTTTCTTCCAAAAAGACCATTTTTACTTGAAGCATACTTCAGAATACATGGTTTTAAAAGATATATCTAAAATATTCCACCCAAGAAAAATAGAATATACATTTTCTTTGAGTAGAAACCGAAGAATTCCTTGGTTAAATTACATAAAAACAGACATAACAAATATTACAAATTCAAGAAAACTGAAATCATACCAGCTATATTTTCTAACCACAGTGATACAAAACCAAATATCAAAACTAAAACAAAGCTGAAAATCTACATTGTAAATATTAAATACTAATATGTAAGTATTAAACAACACACTTCTGTACAAAGCAATGAGCCAAATAAGAAATGAAATAGCAAGTCAAAATATGTCTCAAAACAAAAGAAAAAAATACAGTATTCCAAAGCCTATGGGATATGGCAAAAACAAACTTTAGAGTGAAATTTATGCTATAAGCTCATATTAAGAAAAAAAAGTTTCAAATAAACAATTTCACATTAAACTACAAGGAACCAGAAAAAGAAGAGATCTACCTGAAACTTACTAGATGAAGGAAATAACAAAGAAAAATCAGAAATAAATAGAGACAAGAATAAACAACAACATAATATTAAAAGAAAATAATGATTAGTCTTTAAAAAAATAAATTTGGCAATGCTTTAATGACATTAAGGGGGAAAAAAGACAAAAAACAAAATAAGAAATGGAAGAAAAAACAATACAACAGATAACCACAAAAATGCATAGTATGATAACAGATTACTATAAACAATGATATACCAACAAAGCAGATAACTTAGGAAAAAATCTGATAACTACAAAAAAAAAAATACACACAAGTTATGACAATTGAATCATGATCTTGACTCCAAGAAATAGGAAATCTTCTTAGACCAATAACAAGGATGAAAGTTGAATTAGGAATCAAAAATCTCTCAGCACAGAAAAGCCCAAGACTACATGGTTTCATTGGTGGATTCTACCAAACTTTTTAAAAAATGGTTGATGACAATCTTTATCAAAATCTTAAATAAGGGAATAGAGGGAACCTATTCAAAATCATTCCATGAAGTCAGTACCACAATGATACCAAAGCAGGATAAAAACAATACAAGAACAAAAAATGTCAAGTTTGTCTGATATAAGTATTGCTGCTCTGACTTTTCTTTTGATACCCATTTGCATAATAAATGTTTCTCCAGGCCCTCGCTTTCAATCTATAGGTGTTTTTAGGTCTAAAATGAGTCTTGCAGTGCTTGGGTGGCCTAGTTAGTTAAGTGTCCAACTCTTGATTTTAGCTTAGGTCATAATCTTAAGGTCATCAAATTGAGCCCCAAGTCAGGCTCCAAACTGAACATGGAGCCTACTTTAGATTCTCTTTCTCCCTCTCCCTCTGCCCCTCCCTGCTTATGAGTTCATGTGCATGCACTTCCACTCTCTCAAAAAAATTAAAATTTAAATTAAAATTAAAAAAATAAAACGAGTATTTTGTAGGCAGCATATAGATGGGTCTTGTTTTTTTGTCAATTCTAATACCCTATGTCTTTTGATTGGAACATTTAGTCCATTTACATCTAAAGTAATTATTAATTGGTATGTATTTATTGCCATTTTATTACTTGTCTTGTCATTGTTTCTGGAGATTTTCTCAGATCCTTTCTTGTCTTTCTTACTTTTCGTCTCTCCTTTGTATCTGTTCTTCTAGTCTGAATGACAGCCGTGCTGGATAGAATATTCTTGGCCACAGATTTTTCCTATTTAGCACATTGGATATGTTGTTCCACTCCATTTTGGCTTACCAAGTTTCTGCTGAGAAATCTCCAGCTACCCTTACATGTTTTATCTTATAAATTAAGAACTTATTTGTCTTGACGCTTTTAAGATTTTTTTTCTTTATCACTATATTTTACAAATTTAATTATAATATTTCTTGGTATTGGCCTGCTTTTGTTGATTTTGATGGCAGTTCTCTGTGTCTCCTGGATCTGGATGTTGTTTCCTTCCCCAGATTAGGGAAGGTGCCTGCTATTATTTCTTGAAATAAAATTTCTGCTCCCTTTTCTCTCTCTTCTTTTGGGACTCCTATAATACAAATGTTATCACATTTAATGGAGTCAGTGAGTTCCCTAAGTCTATCCTTGTGTGGCATAATTCTTCATTTTCTCTTCTGTTCAGCTTCATAATTTTTCCATTATTTTGTCTTCTAAGTCACTAATTCATTCCTCTGCTTCCTACAGCTTGCTGTTCATTGCATCAAGCCCGTTTCTAATCTCACTTATTGATTCTTCTCTAATTGAGTCTTTTTTAGCTCTTTTATCTCTGTGGTAAGGGTCTCACTAAAGTCTTTTATTTTTTCCTCAAACCAAATGAGTATCCTTACGATTGCTGCTTTAAATTCTCCACTAGGCATGTTCCTTATATCTATTTTGCTTAGATCTCTGGATGTGGCCTTATCTTGTTCTTTCATTTGGAATTAATTCCTCTGTCTTGGCATTTTGTTTAAGTCTCTGCCTCCTTCTTTGTGTTAGAAAAACCAGTTATGTCTCCTGCTCCTGAAAGCAATGGCTTTATGAAGAGGTCATGTGTTGCCCAGGGCCTGGCACTTCAGGGAGTTTCTCTGGTATGTGCTGTGTGCACTCTGCTATTGTGTTTTGGCTGCTCTGTTCTTCACACCATTCATCTGCAGAGGCTCTCCTTGCCCACTGTAGGCACTGTTTAGTCCCTGGCCCAAATGTGGCAAGTTTTAACTAGATGTGCTCTGGTCTACTTGTAGAATGAGATCGGACACCTACTCCACCAGAACGGAGGCCTGGCCAAACTCTGGTTGGGAGACTTGGAGTGGGCAGGGTTTGTGTTGGCCTTCTGGGGGAGGAGCCTGCTGCAGTGAAACTGAGACAAGCGTAACTGAGAAGGGCAGTCTCATCAGAGCAGGGGGGTGGGCTTGGTGTAAGCAAGGTGAGAACCAACCTCAGCACTGTGCCGCCTCCCACCAGTCATGGTGGCTCCGTGTTTGTGCTGAAGGGCAGGACAAGGAAATGGTGCTGACCAGCCTCCTTGTTCCTGAAGAAGTATCTCTGTGAACACTGCCTCTCAGGGATGCTCTCCTCTCCAAAAGAGTAAATAATTTCCCCAATGTGTTCCCCAGGCATTCTTCAGATTGCTGTTTCCATGCTGTCTGCCCTGGATTGTTTGCCAGCCTTCTCTCCAGGAGTAGGACAGTACCCCATCTGGCTGTATCCCAGCTAAGTCCACCAACCTTTAAAATTCCAGGTTTTAAGTCCCGCTGTGAGAACTCATGGTATTCAGCTCCTCTTGTTTTCCAAACCAACGATTGTGGGAAAACATTCTATTTGTTCATTCCCCTTGTGATCCTCCCTGCCTAGCCCTTCACCATGACCACAGCTCTTTCCCTCTGCAGAAGCTGTGATCTATTTCTCCTCTAAACCACATTTCCACACTTCCTACCTTCTTCAATGACAAATGACCCCTTCTCTCCATTTAGTTATGAAATTTGTTCTGTCGGTCTTCTGGCAGATCTCTGGAGTATTTAGGATGATTTGGTAATTATCTAGTTGCGTTTGTGGGCTAAGAGGAGCCTATGGTCCTCCTACTCTGCTGCCATCTTGAGGACTTCGTCCAGAACAAGACTGCTATTGATAAACAAATTAAATCTCTATCTCTATTTATACTTACATTTATAATTTAGCCTTGCCAATATTGATAGAAGCCCCAATAAATTATATGATATTTATAAATGAAGAGTAAAATTAATTGCTACATATCCTTTAGGTATTCATTTGTTCAATATATGTAATGAGTCAGGCTTATGTGTCATGAAACGTACTGGACACTGGACGTGCATACATAATTAAAACTCATTCATTGCTATTATGCCATTAAATAACTCAGTCAGGTGGAGCAAATTACTTATACATTATCAGGCACATATTTAAGGTTTCATTAATTGATGTTGTTTAGTATTAATATACATTTTTTTCTAAAAACCACTCAAAATGACAATTTAAAAATGGCATTGTAGGGCGCCTGGGTGGCTCAGTGGGTTAAAGCCTCTGCCTTTGGCTCAGGTCTTGATCCCAGGGTCCTGGGATTGAGCCCCACATTGGGCTCTCTGCTCCGCAGGGAGCCTACTTCCTCCTCTCTCTCTCTCTACCTGCGTCTCTGCCTACTTGTGATCTCTGTCTGTCAAAAAATAAATAAATAAATTTTAAAAAATAAATAAAAATAGTATTGTGTATGTGAATGTGTGTGTCTTGTCTGTGTAGCGACAAAAAATCAAGGTCCCTCAGTAAAAGACTAAACATATATAATACAATTTTATCCAGTTAAAAATAAAATACAGATGTATAACTTTAGAAACTGCTGAGGATTGTATTACTTTAACATTTTAATGTTTCTACATCTGTAGCTTTCACACATCTTTTATACAAAATATAGTCTCTATTTTATAGAAATGCTGTATCATACAGTGTCAATGACCAGTTATAATACCGACCTCCCATAGTTCAGATAAGAAACTATCACCTTCCCTGAACTTCAGAACAGAGGGGAATATCCTAAAATATGGTAAAAATGTATTCTATACCTATATCTCTTCCTGGTTTACTTCTAAGATTAGAACTTATAGGCTTTATAACTAACAGCTAGCAAAGTTAGAAAATACTCAAATTTTACTGAAGAAAAGATGTATCAATATAACCAATTTATGAGATAAGCTAGGATGGAATGTTTGTCTTGCTCAAGTAAAGCATGTTGATTCAATAATCTTTAATTCACAATTATTAATTGATAAATTATATGTTTCATAAGATAAAATGTTAAACTAAACTAATTTTAGCTTCACAAGTTTAAATAGCAAGAGTTTTGCAGAGTATTCTTAGAAAACATTCTACAATGGTATGATGATGTATTTCTCCAACTTGGCAACTTGGACATGCTTAAGATATAGTATCTAAAATATGAGGCTCCTTGTGGTTTGGAATGGACTGACACATGACCCCCTCAACTGTGGACAGTTGTAAATCATAATATTATCACTTTGTATGTCTAGCTGAATATCCATTAAAAGGAAGACACAATTTTGGCAATTCTTGAAAGACTTCTTCCACCTATCTATATAAGGATGAATATTTACTGGAGATAATAGAATTCACGATATCTCTCAAAGCAGAGGTTATTTTTTCTCCTTAGTTTCTAATGCATTGAACTCCTCTACCATAATAAAGGTAATACATAAATTTAGAATTTTATTTTAATTATCAGTTTTACTAGGTATTTTTCACCTCTCTAAAATTTCAATAGCTACTTAAGGTGTTAGGCAATTCTGCTCTCCCAAACAAATAAATATGAATCAATTCAGATCAGCACATTTCAATAATAGTGTGTGTAGGATATATATGGCAGAGTATGTTTATGGTCAAAACACGTTTGATATTTGTTTACATATTTCCCACTTGATTAATTTTTTAATTAGACAAAGATTTAAGAGTTAACAAGCAAAATTAGTGTTTGTAATTATTTTATAAGTTTAGAGAAAGCTAGATATCTATGCTTCTGAGAATAAATTTACTATGGAAAATTGTATGAAAAGGGAAATCTATAGACACATGCGTTCTTACTAAAGACACATGAAGTTTAGCACTTGTTTATTGATAAAAGGACATATATTGATAAAAGGACATATATTGATAAAAGGACATATATTACCTTCTCTAAATTAAAAGGTATCCAAATGTCCCACTTATATTTTCTCTCATTTTAGGCGCAGATAATTTTTCTGTACAAATTGTTGGAATCTGATGACATCTAGGCCTTTACACTTTATTTTACGTTGAATATGATAAAATTAAATATTGATGAAATACCATGAAATAATCTTGTGTCAGCCTTTAGTGTTTTTTTCTTCATTATTGAGTGGTTTGATCCAGGTGCTTTTCTGAACATTATTTGTGATAATATGTTTATTGCCTTGGTAGAAGGGATGTAGTGTTTAAATATTAAGCTAGATGATTTATCCTGTAATTGAAAGAAAACCTTATGCTCTGAGCATTTGATTCGAAGTAACCATTATTTCTAGAATCAGGTAGTGAAAGCTGTTTTGTTTACCTCATGTCTGTATGGTCATAAAATAAGTCCAGTTATGAATCACAAAGGGAATATGTTCCTCTTAATGCAATAAAACTTCCATGAAGGGATAAAAGCATCCAACACAACCTTTGTTATGAAAGTACATTCAACGTCTGGGCTCAGGGTCTTGGCCTTGACAGCTAAGGTAAAAATAGTGTTTTCTGTTATGAACATTTCTCCTTCTAACATTGGACATTAAATCTTAGTTCAGTAACTCAGAAAACAATACTGGCTATATAACAAAATTATATTTCCTTTGATATGATGAAAAACTACACATTAAATATGTACTATTTTAGAATGAAGAGTAAATCATTATATGTAGTATAAATGCGTTAGTGATTACATTTTTCTCTTTAAAAATCAAAGAACTACAACAAAAGGAAAATTTATTCCTCAATATAGTCACAGAATTACTGCCCAGATTGATCATAATTTGAGTTTAAGAAAACATTAACAATGTAGTTCTTTAAAAAGCATAGATAGATGTAGAGAGATTAACTGTAACAAGTGTTTGGAAACTATAATTTGCCTTAAAACAGAGGAAATTTTAAAAAATTGCCCTGATGATTTGTGAGAAAGAGTACTTGGAGTAGAGGACCTAGCTAATTTTTAGCTATTAATATAAATACAATTAAGAATAAAGAACAGATGGGTCATGCAGTTGCTTTAAACCAGTTTTCTGCAAATTGTACACTGAGAATTAAAATGAATCAAACCATTTTGTAAGTGTTCAATTCATATCCATGAAATACTGTTGGGTTTTTTGTTTGTTTGTTTGTTTTTAAATTGAAGTTCTGTGGGGCGCCTGAGTGGCTCAGTGGTTTAAAGCCTCTGCTTTCGGCTCAGGTCATGATCCCAGGGTCCTGGGATCGAGCACCACATCGGGTTCTCCACTCAGTGGGGAGCCTGCTTCCTCCTCTCTCTCTCTGCCTGCCTCTCTGACTACTTATGATCTCTATCAAATAAATAAATTTTAAAAAAACTATTAAATTGAAGTTCTGTGAATTAGCAAAAGCAACTGGTTAGTACAGTTCGTTTTGCAAAAGCAGTCATCTAGTTGTCCCTAATTTTCAGTATGTAAATGTCTTACTGTGTCTCAACTTAAACAATTTCAAATGTCGACATTAGGGTCAAAATTCTTTATTCACAGAATAGGAAATTTAGGCCCAAAATTATCTGGTAAAGAGTGGCCTTTAAAAATATAACTTATTTCTAAAACTTTCACCCAGGCAAACTCTCAGATATATTTCATACCATCATATATTACATTATTTTTATTTGTCTATGTGTAGCTCCCATATTTTTTCTTCTTAGTTTATTATGATCAGTGCTACAGAATTACTTCATCATCCCTAGCATTTATTCTTATGTCCTAGCTATCTGGCAATCTCAATTTCAAAATCAGAATGGGGCTTGGCCTTTTTTTCAGAAGCCAGAGCAGGAAGAAAAAGAAAGCCAGAAAAACAGTAACTCTAAATGGTTGATTTCAGGGATGATTAGAAAGCTGTTTCTTTATTTTGTAATATGAAAACTTAGACTTTCGGGTTATAATCATAGCCCATATTAGATTATATTTTAAAGCACATTCCTTTCCATTGTCATTTTATGATTATCACCATCCTGCCACTGTATCACCAAACATGTTCTCTTATAACCACATCACATAGAGATAATAACAGTAGTCATTATAATAAAACAAACTGACGTTATTTATCGTGTTCACTAGTGCCAGTCAGGGAGTAGAATGCTACACAGATCCATATCATTTAATTAGCACAATCATGATATGAAGTCAGTGCATTAACATTTCCATTTTATAAATACAAGGCAAAGTAATATGCTTAAAATCTTACAACCAGCCAGTATTAAGTACAGAATCTGGGAATTGAGTCTGGTAACACACCTAAGCTTTCTCACTGTTGCTCTGGTGAGAGCAGACTTGAGGCACTGCCTTTCTCGTTCTTGAGTAATACTCTCTACCTAACTGACCATTCTCAAGGATTGAGGACACCTTAAGTGTATTGTGTGCAATCTCAGGTAATCCGAACTGATATTAGCCACATCTTAATTCACTACTTTTTTTTTTTCCCCCTCATTACTGTACTCTCCATGGTGCTGGTTCTTAACTCTTTCAGTCCATGTGGACACACATTATCTTCTCTTTGGTTAGAAGAGCATAGACTTCAAGGTCACACAGACTCGAGTTTAAATATTAGCAACGTTACATTGTATGTATATGACCCTTGACAAGCTTTTTTATAACTTTGAGTCTAAATTGAATTATCTGTAAAATATGGATATTTGTAAGGATTTAATTGCAATATATGTGTATATTACAATTAAATCACATCACATATATATATATATATAATATATATGTGATATGTAGTACACATATATGCACCTCTCTATGTGTAGCACAGAGCTTGATACTCTTTAGAAAATCATTATGATAGTACTATGATTAATATGCCAAAGATCATTGAATTTCAGTTGTCTGTGTATCTATCTGCTTCAGTTCAAAACAATGTACCTCTCACAGTGCCAGGACTGTAGAACTGGCCATGACTTTCGAAGTGACTGCCATGCATCAGACATAACTCGTGCACATGCTAGGCTTGTACATAACACTTGGCAGTAATTCCTTTCACCTCCCTTTCTTTTTCCACTGAAGGAACCACACTAAAATTTGAGTAACAGTGAAAGACAAGCCTGCACAAAGATAACCTAAAATGTAAAGGAAGAAAAGCAGTTCGGGCCTTTAAACCATTTAACCAAGACA
Organism: Martes martes; assembly: GCF_963455335.1. Lineage (NCBI taxonomy): Eukaryota > Metazoa > Chordata > Mammalia > Carnivora > Mustelidae > Martes > Martes martes. Next base: position 191,270,650 of record NC_137889.1, read on the forward strand.
CAAAACAATTGAATAGCCTCTCTAAAATCATATGGAAACTAAGAGCTAAAATTTTGGTCCCTGGTTCCAATGTTATACTTTCTCAAGTGTATTATTAAACTGTTCTCAGAAGGATCATAAAGAACATTTAAGACAAAAATAACTCTTACAGAGCCACATACTACGGAAATTGTTGTTGGTGGTGGTGCTGGTGTGAGACTTAACCCCTTCCACTGTTTCGCTTACCTCAAACATCTCACAATTGTCTTTACTAATGTCATCCCCTCCAGAGTTAGATGGACATCACAATATCAGCAAGTCTGAGAATAATATGCATAGATAAATTCAAAATGTTCACTTCATTTGAATTTAAAACTTTAAGAGACTGCCAGCATTTTATTACAATCAGGAATACACTTCTGTAAGGCTAAAATTTGACCCATTTTTCCTTCCTCAAACATAAAAAAAAAATTTCAAAGTTTGATAATCTTTGTCTTTGTGGGCTTCTAGAAATGTAGGATATATTAATTTTCTAATAATTTGATAGCATATTATCATAATTTTAGGGAAACACTTTTTCTAAGAAACTATAATTTTAATAAAATGGATAACTAATCTAAAAATTACAGGTGACAGAGGCTGATGAAAGTGTACGTATGTTACAGAACCTCAAGTTCTACGCTTTTTTCTTTTTCTTTTTCTTCCTCCTTTTTTTTTTTTTTTGCATTTTTACATCATGAACCTACAACATTGATTTATTCATCCACAGCATGAAATCTAAACTAAATATTGAAAGGGCAGTATTTGTATGGACTAAATATTTACATCCTCTAAAAATTCTTATGTTGAAGTCCTAATTTCTAGCTATTAGAAGGTATTGACTTTGGGAGGTAATTAGGGACAGATGAATCTGAGGATGGGGCCCCCAGGATGGGATCAGTGGCCTTGACAGAAGAGGAGGAGAGAGACATCTTCCTGTTTCTCTCTGTGTACATGCACTGAGCCATTAGGATACAGTGTATCTCTGTGTACATGCAGTGAGCCATTAGGATACAATACAAAAGCCATTAGGATACAGTGAGAAAATGGCCATTTGCAAGCCAAGAAGAGAGCCCTTATGAGGAAATGAGTCATCCAGCACCTTGATTTTGCACTTCTCAGCCTCCATAACTATTGGAAATAAATTTCCACTGTCTAAATTACCTATCCAGGATATTTGGTTATGGAAATCTGAGCTAACATACTATTACTCAAAGAAATGTGTGTGGGGAGAGGTAGAGAGGTGGGTGTTTGTTTATTTGGAATAATATTGGCTAAAGTATATGTTTTAAAAATATGAGATCTTTGAATTCTCAATACAGTGCCTCAAGAATACCTCTCAAACATTTATGAGTTAACACACTACCAATTTTTTAAGGGTGTTTTATGTTATTATCATTTGTAATGATCAGTTTTTATATCTTCAAGATATCTGTATGGTAATGGTAAGATTTTTGTCAAAGAGACTACATCAAATAATGTTGGCAAAACATTTACTCTGAAAATTTCAATTTATCATGCTGTAAAATGTGTACATATGTATGTGTATGTGCATGTGTATATGTCTCAATAAAACACTCAGAATCATTCAATATTTTTCTACACTATATCTCTAAGTCTGTCAAATCCACAGTCTTAAAAGGCAATAGATGAGGTAACCTAATTTCAAATGTCATAGAAAAGTTTTATAAATCTTAGCTGACACTCTGGGTCATTTACACAAAAATTTTTAGACAACCAGTTATTCTATTCATATAGAACACCACTCCTTAGTATCTCAGACTAATATATTGGTTTACAAATAGCGCATGTTATATAAAAATTATCTTATATAATGTTATTTATGTCCAAAGTTCCAGAGAAAAATAATCTAAATTTTCTGTCACTGATTCTCTTTTCTCTGCTACCTCATTTCTAGTACACCTCTCGTCTTCTGTTTATTTCACTCTAGCACAAATGGTGGGGTTCCATGTGCACCTAGATTAATTCATTATAACAGTTTATTGAGTGTGATACGCCAGGCATGTACTATTCAGAGGTATGTATGATGGTGAAAAAAACAGGTTTGATAGGTTTTAGAGTAGGGTTTTATGGCACACAAAAATAGGAAAAACACACAGTGGTGGGGAGTATAAAGAGGTCATGGGAGGCTGCATCAATGAAGTGATGCCTATGTTTAAATATGAATTACAAGGTCACTTAATGGATGAATTATGGATAGGCTGGGTATCATTGAAGATGAATGAGCAAAAATTGAGCAAAGGAGGCAACCAATTATCCAAGTATGAGCTTAGAGAGAGCATGAGTCTAATGAGGCAGCATACCTGCTATTTCATGGAACAGAAGGAGGCCAGAATGGCTGGATTAGAGTTGGTTAGAGAAAGTGTATTAAGGGATGTGGTCAAATCAGTTAACAGGCAACAGATCATGAGAGGCTTTGTAGGTTTTTGTAAAAACTCTTACTTATACTCAGGAAAGTGACATCATATGATTTTAAAGGATTTTAAAGGCCTCTGCCTTGAGAACTGACTTTAACAAATAAAGGGGGAGATCAAGGGGAAAATGCTGAGGCTGCCACAATAATTCACCAGAAAGATGCTGCTGCTTTGGTTCAGGGTGGTAGCAGTGGAAGTGCTTTGAAACCTTTGGATACTACGTATAATTGAAAATAGAGACAACAGTATTTGCTAGCTGATTGGATGCGGGGAGTAGGGTAAGGAGAGGAATAAAGCATGATTTAAGAAACTAAAAGGGTGAAATTGTCAGGTGATATGGAGAAGTTTGCCGATGATACAGGTCTTCATGGGAAGATAGGGAATTCAGTTTTAGATATATTACAGATAAGAAGTATGAGGCGTTCAGATAGAGGTACCAACTATGCAGCTGGTTAAATGAGTCTGGGCTGGAGTGATCCCAGAGTGAATGAGGACTTAAGGGATGGGACTGAATAAAACCTCCACGGGGAAGATTATGAATGAAGGAGAGTGCCTGGCCCTTCACATTCAACATCCACCACACAAAGTTCTAGACACTGTCGGTTATCTTTAGCAGGGTGCTTAGGATACAAAGATACTACAAAGAGACTCAAAGCATGGCTTTTAGCTTTTTACTTACTAATTACTGTGTCTTTGGTTTTCTGAGGGATTACTAAGACACACTTTAACTTCATTTCCTCAGTTAAAACTCACAAGAAAACCCATGAGGTAAATAATATCATATTTATTTTACACTTAAATCAACTACACTCCTGAAGCATACCCAAGAGCAGAGCTGAGATTTAGACTCAGTTCTGTTTCGTGAGCAGCCTGCCCCTTCAACCTGCTAGTATCCTGTGTATTCTCTTTTTCCTAGAAAGAATTCTGACTCGATCTGCCTTCTTTCCCAGCAAGAAGCTTAGCCCCATTTTCTCTCTCCAACTTATCTTTTGTTTTTTGAAGGAAAATCCATACTCAGTTGGACTAAGTGTCAGCTGGCTTTGTACTTTCACGATTTTTATTCAGAGATGGCCAAAACTAAATAATATCTTAAATTGTCCAGGGGAACATTTTTATTTTTTTTCTCTTTACAATGTTCTTCAGCTTATCATGGCATTTTAATAAAAAATGATGGTGAAGATGGACAGGGACAAAATTAAAAATCATCTTTTGAATATAGACATTATGTCACAATATATAAAGATTCTTATTAAAATTCATTAAATCTATCATTAACATAGGTTAATATTAAGAATATTTAAGATATCAGTAAGTATGGTATTGCCAGTGATGGATGAACATAAAGAGAAAATAACTCTAAGAAATAAGTATGTCATTATTTATATTAATTTTAATAAACATGTTAATAGACATTTTAAATATAAAAGCTGTAGTGATACATATAGAATTTATAATGAATCATTTAAACATCATCCAATATATCACAAGCATGAAGCAGAAATCAATACACCTTACATTTTCAAAATCTGTCCTATATGCAAACATTAAAAATCTAATGGCAAAATTTGAGGGGAAAAATTTCTCTGAGTTTTTAAAAGCCAGATGTGTGATGGTTTACTAGAACTGAGAGTCTTTCGTCCTATGATCAAGCATGCCATTCAGATTTGGCTCTGAGCCTTCAGAGAAGGAGGGATTCTCAAATTATGATGTGGTTTGGACAATTGGAGTAATTTGTGGTTAGGAAATAGGACATTTGGGAGAACTTATTTTGATGATTTATGTCATATGTATTTGTTCTACCCACATTTTAAGGCTCTAGTCTAAAGAAATAAAAAGTTATAAATGATCTCAAGAAACAACTAAATATTCTTGGTAGATTTTCATTTATGTAAGCACACAAATAGTAGGAAGTTTTTATTTTTTATAAACTATTTTCAGACATATTTGATACATAAAGTTGAAATGAAATCATTCCTGATTCTGATAAGTCATATTTTATAGTGGAGATTTTCACATGAAGATTTCTAAGCACTTCCAAATACTTACATGTTGTGTGCTTGTTTTCTTTAAGGTAACAAAAAGGAAGCCTAAAACCAGGCATAAACTGAATCAACTGTCCACCCCTTAAAATTTTTGAAAAGATATCTCAATAATTAATCTGTCTAGCCTTTAAAATCATTTTAACATGCATTGTGATTTTGTCATAATAGTCAAAATTCAGTGGGAAATGACTTTTTATATTTATCCATATAGTAAAAATCAATACTCAACATTTGCTAAGTTCCAAAATGCCAGGTCCTTCATAAATGCTTTACACATATCATCACACTTGAATCCTTATTTCGTCTCTCACCATATGAATCATCTTCTCAATATAACACTGTATATTCCCCCTTTTACTGACCCCATATCCTTTGCTTCCATAACTTCTGAAAATGAACTATTGTGATTCCTAGTCTACTTCAAATTAAAAGCAATCCCCCACCCCCCCCACATATCCTCAATCTCTTTCTATATTCCCTTTACCTTTAAGCTCTAAAACCCATGTTTCTTTCCTGATGACACTAATTGTTCAGTGGTAACAGTGAACTCTTTCACATGCCCTCCTACCAATGGGCCTTAATGTGTGCATCCCCCTTGTTCTTCACTGTACTTCCTAGACCATTTTTCAGTGGTAGATTTCATTTTTCACAGTGACTACTCCAAGACTGCCCATGGAGAGCTACCTATTTATTTATTTATTTATTTACCCATTCATCCAATCACCCATTCATTTTTTGAGACCATTTAATTTCTACTCTTAGCAAATTTCAATTCTATGATACAGTGTTATCTATTCAACACACCCTATTATCTCTTTTTTTTTTCAGTGTTCCAAGATCATTGTTTATGTACACACCCAGTGCTCCATACAATACATACCTTCCTTAATACCCACCACCAGGTTCAAACATCTCCAGCCCCTCCAAAACCTTCAGTTTGTTTCTCAGAGTCCACAGTCTCTCATGCTTCATCTCTCCCTCCAATTTCCCCCAATTCAGTTCTCCTTTCCTTCTCCTAATGTTCTCTATGTTATTCCTTATTTTCCACAAGTAAGTGAAACCATATGATAATTGAATTTCTCTGCTTGACTTATTTCACTCAGCATAATCTCCTCCAGTCCCGTCCGTGTTGATACAAAAGTAGGGTATTCATCCTTTCTGATGGCTGCATAATATTCCATTGTCCCTATGGACCATATCTTCTTTATCCATTTGTCTGTTGAAGGGCATCTTGGCTCTTTCCACAGTTTGGCAATTGTGGCCATTGCTGCTAAGAACATTGGGCCTTCTTTTCACAACATCTGTATCTTTGGGGTAAATACCCAGTAGTGCAATTGCAAGGTCATAGGGTAGCTCTATTTTTAGTTTCTTAAGGAATCTCCACACTGTTTTCCAAAGTGGCTGCACCAACTTGCATTCCCACCAACAGTATAAGAGGGTTCCCCTTTCTCCACATCCTCTCCAATACTTGTTGTTTCCTGTCCTGTTAATTTTGGCCATTCTAACTGGTGTAAGGTGCTATCTCAATGTGGTTTTGATTTGAACTTCCCTGATGGCTACAGATGATGAACATTTTTTCATGTGTCTGTTAGCCATTTGTATGTATTCTTTGAAGAATTGTCTGTTCATGTCTTCTGTCCATTTTTTGACATGTTTATTTGGTTTTAGGGTGTTGAGTTTGAGGAGTTCTTTATAGATCTTGGATATTAGCCCTTTGTTTGTAGTGTCATTTGCGAATATCTCCTCCCATTCTGTGGGTTGCCTCTTTGGTTTGTTGACTGTTTCCTTTGCTGTGCAGAAGCTTTTTATCTTGATGAAGTCCCAAAAGTTCATTTTAGCTTTTCTTTCCTTTGCCTTTGGAGACGTGTCTTGAAATAAGTTGTTGTGGCTGATGTCGAAGAGGTTACTGCTTGTGTTTTCCTCTAGGATTTTGATGGATTCCTGTCTCACATTGAGGTCTTTCATCCATTTTGAGTTTATCTTTGTGTACGGTGTAAGAGAATGGTCGAGTTTCATTCTTCTACATATAGCTGTCCAATTTTCCCAGCACCATTTATTGAAGAGACTGTCTTTTTTCCACTGGATATTTTTTCCCGCTTGATCTAAGACTATTTGACCATAGAGTTGAGTGTCCATATCTGGACTCTCTACTCTGTTCCATTGGTCTATGTGCATGTTTTTGTGCCAGTACACACCCTGTTATCTTTGAGAGTAAAAACAAATGATGAGAGACCTGCAGTGTGCAAGTCTTTGTTTCATAACCTAGAGCTGACTCTATTTTGTTTTAACATTTACATTACTTTTTTTTTAATCTAAGTTTCTACCCAAATTAAGGAAAGCTGAGCTTGTGAAATAAGCTTTATATAGAAATGCCAAACCTAAACTCTTCTGGTCCCAATCAGTTGAGAGTCATTGATGCTTATGTTTGCCCACCAGGGAAGCAAAAGTGAATATTTTCCTTCCTCTTCTTTATTTAACCCAGCTACCACTCCCACCCTGATGAATCCATTTCCCAGTGCCTACCATGAACATGTTATAAAGGACTGGCCTATGGCAAGTGGGTCAGCCCACTGAGCATCTCAGACTTAGAAATGCTAGACCTTGATTTGTAAAGCTGTGATTCTGAAAATTGTAATGTAACTTAACTTTCCCTTCCATTTGAAATGTCATAGTCCATCTAAAAATTCTTTTTAGTTAACAAATAACTTTAACACTCACAACACACATCTTTGGAAGTGAAAACAATATAAAGCATCTAAGATCAGACTAACTGACTTAAATTTGCTAGAGGTGCCGGTGTGGCCTGGTACTGCCTCTAACATGTTCTGTATCTGCCAAAGAACCTCTGGTTCTTTTGTCCCAGTTCCTCAAGAACATTACAGGATGGAGATTTTCTGCTTCCTCTTGTCTGCTCGGTTCTTCTAAGTAATCAATAACTGTAAATGAACTATATAAATACACATATTATCAAGAATTAGACTTGATTTACTCAAAGTTAACACTCTCTCATACTTTCCTTACCATTTTCATCTAGCTTTCATACTGGTATGCAAAAGACTTCTTTGTATTTAAATATAATTAAAAGCAATTCTGACCCTTCTCTAAATCTTCTGTCATTAAAATTAGCTATCCAGAGTACTGAGACTTGCAAGTAGATTTTTAAATAACATACAAGCTCCGTGATTAATAGAGAACAGGTTTTTAAAGGGTCATCCAGTACATCAGTACTAGCATTACAGAAGCCTCTTTGTTTCCTTAATGCAGATATGTGAATGACATAGATTTTAAATCCGTATAACAGAACCAACATGGCCACTGGTTTAGTTCACGATTGACTGAGGGCTGTTGATGGCACACAACATCATCTACCTGCGAGGCTTTCTTCACACAGACTCTGTGATCTGTTCTCCAGTAACTTTTCCCTTCTATTTCCTTTCCATCCAATCCACTGCAGTTGAAACTTATACAACAGTCTGAATAAGGAGGTCTAACATTACACATTTTATTTTAAATGACTTACTGAAAAGAAGCAATTTCCTGAGGCCTGAAAGTACATCAAGAGAATTTAAAAAGCATGATCAACAAAAAGAGGCAAAGGATGTAAGGGACAAGCATCAGGTAGCTGCTAACTTAGGACTAGTCAGTGGATTTCATTTTACTAAAACACTCTATCTTTCCAATCTTAATATTTAATCACAGACTAATAGACTAATAGTATATACATATTATTAATAATAATAGGGTATTACTAATACTATATAATTTAAATGTAGATTTAATATGATATATGATAACAGTATATAATATAACATATTATAGTATGGTATAGCACAACATATTATATTATTCTCAGGAGCCCATAAATACTGTGTTAAAAAACATTTACTATTTTTCCTTTGTCCCATAGTTCTTGGTGTAAAATAATTCCTAATTACACACTGTTGCACTGACATGGTGCTTGAGCTTTGAACCGGCAAAGCAAGAAAACAAAGATTGGTGGTCCTCTTTCACTTGGCCTGATACTTTGTCTGTTTTTGCTATTGTAATGGAGGGGATCTGGTTAATATTTCTATAGTTCTTTGGCTTACAGCCTTTGCAAACAATAATTGACAAGATGTCCAGCTAACTGGGGTGAAAGGCACATATAATAGAGACAAAGTTTTTTGTGTGTGATGAGAAACAAATGTATAACCAAAAGTGCAAATAGGAAAACAGTTTTAAATTGAGTTTACAAATCTGTATGATATTTTCCTTTATGAAATTATTCGGATAAAGGAACCCAGGAACTATCAACGTGGAACTGAGGCTTTACATAGATAATAAAAGGTACATTGTGAATTTTCAGATTCTTCTTGCTTTTTTAGTTGCTTCTAGCTCCTCCTAAGAAAAAGAAAACTACTGACTAAGAGATTTCAGTACATAGGAGGCCTACAGGCAAGGTTCCAGGTTCAAATGAGTTTTTTTTCCTAACCTAGAACAAAGAAGGGGAGAAAGGGTGGGTGTGCCACTTTCATATCACGGGAGTGAAGATTATTAAGCCACCACCACAAACTCTTTTGAAAGCTTAGATGTAGATGTCAGACTACAAAAAGCCTAGAAATAACTTAGTCTCCCCTCCCAAGCAAATTTGTAAATGTACGTAAAAATCTTATTGTCCACACTTTGCTTTCCCTATATTTTTTCTTTCACTATATTTTGGATTGGGCACAGTGAGATTGAAATACATATGGATGAAATTTTAAAGATAAAATATTTTGAAGTAGCTGAGTCAAAGGAGAAAGGGGTCTACAAAGTCTAGAGAACAAAAGAGATACCGTGCTTTGTTTACTTAGCCAGAGATGTCTAGGTAGACAAAGATGTAATTCCTTTAAATTGTTGACACATGATATCTTTGATTATTGCCTTACACTTTTATATTCCAACAAATATGTATTCCTCTGCTATTTGTAGTCTATATATTTATATACCACTTATCACTTTGCTCAGTTTTATAATTAATTATCTGTGTCTGTATTTTCTCTGAAAACTCAAAGTTCTGAAGATCAAAGCCATGTTTCATATATTTCAGCATTCCTATTTGGAACCAGCCAGATTTTGCTTGATTTAGCCAAATGGAATATTATAAAATAACCTCAAGATAAAAGAAATTTAGTATTTACAGATGTATATATCACACACTTTATGAGTTCTAAGCTATGCAATTTCAATATGCTTAACTTTGAATAAAGTCCTGGTAATTTGCCATACAAATGAATAAGGTTTTTCTGAGTCCTCATACTAATATTTTCCTAGGGGTGTGGGGGGGGGCAATTGTATAATAGCTGAAACCTAGTTTATCAGGAAATATGATAGATCCACTAACTGCTCCTACAAACCAGAGGAGAGGCTCTTGGACATGTATCTTTTTGTAAGAAGTGTCTAATTTTTTTCTTTACTTAAAGATATCCACCGCGACACCTGGGTGGCTCCGTCGGTTAAGTGGCTGCCTTCGGCTCAGGTCATGATCCCATCATCCTGGGGTCAGTCCCACATCAGGTTTCTTGTTCAGCGGGGAGTCTGCTTTTCCCTCTCCCTCTGCCTGCCACTCCCCCTGCTTCTGCACGTGCTCTCTCTCTGACAAATGAATAAATAAAATCTTAAAAAAAAAAAAAGATATCCACCATACCACCTATGTTCCATGGAGAGTCCTTGGTATTCATCCTGTATTTTAAGGAGAACCTATATTTGAAGGTAGTAGATGATTTTTTTTTAAAGCTTATAATGATATAATTTTCCATGTACTGAAGGGCTTATTAATGAGATATCTCTTGGAACTACTACATTAATGGAAGGGCATTTGGCATGCAGTGCTAAAGAATATTTTAAGTCACCTTTATGACTGTGGCTTAAAGCATAAACAATTTATTATGATTTATTTACTCATTCATTCATTCATTCACTCTCAAGTCCTTGATTATTTTGTCCCAGGGTTATGAAATAAGAATATAATTTAAAATGACAGATTTAAATCTTATCATGAGTCCAATATATAGCTTTTCATATTTAGGCTGGAACATTTTCATATAATATATTTTTTCTTCTGTCTACAGCAGTTATCAATCTGTTGGCTACAAGTCTCTTCCTGCTCTTAAACTACAGAGATCCACATCTGCGGCCCATTTCAGTAACCTACTACACCCATTGGAACCATTGAGAAGCTATTTACTATACTCAAAAGAGCAGTGATTTCTGCCTTAAAGTGTTCACATTTAAAAGTACAGACTTTCTCAAATGAAAAACATAAAGAAATAAAAACACAATGACCTTACTAAAACACACAGACTCATCATTTTTTCAAAAGGAAGCCCCCTGGCATGAATAAACCATAAATACACCAATACAGGAATAGTATAAGAATAATCAGAGCCATAGCATATTAAATTTCTTTGTTTCCTTGCTTCAAACAAGTGCCATGAGATTTTTCAGAATCTGTTCTTCTGTATCTTTCTCTTAGGCACCAAACAAAGATGTTTTAGAAGTCTCTTTCTGGTAGCTGACTATATCATGTTAGGCTTTGAGGTTACAGAAATAACTAAGATTTTATTTAACTCGATTCTGCTAGATATTGGGCAAATTACCCTCTCTGAATTCCAATTGCCTTATAAAATATAGTATAATACTGCTATCTGCCTCATTGCCTTGTTGTAATGAGTCTCATAAGTATTTAACCTAATAGTTGTCACATAGTAAGTATTCAATTGATGATAGGTATTACTATTTTTCATTTATCAAAAGCTATTGGGATCTGATAAAATTTCAGAGTTGAAATAATTTTGAGAGTGAAAAATATTACAGAAAAAAAGACAGAAATGTAGCCAACTCAGACATACCAGGACACACACACACACTATAGGACTGTTCTAAGAGCCAGGAACATGAAAACAGAATGTCTACTCTCAAGTACTTAGTGTTTAACAAACACAACAAAGTAGAAACAGGCTTATAAATACAGAGAACAAACTGGTAGTTGTCAAAGGTAAGGGGTGGGGGAAGGGGAAAGCACATTGATGGGATTAAGAGGTCAAATCTTCCAGTTAGGAAATAAATAAGCCATGGGGATGTAAAACACAGTATAAAGGAATAAAATCAAAGATGTATTAACATTTGTATGGTGAGAGATGGTAAGCACATTTACTATGGTGAGCACTTTATAATGTATATAAATATCAAGTCACTATGTCCTACACCCAAAACTAATAATTCTGTGTGTCAACTATACTTCCATTAAAAAGAAAGTAGTTTGGGCTTAGGGAGTCTTGAAGATGGCTATAATTAAATGGCAATAGAGGCAAAACATTACAGCAAACTGTTTATTGCAATTCTAATTTAATGTCAAGGAATTTTAATGCTCTAAAAATAATTTTATTTCTTGTATTTTGTTAGGAATTTATACCCTATAAAAACATATAAAGTCTAAAAGAAGACACTTTAGCTGCAATTGTTTATTAGAATAAATACCTACAAATAGTTCAGTATCAGTCCGGAAAATAAAATTCCCGTCAATTTTTATATCCGTTTGAGGTCGTAAAAATGCCAGGAAAGCCACGCTGATTATTTGTAGGCCGTATCGCCCATATACCAACTGCATCAAATGACTGAACATTCTGAGGTCTCACTTCTACTTTCTTAGAAAAACACAGCATCTTGAGAGACAGGGGAGGGGGTTGTGGGGGAAGGGAGTGAAAAATGAAGCAAGATGGGACTGGGAAGGGAGACAAACCATAAGAGACTCTTAATCTCAGGAAACAAACTAAGGGCTGCTGGGGGTGGTGGGGAAGGGATATGGTGGCTGGGTTATGGACATTGGGGAGGGTATGTGCTATTGTGAGTACTGTGAATTGTGTAAGACTGATGATTCACAGATCTGTACCCCTGAAACAAATAATACATTATACATTAATTAAAAAAAAAAAAAAAAAGGAAAGGAAAAGAAAAAAGAAAAACATACCATCCCTCTCATTTACTTTCTTTTTATCTTATTCTTTACCTTCGGTAAGAAAAAGACAATTGATTCAGTTGACAAATTTCCAAAATATATTAGGAAGAATTTCAGAAAGGAAAAAAACAAAAAACAAAAAAATCCCTCTATTGTGACTAAACATGAAAAAGATGTACATTGTCACCTGTAGTTGGGAAAGTATGAATTTCAACTACCAATTTATAGACATCAAGCTGCAAACCATTTAAAATATTGTTATTACACAACAGTTGGTAAGATGTAAAAACAGAATTTGTCTATAGTGCTAAGAATAAGCACACTTTGGAAAGAAATTTGGCAATATTTCCTTAAATCCTACCCATTCCCCTGTATATCTAGTAGAAAAACATTGCTCATTTATATATGTGCCTACAGCCATTCATTAAATTGTTTATGATACTATTGCTTACAATAGTGACAAAATGAGAGACTATTTATAGTGAAATATTACACTACAGTGAAATTAAATATATTGGGTCTTTATTCATCAAAGGGATAAATTATGAAAAAATTTCATTGATAGGAAAAAAAGAGTTGTAGGAATTGTACATAAAATATTTTCTAATTACCTGGATATTATGAAACTAGCAAAATTTTCTATACTGAATTAGAGATACCTCCCCCCACACACACACACAGACACACATCGTACACAGGATTTACAAAAAGGATAATGTTACCTTTGGAGCTAGTTAGGACTCAGGATGAAAAGTGCAATCTCAACAAGTTTTTTTTTAAGGAAAATATAATGAAACCAAACCAAACAAAACCTGAACCATTTCTTTTTAAAATCAAACTTATATTTTTAACCAATAACTTCACATGATTTAGTATAAAAATCTCAGAGTGGGAGCACCTGGGTGGCTCAGTTGGTTACATGTCTGCCTTCAGCTCAGTTCATGATCCCAGGGTCCTAGGATCGAGTCCCCTACTGGGCACTTGGCTCAGCAGAGACTTTGCTTCTCCCTCTCCTTCTGCTGCTCCCCCCTGCTTGTGGGTATGCTCTCAGAGAGAGAACTCTGCTAGAACTGGGATGTTCTGGGAGGAAATGTTCTGGGCATCCTTTTTTAAAACAAAACAAAACAACAAAAAAATTCAGTTAATTAAATAAATATTCAAGGATTTAGTATTATTTGCTCACTTATTTTATTATGTGGATGGAAGCTTAAGCTATGGTCAGCTTGAAAGGAAATTATTTGACCAGTAAGTGGAGAACACAAACTCTTTCCGCTGCCATTTCTTACATAATGAGATAATCTTGCTGTGGATGTTTGCAAATATAATTGTAAAAGAGGAACACAGCTAAGCATTGCACATTGATAAAATATTAGGTGCTATGAGCCAAAACATCCCAGAAAGAACAAACAGCTTCCAAATTTAGCCTAATTAATCAAAAATTGGACAAGAAAATATAACGTACTTTAATTTTAGCAAAATTAAAAAAAATAATTTTAGTTTAAAATGTCTAATTAATTTACTCAAGTACATTTTATGCACAAGAAACACGCATAAAAGTCACTTCCTCCTTGTCTTCCTTTTATCTTTAAGACTGAAAAAACAATAATTGGTTTCCCTTGTTGCTTAAAAAGGAACAAGAAACTGTAGAAATTCAATCTCTACAGCCATTCATTCATTAAAATCCATCTTTTAATGTTTAATTTAAGAATTTTCAAGAGAGAAATAAGTAGGTCAGGATACCCAGGGATACACATACTACATACTTGTCAACAAATATGCAGAGCAGGGATTACTTTCATTTTCTTTTGTTTCATGTCATTTTTCCCATCTTTGGTTGCATCTGAATTTTAATTCTGTTCACATTCTGCTATTCGTAGGAAAGTGGCCTGAAGCGGATAGCAAGAAGAGAGCAGTAAATGGAGCACGTAAATCACTCCTTCCCCAGTTCCATAGCTGATTTAAAGAACATCCTGGCACTAATGCTTGAAAATAATATACTGTCGAGCCCGACACAGCAGAGGGACTCTACTTCAAATTACGGGATAGTCCAGGTGACCGTGCAATTACAATTAACCTCCTGCCCACATGTCAGTGATAAACAGTCATGTGAGAGATGGGTCTGGGAAAGTACTCAGGTAATATAAAAGCACTTCCTGAGGTTTTTGTGTTTAAAAAACTATTTCAATTAAAACATCTCACAACTTTAAAAACTGGTTTTCTGATGGATGCAATATTTTTTTTTCTGTTAAAACATACGACATAATAAAAGCAACTGGAAGAATGTCTGACATATAATATGTGCACAAGAAATATTTATGAAAAGACAGTAAGCACATTTGCAGAAATCCTCAATCTTTCTAATCCCCGAGCACGTGTTCAATATTTGAAATAGTTTGCTAAGAATAATTTTTGCCCAATCAGATTTATATGAAAGAATAACTATACTAATATACTAACATCAATGTCAATGAATTTATCGCTTCCTTCGAGATTTATAAACATACATATGGGTGTATGTGTGTATGTGCATGGATATGCATATAATTCATGTACACACAGATACAGTGTATCAGGTCATATATACTCTTCAAATAAAGAATAAGTGAGAGAAAGAAAACTTGTGTATGCATATTTGGTCTTTCCACTATAGATATTCATAATTTTCATCATACATATGGTAGGTAATGAATGTGCATAACTGATTATTAGTAAATGTCATGATTTAACAAATCTCTGTTGAGACAAGAATCTTCCAATCTTGATTCACAAAAGTATGTTTGCATACTTAAAACTGAAACTATGAGGTGGACATACATAATCTTTATCTACTAATACAGACGTACTTGGGACTCAATAAATTAAGTTGATATAGCATTGGCAATTATAATAAGAATTTTCCAGGGAACTCAATGATCCATTCTTACAAAGCTCTGGTAAGTGTCACTAATGAACTAAAATCTACCATTAGGAAGCAATATTTTCTAACTCAGAATGACATTATAAAATACAAGTTCAGGAAACTTAATATTCAAGGTTTACACTAGTATGGGTAAATGTGATAAGAAAGTAACTAAAAGGTAACAATTTAAAATACAGTACTATGTATTCTTGATTTTGACAGGTGCCAGGTGAATACAAAGTGGTATAATAAAATAACTCTGGTTTCAGATGTCTCACATTCTAGCTGGAGAAACAAATTTATCATAGAGATTTTAAAAAGGAAATTAATACAATTAGTACAAACTTGCAAAAATGGAATTCAAGAAAAGCTTACACAGTTAGAGACAATTTATGGAGCTGTTTTAGAGCTATGCCAAGTAATAAAAAAAACAACAACACACAATCTCGAAGCAGGTAAAAGAAACAGAATAACAGATCATAGAGTTAACGATTGTTACTGTAAGGAATTGATTCCAAATATGATGAAAGGCTTTGAAAATAAGACCAAAAAATTAAATTTCAATTTGTGGAAAATAAAGAGCCATTGTCCGTGTGTGTGTGTGTATAAACATGTATTTTTATGTGTCTGTGTCTGTGTGTGTTTGCATAGGACAGTAAAGGAATAAAATGATTGACATAGAACTA
Source organism: Martes martes (assembly GCF_963455335.1). Lineage (NCBI taxonomy): Eukaryota > Metazoa > Chordata > Mammalia > Carnivora > Mustelidae > Martes > Martes martes. The sequence goes on from NC_137889.1 coordinate 191,286,705, forward strand.
GGATTTCTTTAATGTATGACCAGTTAGAAATCCAGCATAAAGGGTAGAAATTGTTTAATATATTGTAGAAATCTAGCATTAATTGAGAGTCTGTATTAGGATAATAGCTTATCATGATGGAGAGATAAAATGTGTGTAAGGCAATTTCTAAGACAGATATCTGATAATTTTAGGTATTTGACTTTATATGAATATCTTAACCTCTCTAAGCCTGAGCCTCCAAATGTGTATTATTAACTTCGATGTATAATAACACCATGATGAAGACAACTAACTCTCTATTCACTAAATATTCTCTCCTCTTGTCTGAGGAACAGGATCTATACTGGGAGTGCTGGTGTGCCTAGTTACAAAGGCATATTTATCAGTTCTCCTCATCGAATCGAGCTGAGCAGAATGCAATGAGATAAAGGTAGATTTTGTGTGTTACTTCCAGAAAAGTGTTTTAAATAATGCTGACTTAACTCGAAGGCATGTCTTTTCTTCTTTTTGCCCTTTCCTCATTCTTTCTGCCTAGAGTATGAATTTGGTGGTTGGTAATCCAGAGGTCATCTAAGGCTAAGCCAGGAAGTTCTTTAAGAATGAAAGCAAAGTGACAAGGATCTGGGTACCTGATAATAAAGAGGTACCACATCCGTCCTGGACTGAGTATCCTCAGGTTTCTTGTAAAGGAGGGAAAAATATTTTTTTACTTATTTAGGCAATGAAACTTATTTTAGGCCATTGGACTTTCACTTAAGCCTGTCCCACAGGATTATTGCCTTAAAGGAGGTCAAGTCTATATAGGGCAAATAAATCTATTTCATATTTGAAGTCTGACCTTAAATATTTCTTCAAAGAGACCTTCCTAGGTGGCTCAATGTGAAATAATTCCTCCCATGTTTCTTCTTCCTTATAGCACTTATCACAATTAACAAATATCTATGTGTTGGTTTACTTTTCTAGTTTTTCTATTTATTGTACTCTGTGAAACAAGAGGAAAGTAAATAAACTCAAGACATAGACACAGAGTGATGATTAACAGACATATATTGGTTAAGCAAATGAACAGCACATTAAAATGAAACTATTGCTTTTCTCTTAAAAATCCTGCATAAGCTAAATAATACTTTCCACAATGACTACATTTTTAAAAGCAGAAAATATTTCACTATTTCCAGTTGATGGAAATTTAATGTGATTTTTTAATCTTCCAAGAAGTGATGAGATCTCCTCAGACACTTCAACTATCATTGTGTTGGAAAGAACTTAATTCAAATATTTTCTTAAGTGATGATATCTTAGTGATATTTTCATCTCCAGTTCAGTTAGATAAAAGTCAGTTACCAGGTTTCCCTAAGTACGAAATTTTCAATATAACAATAGAGTGCTAAATAACTTTATACTGTTTTGAAGTTTTATACTTCCCATTAACTCCATTATTTGAAATCCTTTATGTTTCCTGTCTCCTAGATTTTGTCTTACTCCTTCAAGATCATCAGTGAATTCTTCTACTATCTCTCCCTCTCTCTCTTTTTAAGATTTTATTTATTTATTTGACACAGAGAGCACAAGTAGGCAGAGTGGCAGGCAGAGGGAGAAACAGGCGGAGCAAAGGGCTCGATGTGGAGCTGGACTCTGGGATCATGACCTGAGCTGAAGCCTGACACTTGCTTTACTACCTGAACCACCCAGGCACCCCATCTACTGTCTCTTTTTCTTTTATACCTCCTACTTTTCTTTGAATCTGTCAGTGGCCTTATTCCTTTCTCTCTCTTAAACTCCCTATCTAATAATTTCACATAGTTCATAAAACAAACAGTTCATTAAAAAAGTGTATCCTCTACAGGATTTTCAAAATCATACTCTTCAGTTCTGAGCACTTTCCAGCTATAGGCATGTTTTTGTAATGAACTCTTTAGGAGTCACATTTTATTGCTTTCATTACCATCATGTAAGTAGCTGTTTGTCAGACAGAGTTTATTTTTACAATTCTCAATCATCTTCCTCTTCTGTCATCATGGTCAAAAGGACAACCATGTTACAAACATAAAAGAATGAATGAATGTCTACTTTAACTCCTCTTTACCTTGCTGTACTGCTCTCAAATTTCCCATTAATATTTCTTGTCCGGCGGCATCTGGGTGGCTCAATGGGTTAAAGCCTCTGCCTTCAGCTCAGGTCATGGTCTCAGGGCCCTGGGATCGAGTCCCACATTGGGGCTCTCTGCTTAGCGGGGAGCCTGTTTCCTCCTCTCTCCCTGCCTGCCTCTCTGACTACTTGTAGTCTCTGTCTATCAAATAAATAAATAAAGTCTTCAAAAAATATATTTCTTGTCCAAGTTAACATCATGCCCTTACCACTTCAATTATTCTAATTCAGGTCCTCATTCAAAATACTAAATCATATTGAGACAAATGATTCTGTAAAAGTAACTAAAATCAGAAGTCTCTATGCTTTTTATCCTTGGTAAATTTTCTGCTTGAAGTTTTAACAAATGCTAAAAGTCAGTTTACGTATGATACTGTTTTTCCACTTGGAAGATTATGTGCATTAGTTTTACAGGCACATAGAATTTTAGAATTTATAAAACTGTTTCATTATGTCATGACTAAATAGTCTAGGCAGACAAAAGAATATTATTTTTATTTTAATATTTAGAAGCTCAGGTGTCCCATAATTAAATCATTGCTCAAAGTGACACACATGTAAAACTGTGTGAATCAAATTTTAAGTTCATGTCATTTTTATACTGTTGTCTGATAAGATAGCAGTGTATTATTTAGTATTTTCTTTTATTATTTGACAGGAGCAGCATATTATACCTCAAACTTGAATATCAACTTTGAAATTAAACTATCAAGAGTTTTTCTCAACTGAGCAACAGAGAAGGGTTTAGCTAAGATGAGCGCTTCTCATTCTGCACCCTGCATTACTATGCTGTAAAGGTGTCTCTGGAAAGATCAGTAATGAAATTAAGATAACTAACACAAATGTCTCTTCCCAAATGTATTCAATTTACTCAATAATTCATAAATGGCTCGAGTTCCCAAACACGTACCATGCCTCCTATTAAATTATTCTGTAAAAGAAAGTTAGGAAATTAATACACACTTTTATGATCTTCTGTGAAAGTAGCTGTATAGCTTCAGTGAAATTAAAAGTTGTGCTATATTTACATTCATGAAATTCTAAGTACTTATTTATATTTTTAAAAATCAAAACAAGAGGGGCGCCTGGGAGGCTCAGTGGGTTAAAGCCTCTGCCTTTGGCTCAGGTCATGATCCCAGGGTCCTGGGATCGAGCCCCGCATCGGGCTCTCTGCTCAGCAGGGAGCCTGCTTCCTCCTCTCTCTGCCTGCTTCTCTGCCATCTCCGTCTGTCAAATAAATAAATAAAATCTTTAAAAAAAAATCAAAACAAGAGCTTCATAACATCTCTGGCATTGTCCACATATCTGAGATTTGTAAAACAATTTGTTTACACAAACTGAGAACATTTGGGAAAATTTGTTTAATAAATTAATTTACAGAATTTCCTGTTTTCATTCAGTCTGCAATAATACACTGCTAAAACAAAATAAAGGGCCTTTTTTTCCAGCTCCATTAAGGTATAATTGACAAAAGTGTAATATATTTAAAGTGTACAACATTGTGATTTGATGTGTAACAGTCTCTCTTTTTTTTTGTTTTTAACAATCAAGTTAGTAAGTCCATACATCACTTCAGATAGTTACATTTTAGGTTATCTTCTGGGGGGCAGTGAGAACATTTAAGATCTACTCTTCAGCACATTTTGATTATACGATACAGTATTACGAACTAGTTACCATGTTACACATTAGATCCTCAGGTCTTATTTATCTTGTAAATGAAAGTTCATGTCCTTTTACCAGCCTCTCCCTGACCCCTTCATCCCCTGGCAACCACCATTCTACTCTGTTCTTGAGTTCAAATCTATTTATTTATTTATTTTTATTTTTTTAAAGATGTCATATATAAGTGATATCAGGAAGTATTTGTTGTTTTTTTTTTTTTTTTCTGTCTGGCTTATTTCACTTAGCCTAATGCCCTTCTGGTTCACCAATGTCATTGCAAATAGCTAGATTTCATTCACTTTATTCATTTGTCAGTGGACCCTTACATTGTTTCCATACCTTGGCTCTCATGAAAAATGTTTCAGTAAACATGGAAATAAGATATCTTTTTGAGATAGTGATTTAGTTTTCTTTGGATATGTACCCAGACATATGATTGCTGGATCTCATGGTAATTCTATATTTAATTTCTTGAGAAAGTGCCATACTATTAACCGTTATACTGTACCAGTTTACATTCCCAATAATGTTAAGAGTTCTAAAGGGGCATTATTTTACCTTTGCGAAATACATTTCAACTTTAAAAAGAAAACAAAATGAAAACTCACATCTATAAAGTCTCTTCACTTCTGATACTTTCAGATTGTTCATATTTCCTACAGTAATTACGCAGATAAAGATGTCCTTAAAAGTAGATCTATCAATGTTATTCCATGTTCACACATGTTATTTATTTTATGGGCAATTTTTGCCAAGGATCTGGAGCATGATCTCAAATAAATCACACAGGTTGACAAAGACTTTGAGAGACATGTCTCTACTATAGATGCAATATTCATATCTTTGAATCAAGATTATTTTAGATGAGAAATATACCACATCAATTACAATAAAACATGCTGAAGTAGATATATGATGCTCTTGGAAAAGTGACCATTATGGATGACAACCAATTAATGTGGATTCTAACATTTGTAATGGGAAGTTTTTCTTTAGTTCTAGTTTTTCTTGCAATGGAAATGGCCACTCAAGCAAAATCTTTTTTTTTTTTTTTTAAGATTTTATTTATTTATTTGACAGACGGAGATCACAGAGAAGCAGGCAGAGAGAGAAGGAAGCAGGCTCCCCCACTGAGCAGAGAGCCCGATGCGGGGCTCGATCCCAGGACCCTGGGATCATGACCTGAGCCGAAGGCAGAGGCTTTAACCCACTGAGCCACCCAGGCACCCCTCAAGCAAAATCTTTGGTCATAATTTTTGGTGATAAATTTTGAAAATTTTCAAAATTCTGAATCTACTCACGAGTAAATTCCTTTGTTCAGTACTAGGAAATAGCTTGCCCTTACTGATAGACAGAGCTTGCGTGTCACAGAGAGTTCTGTGGAAAATCACACTATTAAACATGAAATTCTATGTGGGAGCGAAAATCAAATAATGGTTTTGTTTTATTTTATCTGTTTTCCCTTATTATTTGCCATGGGCTTTCCCTCCAATCTACTAATAGTATTTAATTGCTAATGAGACCATTGTAATATTAGATAACTTGTTCTGCTCCCCTTGACATGATTAAAGATCTTCAATGTCTATCTGTGAGAAATAGTGTCTGAAAAAATACAGAATCACAGGACATAGATGGATGCTGTAGTGAGGTAAAAGCCACGTATAGAAGAGAAGGGTGGCTGCTTTTCCACAACTGGACAATTTTGAAGACATGTATGGCCTAGAATAAGGATTTCTGGTTAAATTCAATTTCTGGATCCTGAGGAACAGATAAATTCATTTATTGACCTTATCTGTTTAGAATAGATCTATTCATCCAATTTCTAAGCCCACCAAAGCTAGTTTTGTAAATTTCTTAGACCTGACAATTAATTACTCTTAATTATTGCACCCAAACTATTAAAATTCTCTATTTCAAAGTTGTAGAAAAATTCAGTACATGTAAAATGTCAAGAGAGTATTTCGAGGATTCCATTGTTTAATACTGAGTTGAAGATGTTAAAAATAATATCATAGTTCTAAAATGTATGTTGTATACTAGAATGCAGAAATTATAGGTCTAGTGAAAGGGAAAAGGTATGATTGATTTGTGAAAAATGTCAATAACACCAGGTATATAGACAGGTAAAGAGTCAAATAATAGCAGGTAGTATTTTGATTAGAAAAGTCAATCTAACTGAACTAATTGGTGAATTTTGTCTTTAAGTATATACATAATAAAGCAGGTACTACAGAAAATTATTGAAAATATGAAAGTAACCACAAAAGGAGTAGTAGAAACCAAATATAATAAAGATTGTGCTGGCCACAAGGCAAATTATCAGTGTTTTTAGTAATTGATCAAAAACAATTAAACTTGAACATAACTTTAAAATCTGTAATATACAGCAAACTATCCTAATACTATAGATATAGTTTTAAATAGATAAATGTACAATCTCATTCTTATGCTCATTTACATTTTAGATATATGTTGTTGTATCATGGTAACTGGCTCTCTTGCATACATCTTAGAGAAGGAAAATGTTCAAAATTTCTTATTTTCAAGAATCTTTATAAGACAAAACTAAGAATTCTAAATTCACTGCCTCCATTATCAATTAGCTGTAAAAAAAATGTTTTTTAAAAATCAGAAGGACAATTTTGGAATACAGTTTTTAAAATGTGCTTAATCAACCAACTGAACTCACCTAACTTTTGCAGGTGCTCTCACAAGAAAACAGTTTATTTAATAATAATTATAATTAATATTATCATTTTTCTGGTGGTTAAAGTTACCCAATTAGGTATTATAATTTTACAATAAAATGTTTTCAAAGGAAAAATTCTATCATCTTTATAAATTAAAAAAAAAAGAAAGTATACTGAAGTTTCATGGAGAAACATGCTTTATAAGAACTTTAAAAAATAATAAGTAGTATTATCTGTAATAGCAATAAAATGTCAAACCATTTCATGCTTTTAACACACTTTATACTTGATCAATACATTAGTATATGAATTATTATTTGCATTTGAGCCTCTTCTGAGTATCATAGTATATATTTCCTATTAGAAAGGGTGGATCTATATCTCTCCCACAGTGCTTTGGGCAGACAACTGCCCTTTCCTAATCTCTTTTGAAGCAAACGGATAACAGTTTATCACTGTGATCTGACTTCTTTCAGTTCATTTACCTTCCTTGAAGTATGACAGGCATCAAAATCTTTCGTAATTGCCTCCTTCTGACTGGCAAGGAAATCACTGCATCTGACAAGATCTTACAGGAAAACAAATTCCCCGTTCCACAATAATGAGGTTCCATTTCTGCTGAGCTACTATCTTAGTAATACCATATACATTTTCTTAATTATCTGAGATAAAACACCATTTTCTCATACCTACTAGAAAGATTAATCCATTAACTTTTGAGCAGTAAATTTTACTGTACTCTTTGAGATAGAAATTTTTCTTAAAACTTTGCGAGGTCACTGAATTCTAGACAGATATCTTGAAGATATTGTTGAAATAAAGTTAGTTTTGAATCAAATTATGAAGAAAAATCCCCCAAATGTATGAATTTATAATAATTTAACACTTTCATCCACATACAATTATGCATTTGTACTTTTTCAATTTGAGAGAAAGAAAATTTCATATGCAGAGAATTTAAATTCTTTCTTCACATAGGAGAAGTTTTGGAAGGAAAATTTCAAGAAAATCTTTACATTTAGATCTCAGATAAATAGCTATGCATGACATCCAAAGGAAAATGAAAACTGAAATTAATGAAGTTTGGTTTCAAGTATCCTATACTTGATTTATCATGATACATAAAATTGGTGCATATCTTGGAATGGTGTTACTGTGATAACAACCCAGTTTTACATCTTTTAAATTGTAAGTGAATTAATCATTTTCATATTCTAATTGGGTCAGACTATGACTTCAAGGGACAAAATTTCCATAATACCCTTGGGATTCAAAAATTAGAACATATTTCTCACATGAGAGAGATGGTGAATATCTGTATTTTCCCTGTGGTAGGAATAAAGGAAGGTACTGAACCAAATTCATTTCCAGTTATAAGAAATTAGGATATGGACCACTTATTTCCAATTGATTTTTCATAATTCAACTGAGCATGGTCTTATATCTAAATTGGGACATTATCATTTTAAAGTTATGGAATAAAATCAATGTGCATCATTAAGTCTTATAGTTACTATATAACTATGTGATAAGTAGGAGATATTCTGGGAAATATATGACATAGAAAAATCTTAGTTTTCCAGATAGCAAAATTAAGTTGCTCTTTGCCTTTGTGGCACTAACCCGCTGCAACTGTAGCAAAGCCTGCAAAAGAATACTTACCTATCTGGTAAGATATATTCCCAAATAAAATGCCCAGAAATAAATATCTAATAATAAGGTTCAGTTTCACAGTCTTTACAGGGGATTCTTTCAATTTAGACAGCTTTTCACTTGTATCCTTCTAAACATGGACTTTTCTACATACTTGACTTACTTAAGAACCCACAAGTGATGTCAGGCTCAAATCACCAAGAGATGATTCTGAATCTTACATAAAAGTGATAGAAATGTCTATATTAGAAGTTCTGAGTGTAGTTAATTGATTTCTTCCTTAACAGTTATCTTTTTTTTTTTTTTTAAGTAAACAGTTACATATTTGAGCTCTTATGGAGTTTGGATCTTAAGAAACAGATAAAACAAAATATCCAGGAAAAACCGAAAACAGGTATGCTAGCACAACTGCTGCTTCAAAATATGAATGCTGGAAATGGAAGACTCAGAGATTTCCACGTATCCTTCTGTCACCCTTTTATACCCATAATCTACACATCTGGAGTCTGAAAATGATGATCATAAAAGAACATTATAAACAAGAGAATCACACACAAAAAAGTCAGATCTACAAACATGCATTCACACACATAGGGATGTCTTATTAGAAAAATGCTATCATCTTGGGGTGTCTGGGTGCCTCAGTCAGTTAAGCATCCAACTCTTGATTTCAGCATGGGTCATGATCTCAGGGTTGTGAGATTTAGTCCCACGCTGGGCTCCAGGCTTAGCTGGGGGTCTGCATGAAATTCTCTCTCTCTCCGTCTCTGCCCCTGACCCCGCATGTTCTCTCTCTAAAATAAATAAATAAATATTCTAATAATATTGCTCTCATCATATACCTTTTTTTTTTTATTTTAACAAAATAAAATAGCATCCCCAAAAGAAGAAAAGTTCTATCTGTCAGGACAATCTGACTTGAATTACTGTAGCTCAACTGGCCATTTAGTTTCCTTATTTCTGAACAAACAAAAATCTGCAAGGCAACAACTGGAACAAAGAAGTAAATCACAGGGGAGGTCGAGGATATATATATATATATATCTCCTAGTTGCCAGGTAACTTCATTTTATATTTCAAAAGTTTAAAAACTTTAGTGCAACCTTCTAATGTTAAAAAAAATTGGAAAACTGAAAAATATACCAATAAAAGTGGCTCTGGTAGCACCAACTTCATTGAACAAGTTCAGGGTTCTAATTAAAATTACCACTGTGGTCTGAGTCACTTCCACTTCAACAAGTAGAGAGTTTCTCATTAACAAACAGTTGATTATGTTAACAGTCAAATTTGATGACAGAACCATATGTAATAAGCAATCTCCTCACCTTCTATCCCCTTCTTAATCTAATCCATATTCCTGGATATGAAAATATTAACGATGACTGATTCCAACAGACTTCTGCCATGTCCCCTAGCCTACTCCCATAGCATCTAGAAGTTACTTGATATGAGAAGCTAATCCAATGGTTAATCTGTAGATACGCTATCTAGAATCCGTATGGGAATAAGAAAAGGCAAAGAAAAGAAAAGAAAACAGATTGACAGTTGGAGTCAAAAGCAGAGACAAACCTGACCCATGAATGGTCACTATTATGTCCTTATTTATCTCTATTCTTGATTATAAGACTTCCTGGATATACAGGTAGCCAGCTAGTGACAACATTTCTCACCACGACTTTCAGATAGATGTGATCATATGTCCATGTTCAGGCAGATTGGACGTGAGAGAAATGACTTATAACTTCCTAGATACTTCCATAAAGCTGAAGGCACTGCTCTGGGCTTTTCTTGTTTCCTTGTTTCTAACTGAAAAAATGGTGAGGAATAGCATTCCAGGTTGAGGACGGTAGAGACATTCTGCCAGCCAGCATCCCTTCGTGATCTCATAAAGTGTGGTCTGCCTACCCACACGTAACTGCTAACGAAGAGAAAAGCAATTTTCTCTCTTGTTGGACATGTTTTATGTTTCTTTGTTTTGAGGGGAGCCTGCACCCTATCTAGTACAGAAGCTAAATGGCAGTAACTTAATATAAGGATTAAAAAGTAAACCAACTGGAGGTAGAGGGGCATAATGTAGTTGGGGGAGAGAGAGGTTCTGAGTCTAAGCAAACAGACTGGATTAGAACCCAGTTTTCCCAGTTACCAGCTTTGGAAACTTGGAAAAAAAATAGTATCTCCTTGTTTCAAATTCTGTAGTTCTAAATGAGGACAAGAGTAGCTTACTCCCAGAAGTCGTTAACATTTACAAAGTATTGCAAAGTAGAATAGAGTGTGTAGCCTATCAACCAGGAGGTGCTCAAAATATATGAGTAATTACTGTGACTAGCAGAGAGAAAAGTGAAGTTTCCTAAGCACCTGTGGGTGAGGTACCTTGTCTCCCACTCTCCCTAAGACTAGGTTCCTCCATTTTTGTCTGAATTCTAGGGCTTGAAATCCACATCTTGAATCCTGTTTCCCTCCAACAAGCTAAAGGCATTCTGTTCCTCTCAACCACGAAACAGAAAAACTGAGAGGCAGATCCTGCTTCTGGATAACTTACTTTTAAACAAACTTAGATTTGTAGAGATATTTATCCCAAAAGGTGACACAGGCTAACTAGACAGTAATTTCAAAAAGTTTAATTATGTGCATTAATGATGAACAGTTCTATTGAGGACAACCATAAGGTTATAGAAGGATGTAGCAAGAATAATCAAGAATAATCTAGCTTGCACTATTGAACAAATGGCATAAAGTCTACAAATGGCCTCACCATAGAGCATTCCTTATCACTCCTACTAGATGATCAGAGCTTAATTAAAGATCCATGGATCTAGGGAAAGATGAAAATGTACCCTCCTTTCTTATAGCTGTAAAGGTATTAACTATGATATTAAATAGTTCCTTCTATTTCATCATTATTCTATTCAAGAATGAGTCAAAGATGTCATGCTAGAAGGTTCTTAAAAATAGACTTAGAATTATTAAAATAAGAACAGAAAAAAAAAGAAAAGAAAAGGAGGAGTGGATGAGGTTGGGGAAGAGGAGAAGGAGGGAAAGAAGACAAAACATCAAGAAAAACCCTTGTTCAAATATGATTAAGGGAGTGAAGATAGCCTTTTATGTGTCAACATAAGGAAGATAGAAATGAGGTCTGAATATAACAAAAATGATTCTTCTTTAATTGTTTTTAAGCAGATGTGAAGTAGAAATACAGTCATAATTCCATTTGCTTCCATAATCATGCTCAATAGTTTGTTAACATTATACTGCAAACAGATGAAGGGAAAAGGATGTTATGATAACTGTTCTACGAGGTTGAAAACAGCTGTGATGTGATCAGTAGAGAAGTAACAATCTCACTGAATTGATATCAGAAAAAAAGAGCATTTGAGGAAATAATGGGGTTTTAAATTAGCCTTTTCAACTTTTTAAAGGAAGTTTCTTGAAATCATATTGTCTTCAAAACCTGAATAATTCTGCTAAAGCTTCACTCTCTGTCATTTTTATTATTATTGTGAATCATATTAATGATGATACCACTTTTTTTCTTTTATAATCATACAATAAGCTAAATAATAAGCTAAAATCATCAAACCTTATTTTATAATAAAATTTGCACACACCTACTACATAGTTTCCCAACAAATGCTTTTGGAAGGCTATGCTGTTCTGAGATCATTCTTTCAATTTAAAATGTACAAAAATGGGCTTATGTAATGTGATCTTTCTACAAGGATATTCCACTGATAGGAAGAAGATACTAATGAAAACAACACCCTGCAAGAAATTAATCACACTGTAACAAATGTTGGGAATTCATAGACACTTGTCATGACTGTCATAAACAGATGAGTACCAATAAGAAATGTGTCCATACTATATTTCATTGTCCTCCTTTATCCATGTTTCCACCTTCCATGCTTTCGGCTACTGTGGTCAGTCATAGTCTGGAAGCAGAGACCTTTCCTCTGACATATGCTCAGAAGGTCAACAGCAGTCTGACACTAAGTCACAATGCCTACATCATTCACCTCACTTCATCTCGTCATGTAGGCATTTTGTCACATCATCACAAAGAAGCAGTGTGACTGTACTACAATTAGTTATTTTGAAAGAAAAAGAGAACCTACATCCACACAACTTTTATTATAGTTTGTTGTTACAATTGTTCTATTTTGTTACTTGTTATGGCTGTTATTCTCTTACTGTACTTCATGCGTAAATTAAACTTTATCATAAATATGTATGTATAGGAAAAACATGGTGTGTATATATATATATATATATATATATATATATATATATATATATGGCTCAGTACTATCCATGGTTTCAGGCATCTTTTGGGGGTGGGGGCACAACTATATAAAACAAAGAACATATCCTTAAATCCAAAAGAGTATTCTGAAAGCATATTTTTCCAAATCAAAGAAATATGAGCATGAAAAGTTTATTTTTTTTTCCAAAGAATCAAGTTGTCTCTTGTATTGCACACTTTATGTGAACAATGGGACTGATCTGACATCAGTCTAACTTTGTCCCTGGCAATTCTATTGTTCAATAAGCAATCATTTTTGCCCTCTCTGAACTGTTTACTTTTCCCCGAGTTTGGTGCCCAGAGGTTGTTTTTTTCAGTGAGTGTTTAAAAAACAATTTATATGTTGACAGTCTGAGAAACTATAGTAAAAGTAAAAACGCAGAGCAACAGGTACATTTTTCTTTAAATGTACTACAAAGAGAAACATTTCAAAAGATTCCTGGAAACATGAATTTAGGATAGCAGGTTCCTCTTACACCACTAATCATACAATAATTAAAAAACTTCAGATTTATTTAACATCTACGTGGTTTCACCTAAGCTCTTCTGTTGCCACATTGCAAGACAGAAAACCAAGTGTTCCTAACGCAGTTTTCCTTCTTGGATGCTTTTTTTTTTTCCTTTCCTTTCTGTAATAGTATACAGTTTGCAATCCTCCCACGCCCACCCCCATGCTAGAATCACATAGTAGCCACTTTTTTTTTATGAAAAATCCTTTTCAAGTGTTACTCACTGGACACATTCAAGTGGTAGTCAGATCTGATTCCTGACTCCTGTTTAATGGGAGGAAACAAACACTTTTCCACAAAGAAAAGGCCTTGAAGATGACTTGAGATGGAGACATGATAGTACCATTGTAAGCCTCTCTCTCTCACTCTCTCTCTCTGAACCCCATCCATCCCCTCCCTCCCTGTCCTCCTCCCTCCCTCTGTCCCCCGCTTCTGTCTCCTTCTCCTTCCCTCCGTTTCCTCCCCACCCTCCTTGTCCTTTGTCCTCTCCCTTTTCCCCTTCTCTCTCTCTCCTTCCTTCTTCTCTTCCTCTCTTTAGAATTTTCTACTTTCAAGAAAAAAAATGGTGTTTAGGATTTTGTTTTTTTCTAAGTTTCCAATGTGTATTCTTTCTCTAAACTGTGTTTAAACAGACAAGATATAAAATTCAATCATGATGGAAAAACTATTCTGTGGCCACAAAAGTAGGCAGATGCTACTGTTATGAATACACTTGTCAACAAAGCAGCAAAATTTTACCCAAGCTTATTTTTTTATGCCCTAGAAATGTTAGTACTGCTCATTGAAAGTAATAGGATGTCAAAGAATCAGGCATCTGTGATCCTCTTGTTGTGTCCTTGTTATCTGCTCTCTGTTACTTGGTCACATTTTTCTTCTCCCTGCTTACATGGTCTGCTAAGATGTCAAATGGGATCACTTATTAAAGGCAGTCCCCCTGGATCTGGTAATCCCACAAAGGATGGGATCTCCATTTTCCAAAGTAAGTTTCCCATCATTCCCTATCAGATAACTACAAAGATCCTTGGTCTTGACCAATGCATCTCCAAGCAGAAAGATGAAATCATAATGTGATGCTAAGTGTTGAGCAGTATTTATAAAAAATAGAGAAAATTCTTTTCAGTCATTTCTTAGACCTAGAAGTCCAGAAGAGAGAAAAAATTTATAGACTCTACCTACTAGTAGAAAAATCTGACATAATAGGATATGAATAACATAGAAACCAGAAAACAAGGAATACTAGAGCTCAGACTCAATGATTATCAATAGAAAGCAAGGTGCAAATAGAAAGATAAAAATGTTTTTGAACAATGGATGATTTTTGTATGTGATAGAAGAGAAGTGTGACACACATAAGCCACCACTCTTTAGATTCAACAGAAGCTTGCATATGGGGCCAACGATTTTGTCTAATAAGATCAGTGCACATGGTCTGAAATAAAACCTGTTGGCAATAACGGATCAGTGGTCCAATGACAGTGGACCATTAGTGACAACTTGACATATCTACTGCAGGAGTCAACTGTAGAACAAGACGAACATAGTCAAACGCCACATTCTCCATACTCAGTAGTACCCTAAAGCAGGGGTCTGCGAGGACCAGAGAGTAAATATTTACAGCTTCATAAGCTAGAAGGTTTCTATCACAAGTATCCAACTCCAAGTCGTAGCTTGAAAATGGAAATAGAGGATGTATAAATAAGAGCGCTCTAAGTGGGATTTTACTCTTCATTTAATGGCTCTTGTTCCAAAGAAGCACAATTTAGTAAACATTTTAAATTATTTTATTATTTTTAATTTTTATTTTATGAGTACATGGAGAAGCAGTTAGGGCGTGGGAGTGCTAGGATGCTTGCTTCTGATGGCCATATATCATAATGGTACAGACACTTAAAAATTTAATAAATTGATCAAGTTGCAGGTACTGGACACTTATGCATCCTATCATTAATACTTGTTTATATTCTGGACATAATCAAAAGTATCAAGAAAAGCTACATTAAGAAATTGGAAGTTGTGGTTAAATGTGCGATGTGTTTGGTGATACAGTTCACTGTACATTTGCATATATGCCTACTTTTTCTAGATTTAACTAAGCAATCTATTTTTCAAATGGTTCTTGTTTGTTTTTGAACACCTGGTTTTCTCTCTAGTTCACTACCTCCTGAATGAGACACACTTGCAGATATCTTAGCAACTGTCCACTGATTCTCAAAAGTGATGTATGATGCCAGGTTTTTAAGTTTGTTCACTTAGCAACTGAAATTCTCACTGAATGACATTAAAGACACCTGAAAATCATAGGCTTTCTTAATCTTATGAGCATACTATGCACAAGTTACAACATGCCTGAACTTCAAGATCCCTAAAGTCAAATGCTATCCCCCCCCAAAAAAAGACTTAGCATGATTATTGTAAATAACCACTGAGTTTCTATCTATCACTAATGGGAATGTTATTTTTAGGAGATAACGCTTTCTAAAGTATTTTACTAATTTAAAATAATTTTACCCAACCTCCAAAATACCCTGTATGCATAATATATTTATTGAAAATTTCAACCTCTTCCCCAACAGAATAATTATTCATAAGTTCCCATATGACTGGAAGCAACAGGTCTGTAATGGAAATGTCACTGCCACCTTAAATATAGCATTCACCGCCATGAAAACTGTAATAACAGATGCTCACAAACGCCTGGTGTGATGAATCAATGCAGAGAAGGGAGAGGAAGAGGTCTGTGTAGGTGTCTGTGTGGAATGGGGGAGAAGAGTGTCTTATAAACACAGGAGTAAGCAGATGGCAATGACGGAGGCATGCTGGCGTAAATTTGACTTTTTCCACCCTGGGACTTCTCTGTTACCTGCAGTTACCTATACATCAATTGGACAAAATAATGAAGATTCAAAGGCAAGTGGGGAAGAAAAAGAAAGAACAAGAGTGACTTTATTGCTATTACTTTGGTCATGAGGACAAAAGAAAGTAGGTAATAAAAAAGAGCAGATGAGACAGGGAGGCTGTTTTTAAAAAGGTCAGCCAATATGCACTGACTAGGCTCTCTTGACATATTCCATGGTCTAAAGTAGTTCATAATCCATTAATTTTTATTTTTTTCCTACTGTAATATTAAACAATGCTCTAGGTAGGAGAAAAACATTTAAAAAATTCTCTTGGGATTCCTTTTCTTATTATGATAAAATAGGTAATTCAAGCTATTTTTCCCCTCTCAGGGAAAAAAAAAAAATTAGAAAAGCAGGACAAAATCCCTTGAAAAATATCTCTTTGCTGTTCAGGGACACTTTTGCTAACATTATTTTTGACTCCCAAACTGAGGTTAAGTGGCTCTTTTGAAAGTCACAGAGGTTTAGGGAAAGAAATTTGAATTTAGGGCCACCCAAAGGCAGGTGCTACGGGATCCCAAGGAAATACTACTGCAGTGGAAAGTGACCCCAAAGGGCTGCACACCAGGTAAGCCACAGGCAATTTCATATGGAATTTTTCTCAGCTTCAAAATAAAATAAGATGAAATCAGAGAGGGAGACAAACCATAAGAGACTCTTAACTATAGGAAACAAACTGAGGGTTGCTGGAAGGGGGGGGGGGCAGTCGGATAACTGGGTGATGGACATTAAGCAGGTCACATGGTATGATGAGCACTGGGTGTTATATGCAGCTGATGAATTACCAATCTCTACATCTGAAACTAATGATGCAATATGTGTTAACTAATTGAATTTAAATAAAATAGGTTAAAAAAAGAATTCTGCTGAGCTTCAGATTATCTGAATTCTTGAAAATAGATGGAGATGATCTCGGATGACCACACATCCTGGGTCAAAAGAGAACATTCTCTATAGAGGAAAGTATTATCACCTTTCAAGTTAAATAATCACATGGTTTTTCCAATAAAACATACAATACATAATTAAAAATAACCAGGACTGCAAAGCAGGGCAGCGTGATTAAAAGCCAGCCAGTCCAAAACAACAAGCAATATCAACTGACTTGTGGGGACTACAGTATTGATATTAGCAGGCATGGATACTGAATAACTATAAATACGACTATTCTAAATAGCTAAATAAAACAAGATATATAAGAAATATAAGAATAACATGTTTTGAAATTAAGAAAATTTATTAAAAAATAGGAATGTATAACAAACTTAGGAATTCAGTGATTAGACATAGCAAATTAGACAAAGTATAAGACAAAAAATAGGAACGTATAACAAAATTAGGAATTCAGTGATTAGAAATAGCAAATTAAACAAAGTATAAGACAAATTAGCAAATTAGACAAAGTATAAGAAAAGTCAGTGGACTGGGGCGCCTGGGTGGCTCAGTGGGTTAAAGCCTCTGCCTTCGGCTCAGGTCATGATCCCAGAGTCCTGGGATCGAGCCCCGCATCGGGCTCTCTGCTCAGCAGGGAGCCTGCTTCCTCCTCTCTCTCTCTGCCTGCCTCTCTGCCTACTGGTAATCTCTGTCAAATAAATAAATAAATAAATCTTTAAGAAAAGTCAGTGGACTAAAACATAAGTAAGAGGAAAAAAATTCCAGATTGATATATAAAAAGAGAAAAATGAAAAATATAGAAGAAAAAGTATGAGATAAAGATAATACTAAGAAATACTGACCTACCTCTAGTTGGAGTCAGAAAAAAAGGAGGAGAGATAAAATGAGACAGAAGTAATGTTTAATAATGACTAAGAAATTTCCAAACATAATAAAAGATGTGAAACCACAAATTCAAGAAACTCTATTTATTCCAATAAGAAAATTTAAAGTAATACATTAAGGGAAATTGTCTATGTTTCATGTTTCTGCAGGTCTTACAAGGAGAAGCACTAATTGGCTTTGTTCTAGACTTTTACACGGATGCTTATATAGCAAACGGCCTTAGATAATAAAGTTAGTGCCTCAATCTGGAGCAAAGAGAGGTTTCTGCATGCTCCAGTAAACAAAGGTAAAGCTATGAACTCTCATGTTCCCTCAACTTGAGGTCTCTTGCTTGAAATGCAACCCACTGAGTGCAGGTGTCACGTGGCCCTGGCATCTCTATCTGGGATGAGGCTCAGGAAAATGGCTCAATAGTTTCACTAGTGGTAATGTGAATAACAGAGTCCTTTGTCCCTACCCTAGGAGCATCCTGTCTTCTGTCAAAGTGCATGAAACTGTGGCAAGATAACTGTTTTAGCTTCAGAGTCAAGTAAAAAAGAGAAGATCTTTCAAAGTTATTGATATATACATTTTTTTGGTAAGAGATATCTTACTATATCTATCTATATACACACACACACACACACACACACACACACACACATATATTTATTTATTTATATCCAGTAAAGTCAAGATATATATTGATATATGTTTTGCTAAGAGATATCTTAATATATACATATATATGTATCCAGTAAAATCAAGTCAAAAATATTGATATATTTTTATATGTATATATGTGTGTATCCAGTAAAGTCAAGACAAAAATAAATCTGGATATCAGAGAAAAATGTCAGATTACAATCAAATGAGAAAAAGTACACCAACAGTTGTCTTTTCCATAGAAATCATGGAAATGAGAAGGTAATGGAATGATATCATCAAGTCTTGGACGATAATTCCAGCAATCTAGGAATCTATAATCAGCAAAAACATTCTCAATATTCAAGGTGGTTTTCAGATGAACAAATTGATAATATTTATTACCGGTAGACCCACACTTATGGAATTCTAAAAGGTACTGTTCTGGCCACAAGAATATGATTATAGATGAAAGACCTCAGACACAGGAATGATGATAACATAGCAAAAATGCAAACGTATGGCAAAATTTAAGTTAATAATTATTCAACAATAATGTGATTTAGAAATAGAAAACCAATCGAAATGAAAGACAGCAATGGCATTCAGTTTGGAAAAGAGTTGGTGGTACAAAATTTTCTAAGTTTGGTTTTTTTTTTGAAAGAAAGACTCATTTTGACCCATATTGGTTATACTATTAGTAATGTTTATATACTTATAACAAGTAATGCTGATTCTTTAATTTCAGAGTCCTAAAAACTTAGCTATTCCCATGCACATAGTACAATTATTCTGACCATCGGAAGGTCGTGGTTAATTAATTATATGCTAAACATTCTGTAAACTATCAAGTCTGTACATGGCACCTACTTTTTTGGCAATTTTCTTCTCCTCCTGCAAACTGGTGGAATGGCACCACACGACCCTGTGAGTGAGATTCACCTTAAATAGGCTGAGCCATGCTTCCGGTCTCGGTGCATTTCTACCTGTCTCCTCAGTGAGACTGTTTCCACAGAGCAGCGAGAGAAAACCACACCAGCCTCGCTAATGAAGCCGTTGGGCCCTGTGGCCTGATGTCAGAACAGCACATGCTGACTTCATCAGTATTTAAGTTACAGGAGCAGAGAATGTTTTCTAGTTGAGCATTGTTCCAGCTCTTTGAACCGACTGCCATGGATTCCTGGAGCTTGACCACATTACAATTTTCACACTTAGCAACTGTAAAATTGTTAAAGCGATATCTTTCCACACGGTTTATCCTTTATTACGGCGAAGTTTGGCATACCACCTTAGTTACGGGCTTTAAATGCCACTTTCATCACTTCCCAGGGTAACCTTGGCCATGAAATCGGAAAATCAGATCATTTTCTGGTCCGTTTTCTTCTTTTTCTTTGGATGAGATTAGATTTTGCTACGCTTGACTGACAAATCTCATTTAGGATTCAAGGAGAGGCCCAGGCCCCGACCTCTTTAAGAAGTGGGAGGTGAGATGTCTTAGGCAGTGATAAGGAAGAAAGGACCAATTTCAACTCATCACACAAAGGCAATTAGTGATTAATTCACACTGTGAGACAAAAATACTTGTAAAAGTGTCTCTTAGTGTCAGGTCACAACATTATTTAAGATTCTTTAAAAATACCAATCATGTTCAAGGGTTTTCTTTTGCATGTTTTGTTTTCTTTTCAAATTAATTTCTAGGTCTGTTAAAAGGTAAAGCATGAACCAAAATTATTTCTACCTGATTAAATATCCTCCACAATTAATGGGAAAGAATCATATTTTAAGAAAGAGCCAATATGAATCCAAAATAGATACATTTTCTATGAAATGTTAACTTAAGGCCAATTGCTTTATTATTTTAGAATAAAATGATCAGCTGCTGGGTTGTACCCATTCCAGTTATTACCTGCTTTGGGGACATCTATCCTTTGCAGATGGGTGAAAAAGTGTGGTTGGAGAAAGTGTGAAAATAATAATTGACAAATGCCTTAAAATTAATATTATGAATTCTAGATTTTGTTCTATGAGTACAGTAGGTTTAAAAATCTCAACAATGAGTTTAGGGATGAGTTGGCATTTTGAAATCTATGTCCTACACAAATTTACATTAAGCTGATCGAAAGAAGAAAGTCAACTAGGTATATTATCATGAGAATTTGAGTAAGCAAATGGATCAATGGGACAGCCAAGCCATTTTCTTTCCTTTAGAGAATTGTTCAACGTCGGAAGGCCATTTGACTTAAATACACAAACTTGGAATAAGAACAGTATAATTAAAGGACAACTGGCTTAAAATGATTGTTACTTTATGTTGATTTTCTAAACGTCTTTATCTCAATAGTTGCATTTCCAGAAATTGTGATTTCATATTTTATATCATTGAGGTGCCAGTTACATCAAAGAGAACTTTGAGTTGTCCTCAATTTCTCTTTAGATGTATTTAGTTTCTGATGTGTTTCCAATCAGTTTGGGAGTCTAGCCAAGTACCTAGTAAAATAATAAGCTGAAATCCATTTCTAAAATGTTATCTGAGGAAGAAATGTGGATCATAGTAGCTTGCATAAAGTGCTAAATAAATATTTGTGAAATTGGGCCATCTCCCTTAATCTCTCTAGCTATATAAATACTGCAGTGCACATATCAGGTATTCAAATGTGGGAGTCAAATGTTTTGAAATCAATTATATATGAAGAGATTCTGAGCTGGCTCAAAATTTAAATAACTTCTTTTTCTCCAAAATGGAAAATCTTTTAGTAATATGGCAATATGCACCATCCTAATAAAAAACTCTAGTGAATTTTGATTTTATTTTCTATATTAGATGTCTTTCTGAGAAGCTATGCAAAGCAAGTGAAAAAAATATTCTCAGGGAATTTCATTATACATTCAGTAAGGTATTTCTTAGCAAAAGATGTTGTCTTTGGTACATGAAAAAAATTATTATGTACCTAGGAATTTCAATGTTCATTTCAAAAACTGCTCTTCTTTTATCCTTGTCCTTCTTACATCATATACCTTTTGAAGACGCTAGGCAAGTAAGGAAAGAAAAATCTCTGAGATTTACATTTCTGCAAATCTCAAAGATATACAGCCTCACTTAAAATCTCATGTATGTATTAAAATTAAAATTAATATTAATATAGCATCTATATGATTTCCATTTTGTTTATTATTTTCATTAATTTCATGATACTTTATTATTTAGCTATTATTTAGCTGAAATTTTGACTATACTATTGATGAGATCAGTAATATTCAGTTTTATTTATCAAATGATTATTTTCAAGTATGTGCAATATTAATTTGTCTTAAAAGTTAACATGCTATAGGATATAAAAATGAGTTTTTGACCCAATCTGAGAGTTAGGCAAGAAAAAAAGTGGTAAAATAAAAATAAGTATGTAGATAATTATAATAAAAGTATATTATAGGTGTCATTTCCCCTAAAACTACACTCTAGTTTTTTCAGGTACTTCATCTACATTTTAGTAATAAAATATTCCTTTAGGTATGGATTTATTAGCCATTAAATATATGTCCACGTTGAATTTTCTCTTACTGTATGTAAGAGTTCTCTCATTCTAAAGATAGATGTATAAATTGTCTGATTATATTCGTATATCCAATATTTAGTGGGAATGCACCCTATGTCAGCAATTGTATTAAGGCTTGGTTATGTAACTGAAAGGTGAACATATCATCATCAATGATGATATAAAACTGTTACCACCTATTTTTTTCAGAGCAAATGAGATGGCTTTATTTTTAATTTCATGTATTTCACTACTCTGACATACTATTCAAAGTTAGGCTACTTCATCAAATGTTTAGGAGATCATTCAAATATTCTGACCACTGACAGTAATTGATTATTTAGTGTGGATTTTTAAATTCCAAACCATGTAGCCTACTAATGCTACAAAGAGATATACGCTGTATTCAGACTGTCAAATAGAAAACACTAGGATAACATCCAGGAGGCAATATTTTTGATTTGGCATTTTTCAATCTATATTTGTTTAGAAACTTTTTATTTTATATAAGTTGTTACCAACTATAAGGAGGAAAAGGCTAGGGAGAATATATAAAACTTTCCACATTTTTCAAGATTTTATTTTTCAAACCCAACACTTTTTAACTCCGTCCCAACTAAACTTTTTTAAATAATGCCCTTCAATAAAATGCTCTGATGCTGATGAATGTACACAGACTTCACCAAATTCTACCGATTTTTATAATGTCAATAAGACCTGTACCCTCAGCAGCCATTCCTCGTACGGAAAACACATCTTTCGACTGACATATCAGTTTTGAAAAAGCATAAAGCCAATTTGATGGCAAGTGTGGATATGTGTTTTTTCACGACCAGTCCGATTAAATGGAACAGCCTCAAGAGATCCTGCAAGAACTATTATGATGTCAATAAAATGTTCCATGAGTGGTAGGGCTAAGCCAGGGACAATTCACTCTCTCACTAGTGGGAGTCCAGTCCCACGCTGAGAACACTCTGAGGAGTACTCAGCAGGATTAGAAATAACCTCAGCATGACCGATATAATTTCTCCTCTCCACAAAAATAAGCATTTAACAAGGGTGGGCCAAAGAGAAATACTGAATTAGAAGGATTAAGCTATGTTTCTACCACTAACAATATATTTGTGTTTGGTAAAAACACTTTATCCAACGGTATTAGGTACAGAGTGATCCAAGTTTCAACAGGAAAAAAATTCATAGAATTCAGAGGATTCTAAGGAATTTAAAGATTAATTTAAAAATATTAATTGATAGTTTTATCTCTAATGCTATTTTCACAGTATAGATAAAATTTAGTAAACAGACTGTTAGCTTTAGGACTTAGCTTTATTTTAGCTATGGACGAGTGGCCTATAATATGATATAGCCCAGGAAAAGAACAGGATCCATTTTTGCTATCTTGCATTGGCTAAGACCTGAATGAGTATTTATTAAAAGCCATCACATCTAATAAGGTTAGTAATAGAGCATTCTGTAGTATGGAAACCATTCTGTGTTCTGTTCCAATTCCATATGAAGTGAGTTTTCCTTCACTTTCTTTATCAAAAAATCATTAACTGATATAAATTCTATTTATGTTCTTTATTCGGGCAACTGTAGGTCTCATTTTCTCATTTCTCAGTTTCTTGTTTGATGAAGTAGGTGATAAAACTTGGAAACAGAAGAATAGGACCCATGTATAAATTCACTAAAATTTACATGGATATTCTAGGCTTCACGGTTGGAGGTAAAAATGAAAACAGATTTGAGGAAGGATGTGGTAATAGAGATTGTGGCAGAACATTTCTCATGCATCATGGGGTATCGATGTTTTTTTCTTACTTTGTTGCTACACACCTTAACCTCATAAATTTATTTATGGATGTTTAGGGGCAGATATGTTGGGAATCAGTATGAAGCACAAATGATCTACAACTATTATCATTAAAAAAAATTAAAGTTAACTAAATGCTTTTATCAACTCTGACCTGTATTTCATAAGTATTAAATTTATAATTATCATCATCACCATTTATTCGGCAAATGTTTTTGGACTATATATGTTGTGCCAGCCTTTAATCTAGGCACTGAACCACAACAGTAGAGAACAGAAAAATAATAAAATCCTGAAACCAAATTTGTGGACATCACCTCACTAAGTCATTAATCCAGGAGACCAGACAGATACCTGCATGAAACAAGAAGTTTTGGTGAGGAGGTAGAAGGCAGAGCCAGAAAGCATAAATGCAGTGACATTTTAGCAACCACGTGGGGCTTCAGAAATGGGTAAACAGGGAAGTAGCTGAAAACTTTGAGGTATTGTGAGAAAAAAAAAAAAATGTAGCAATATTGCGACATCATAGATTGATTATTGAAATGATTCTATAATTTCCAAGCCAACATTCTTCTTAAGCTGTACCCCTCAGAAAATTTATTTTCCATCTTTCTCTACCAGGTGTGTGTCAGTGTAGTAATATGTACATTTACTGATACAACAAATCACACCTGCATCAAGTTACACTTGAAGTATATTTAAGTTTCCCACAATCCAATGACAAAAATGGAAGCCAACATGCACACTGGTATTGCTTAGGAAAAATTATATATAGCATCAATAGGATATTTCATTCATATCATGTCTCCCAGTTAACCATTGTATTTCTCTTCATTTTTGATATGTGTGTGTGCAGGCATATATGTGTATAGTATTTATTGAACACCTCATATCCTAAGCACAGTAGGACAAATTTATAACAAACACATTCAGCCATTTTGGGAATCTATTCTTATGACCTTTTGCAAGAAAAGAAAATAATTATAGAATATTTATTACTGGAACTTAACTCAGGTTTTCTGCCTGGAGACCTAACATTTTATTCAAGATGTCAAAGTTTGCCCAAAGCAAATTTCATTAGAGAATTCTTAAAAATAAAAGATAAGGATTGTTTCTAAAACAGGTAATAATTACCTGACACAATTTTTTTTCTCTTTTGTTAAAACAAAGGTTTTCTAAGGTAAAGTTTTTCATTGTAAATTTCACTCATTTCTCATTTGTCTTTCTTCAGTTGCCTTCTTTGATTCCTTTATTTATGAACAACGGTTTTTAACTTAGAATCTGGTGCATTATTACAGATACTCATAAAGATATCGAAAGCACACAGAAACACAGAAACCATTTTCATAATTTTAGAAACCACTTCACAGTAAATCTGCAAGGCTTTGAATGAAAGCACTTAAATTGTCAATTCCCACAGCTGTCACACCAGCAGTGAGCAGTGAAGTTCCCCATCCATAGTATACTTTGTAAAGCAGCCAGCAACTCTTGGGCAGGAAATCATCCGTTCCTGGAAGTGTTCGCACAATCCCTTCTCCCAACAGAAACCTTGAGGTTTTTCTGCGGTCTCTCCGCAAAACTGTGTTTTCACAGTGATTTCACAGGCTCTTCATTTTTAATAAATATTAGCCAGCAGAGCTCCCTGGGTGGGTTTCCCCAGTGTCATGAGCCTTTGCAAGGGCATGTGGGCTTCCGTGAAAACCCTTATGGGTATGTGGATGTGCTGAGGGTCTGAGAATGCCTTACAGGAAAAAAAAAAATGCTGCCAGCAGTTTCAGTGACTTCTAGACTGAATTTATTCATACCATATAGCTGCAAAACAATTCTGAACTGACTGCAGTTGCTGACAGTTTTCCTTTACATGGTTGATTTCCGACAGGATGAAATGTCTTGATTACTGAAAAGGCACATATTTTACATGAGTATATTAGTTTTAAAATTTTATACATATATTCACCAAAGTAAAAATCTCAACAGTTTTAGTGCTGGCACATTAGCATATTATCTAATTCCATAAACATCTGACATGATAATGTTCAAATATAACCTTTAATTCACAAAAAAAACCTGGGCAGTTCAGTCAGAAAGGTCAATTTCTATGGCTGTGACATGCTAGGGAAGTGTGAAGTATTATAATTTATTGAACCCTGGAACTTACAGCCCACTCCTTTGAATCAAATTGGTTGTTTCTATCAGGTACCCCAAAAGCCCTCAGAGAATGTAGACTGATCATTTGGCAATTGTCATCGTCACATAAATCTTTTCAAATAAGGAATCTCTGAAGGAAAATTGACGCATTTAATCCAGATACCTGTTTTGCATTTCTATAGGCTGTTTTCTGTGTGTGGTTTAGCAATGTAATTTCCTGAAAGCTAGGTTTCCTATACAAAAGAATACTTAGCCATTGTTCAGTATCACAACTTCATTTTCACCCCATAGGAATAAAGATTTTCTTCCTTCCCTGTATTGTTCTGAAGGTATTTTCAAATAATTTTATTTTCAAATTCATAACATCTTCACACCGTTACATGAGTAGGGAAATAGCACATGCAAGTATTTATCAATCTTATTATTAACATCCTTATCTTTATATTCTATTTGTCCAGTCCATTTTGGAAAAGATATGGGAAGGTGATTATATCTCTCTCTCTCTCTCGTATTTCTTATTTCAGTTCACTGTCAGTTTTCTGTGACCTCCTCCAAATGCAAAACTCTGTTTTAACGGTGTTTAGTTGGAGTCACTGGAAACCTGTTCTGTGAACAGGAGTAGAGAAATGATAAAGGTAATACAATCCCTAGCTTAATCCTAAATATTTGTGTTCATGTAAGTGTCCTAGGCTAATACTCCTTGTCTGGTAAGTGACTCACAGGCATTCTGAGGATAAATGAACTAATACAGAATATAGACGATATGCCTTCAGTGTTTTGAATAAAAAAATGCTTCTAAGTGAAATGCTGTGCTTTGATTATGGTTAAAAGACTCCATGCTGACTGTTCAAATAATCGCTTAGGGATCTTGTGCCCATCCATGTATAGTCCTTCAAATGGTTACTTCATAAATTCTTGATTAGAATAAAACTCTCATATTCAAAACAACTGCAACTTCAAATCAACTTGGTTAGTAGGTACAGGCATTTATTGTTATCAGTTAAGAATGGAATTCAAACTAAAGTTTCAACACAGGATGATTTTAGGGCTTGGAATTACGGACAAAGAATTTTCTCAATACCTACAGTGACACTGTCAAGAGACCAAAAGTACATATATTTTAAAAGATAGCAACACAATTTCCTTGTTCCTCAAAACAAATGAGTTTTTAAATATATTCTTGACCGAAAGAGGGGAAGAGCTCTCAGATGCCTATACCGATGACGGCAGCATGATAGAATGCGAAATACTTTTTTAGGCAATCTGCCAACAGCAAGAACAAGTAGTGATGCTCTCCACAGTCATCGGTATATGGGGTATCCAAGGTAGTGTCTGTTGTCCCTCTGTTCAGATGCATCATTCATAAACAAGGGGAGCCAGGAGTTAGACTGAGTACAGTGTGCTGAGGCATGGTGTCACCTAGCCGGCGTGGATGCTTCTGAATTGAGGCTGTTTATGTGGTTCAATGACCTCATGGTCAAGTCCTAATTTCTCACAAGTATATAAATATATGGAGAGTAAAAGCAGAAAGCAAGAGCAAAAGGAGCATTAGGCCATTGAAATTAAGACATATAGTATTGATTTAAACTTTTTCAATGCCTCAACTCATCACCAAGTCCACGCACCTCCATTATGTTAAAAGCCAAATACATGTATTGATCTGTGGAATATTTCTTGGAAACCATAAGATAGAATGAACCACAAAAGGTTGGGGGGAAAAGAAACATTCTAGGAAATAATTTTTAAGCAGGATTGATACACCAGCAAGTTGAGGATACACATAAATGCTTAAAAATAATTGCTTTGCTGCTCTCAAAACAGTAGTATTCCTAGGGACTCCCAGTGGAGCGTAATACTGTAAGACATTTATGGTGACCGTTCACTTTGACAATGTTCAGAGTTAACCTAATCAATATCTGTAATCTAGTTAACTGTGTTTATCAGAAAGTTTGCACCTTCAACTGAATACAGCAGAGCTCTTGATTCTTCTGATTATCTGAGATTTTGAGTCAAATTTAAAAGACATTGGCCATCATTCCTTGAAAGAACCAGACTTGCTAGGCATTGAAATTATTCTATAGCAACAATTAGATAGCATTCCTCAACAGTAATCTAAGTAAATGTGGAGGTCCATAATTTTAATTGGATATATTTTGTGGTTTTATTTCATTGATATGTTCAGGCAATTAATATAAGCCAGTTATAGATTTTCTACTAGGACTGAAGAGAGCCACTCATGCATTTGTGTTTATAATGTCATTGGCACTAAGAGACCCAAGTTTATATTTTACCTTGTAGGGCCATGCTTCTCAATTGTTTTTCTTACACAATTTGAAGACCTTTAGGGTTCTCCAACACAACCTTGAATGTTTATGAATGTTTGTAGACCGTTAGGGACTACCTGAATTGCCTCAAGTTTAAGGGAAAATGCAATTAGGTTTTCTTGAAACTAGATTTTATATTAACATAAGAAAAAAAACTTTAATGGTTATTTTTAACTTGGGGTTATTTTTATAGGCAATTCATATAAAAGAACTCATAAGGAAATTTTGCAGCTGCATGTACATGCATGGGTGAGACATATGGTTCATTATGCAAGGGGGTCATGGAGAATATGCATACCAAAACATTCCTGACCTACTGAAGGTAGTAATTTCCCCCCCGCTGTATTACAATTGTCAAAGGCAAACTTACCATATTGAATTATTTCCGACTTTTAAGAAATTATTTTTTAGAGAAATCTCACAAGTCTTCAAGATGTTAAAGACACTGATTAATTAAAATACTGCACATACAATTTTTATTTTAGTTAAAATATTATGGTCATAGTAATATATACTTTCAAGAAGATATCATACAAATTCATTTCCTTTACCCTTTTCTTCCTCTTCTTATCCCCATTTTTAAAAATTATACATGGCTCATATGGAACACTTGGCTGATCCTTACTTCAGTGGTCCATCTGGCAGAACTGTCCCTTGTCCAAAACTTGCTGAGTTTTATTTCTTGGGTGTTGCTAATGTGTGCATGGCTGATGAACGCTTAACTGATTACTATCAACTGAAAATATTTAGAAGAATGAATAAGAGCGGTCTTGAGTTCCTCCATCAAAGAAGTAGAAAAGGGAACATTCAGAACTATTTAGAGGCATAAAATATTTCAGCATTCTTCCATCACAGCACACAAATACCTTCTTAACCTGACAGGGAGGAATATAGTTATTTTTCTAGAAATGCAGTTAACAAGAAATTACATTGTGATTAGGTTTTAGGAACTAGAACGACAGTAAAAAGCTACTAAATTTGGAGATTTATCAGCAAATTTCTCAAGATAACATCTTATCTTCTTAGGAGAAGATAAGGAATAATCAGCATAAAATATCTCATACCTGAGATACCACATGCCCACTTCTTAATCAGTGTGAAGACTAATGACTTGAGGTGAGCATGGTTTTGATGAGGATATTTTAAAATTAGCACATGAAAAATGCTTAGTTTTTCATTGGAGGGAAATAAAGCCATTTCCCTCATTTCTGTCCTATTGAAAAATCTTAAATGGGTAATGAGAGAATTTTAGATACAAAGTTTTAGGAACTAAATGTGTTCAAAAGCATGGTTTCAGAATTTATCCATCTGTTTAGAAAAATCCGATGTTAATAAATCAAAACGAGTACTATAACTTATTCCACAATTACCAGAAATTTTCCTCTCAAGCTGTTTTGTCCCAGATCCCTTGTAAACTACCAGGTACTAAGTGTTAAAATAATTTATCATTTGTTATTCTCCGTTTACTCTCAGCTGTGCTTAATAAATCTTTAAACAAAAAAGGAAAACATCTTTCAGTCCAGATTTTACCTCTGCATAGATATTTTCACTTGGGGTTTCACCATCCCAAATAACTCAAGAGAAATGCGTTTCTTACGTATTAATTGGTGGTGCTCTTAGAAATACAGTATAGATACCGAATAGCCACAAAAGCAAACTCTCCAAAGAATTTCTTCAAGCTAAGAAAGAACCTTTGTCTAAAATGTTAGAACCACTTCAACTAACTTTTCTAAATTATATTTCCAATTCAGCTGTGGATAAGCGTTGCTGTCCCTTACCAGAAATTTAAATATTATACAACAGATTACCAACATTACTCCTTCCTTTTCTCCCTCATTTCCATGTGATTTTGAACTTTGTTTGCATCTATAAACTGGTTCTATACATTTTGCTTTCTATAAACTTAGCTGTTTGTGTGTGTTTATTTTTTATCATATCCTTTTGGAAGCACGTGTGAATGATGGCTTAGTTCAGCCCTATTTACACCGGTCCTATTTCTATAAACTTTATACCCTTTCCAGCTTCATATACAAGTTACTCAAAACTCAGCCAGTAGAGTTCCTGGTATTCTTTTGAGTTGTCTTAAACATTTTCAGATGCTATGGACCATACGAAGTAGATTCATATTTCCTTAACTAGAAAAAATAAAGTAGAACCAAATTAAGCAATATATATATATATATATATACACACATATATATATATTTAGATTGTTATACATTCACACTTACAGAAACAATGAAGAATGCAAGGAATGGCATCACCTATCAACTGTCTGTATTTCCTATTATTTTTATTTCCCCTATTTTAAAATTTATTCACTGTTAATCTATGATGCGATTTCACACAATTGCACCTTGAAACAAATCTATACTTTTTCCTTATTAATTACACAGAATATATCATCAAATATTATATAGCTAATTAAAATATTAGATGGGTCCTGGCAAGGTATATAAGGTATTTTATAGAAAGCCACTTAATATTCTTCACATCAGTTGCAATATACTAAGTGACACCTCACAGGGTTCCCTAAAAATTCATTTCAAGGAACTAAGACTTTTCTAAAACAACTTTACATAATAAACTTTTTCAGGAAATAAGCTCCCAGTGTCAGTGGTGACCCATTTGCTAAATGGATCAGAGTTAATAGAACTTTAGCCAGCTAAATCTTTTATCATTAAGCAATCTTGGGAAAAGAGCACTTTAAATTTGCTACTTACTATATTCAACCTAATTTTTCTTTAAAAACTCTCTTTTTAAGCCTTCACAAGGTATTTAATTTCTAAACTTGTACTCTTACATAACAAAGAGGCTTAGAACTTATAATTGTGTGTTCCAGAAAAATTTAATAAGCGATTTCTAATATGGTCTTAATAATTTCGCTTTGCTCAGTCTCCAATTTACCTTATTCTACCCCAAAGCTTTTTGATCAATCTTTATTTCAGAAAATGCAGGAATCTATTAGTTATGTTATTTTCACAACTAATACTTCAAATAATATTTTGCGTTCATCAAATGTAGAAAACTTGAACATGCGTAAAGCAAAAGAAACAGGACAGCAGAAAGCAATAAGTCTTATTTTTTTAATTTATAGATTTTTAAATACTTTTATTAAGTTTTCTATTTTTAATGCCGGTAGAGTTAACACACAGTATTATATTAGTTTCAGATGTACAATAGAGTGATTCAACAATGCCATGCATTACTCAGTGCTCGCCATGATAAGTGCACTCCTTAATTCTCTATTACACTCATCCCCCTACCCCTCTCCCCTCTGGTAATCATCAGTTTGTTCTCTATAGTTAAGGGTCTGTTTTTTAGTTTGTCTGTCTGTCCTTTTTTTTCTTTGTTCATTTGTTTTGTTTCTTTTAAATATTTTCTTATTTGAAGCAATTACAATTCTATTATGCTGTTTTAATTCCAGTATAGTTAACATTTAGTTCTAAATTAGTTTCAAGTGTATAATATAGCGATTCACCAATTCCATACAGCACCTGGTGCTCATGATGACAAAAGCACTCCTTAATCCCTATCACCTAGTTTACCCAACCGCCCACCCACTCTCATCCTGGTAACCATTAGTTTATTCTCTATGGATAAGAATCTGTTTATAGGGGCACCTGGGTGGCTCAGTCCGTTGGGTTCAGACCCTTATGTCCCCTGAGGTCATGATCTTAGGGTCCTGAGAAAAAGCCCCGTGGCTGGTTCCGCCCTGAAGGTAGACTCTGCTTGTCCTCTTCCTCTGTTCCTCCCACCTCTCACTCTCTCTCTCTCTAAAAAATAAAATCTTAAAAAAAAAAAAATCTTTTTCTTGGTTTGTCTCAATTTTTTTCACTTTGCTCACTTGTTTTATTTCTTAAATACTACATATGAGTGAAATCATATGGTATTTTTCTTTCTCTGACTGACTTATTTCACTTAGCATTACACTCTAGCTCCATACGTGTTAAAGTACAGAATAATCTTTAGTTAAAAGAATTCTAAACTCTAGGTAATACACATATAAGTAAATATATATTTGACAGTGAAAATAGAACCAAAAATATTCTAAAAAGACTGATTTATGTTAGAAATAAAAATTGAACAGAATGTAAGTAAAATATTAACTTCAATTAAAAGTAGTCTGTGACAGGGACGCCTGGGTGGCTCAGTTGGTTAAGCAGCTGCCTTCGGCTCAGGTCATGATCCCAGCGTCCTGGGATCGAGTCCCACATCGGGCTCCTTGCTCGGCGGGGAGCCTGCTTCTCTCTCTGCCTCTGCCTATACTCACTCTCTCTCTCTGACAAATAAATAAATAAAAAATCTTTAAAAAAAAAAAAAAAAGTAGTCTGTGACAATTACCATATGATCTCCCTGATATGAGGAAATCGAGAGGCAGAGTGGGAGGTTTGGGGGGTAGGGAAGGAAAAAATGAAACAAGATGGGATTGGGAGGTAGACAAACCGTAAGAGTCTCTTAATCTCACAAAACAAACTAGGGTTGTCGGCGGGGAGGGGGGTTGGAGAGGGTGGTTGGATTATGGACATTGGGGAGGGATGTGATATGGTGAGTGCTGTGAAGTATGTAAGCCTGATGATTCACAGACCTGTACCCCTGGGGCAAATAATAAATTATATGTTAATAAAAATAACTTTAAAAAAGTTGTCCGTGAACCAATGATCTTAAATAATTTGTAAAAATTTTATTTCCCATCATACCTTAGAAACATAACTAGAAGACTATTTCTATCTCATTTTTTCACTCTGATGTCTTTTTTTTCAAATTTGGTGTGTCAGAAATGCTGCAATATTTAATTTAGCCAATTCTTGGGTTTTAATCTTGAATTCTCCACTTCCCTGAAAATATCCTTTCAAACTTGTCTTTCATAATTTCACTATTCTTTGCATTACAAAGAGACCTCTGTGGGGGCCCTATTTTTACAACATAGAAATATGGTAATTAAGAGCTTTCTGCCCCTATTTTCACCTGATTCTGTAACTGGAAGACAATGGGGTCTCCTTGTTCTGTTTAGCAATTCCACTCATGCAACAAAGATGTTCGATGTACATGTCACAATATAATAACAGTCTAAATGGATTAAATTGCAGTGTGTATTAAACACACAATTCCCTCTGGCAGATGTATATAGATATTATGCAGGACGTCACTTAACACTTCATATTCGGCTGCAATGCACAAAGTAACACAGCGTTCTCTAAAAACCCACCCCAATAAACTAAGACTCTTCTGGAACATCTTTCATAACACACTTTTTCAGGAATTAAGGCTGCAGTGTCAATGTTGAACCATTGTTGAACTAAATCAATTTCACGCCCTGTCTTCAACGCCACCCATCACCTTCTTTTCTCTTTTTTCCTGTCATTCTGGTTTTGTTGTTGTTGTTGTTATTGTTTTTTGTTTTTGTGTGGTTTTTTGTGTTCTGTTTTTGTTTTTGTTTTTTGATGGAAATCCAGAGAGGCAGCGTGGTGCGACTCCAATTTAATTCACAGTGCTGGTGCTGAGTGGATGGACCCCAGAGCTCGGAGCTGGCTAGAAACATCTGCGGGTTAGCCACCCTCGTCCTGTTGGTGGCAGGCCTTGTCTGTATTGCACCATTCATACCTTTAACAGGAGTAAAACGCAACTGACAGCACACTAATTCTTATAAATTGGTTTTCCTACCAAAACTGTAACATGCTAGAGATCAGTTAAAACATACAAGGGTTGCCCTGGAAAAGAGACTTTTAAACATTTGTTTTTCAGCAATTCCTCTATCTTTTAATAATGTAGGTTTATATTTTTAAATGGGAATTTCACAAATGTATATTTATGCATGGTCATGCTCTTCTAGGTCTCACACACTTAGTATGAAAGAATCACACTGACTACACACACTTACTTCACATTTCTATTTGTGCATTCATCAAACCGGCAATTATCAAACACCTGAAAAATATTTTTTTCTAATATGCTATGAAAGCAAAAGGAATAAAATGATAATTTTCCTTCTTATAGGTCATTATATTTCTTTCTTTTTTTTTTTTTTAATTTGACAGACAGAGATCACAAGTAGGCAGAGAGGCAGGCAGAGAGAGAGGAGGAAGCAGGCTCCCTGCTGAGCAGAGAGCCCGATGCGGGGCTCGATCCTAGGACCCTGGGATCATGACCTGAGCCGAAGGCAGAGGCTTTAACCCACTGAGCCACCCAGGCACCCCCTTATAGGTCATTATAATAGAAAATTTTGTTGTTTCTTGAAAGTTTTGGCTCTTAAGTATTTCATTAAATGAGACATAAGTGGATGAACTCAGTAAAGTATTTATCACCAGAAATGAACTTCTTAGTAACCCTACTTCCATCAATCAACAGTTATAAGAGAACACTGGTGCTCTTTTCTAATTTTTAATACTTGGTCTTGAAATGGCCATAATATGTCAAACCCCCATTCCCTGCCTTAACAAAAACATATTTTCTTATTGAAGTATAGTTGACATAGAATATAATATTAGTTTCAGGTGTGCAACACAGTGACTCAACATTGATATACATTAGAAAGTGATTACCATGACAAATCTTGCTACCATCTGTCACCATACAAAATTATTACAATATCATTAACTATATTCCACCCCTAAAAAAAAAAAAACCTATTCCCTGTGCTGTACATTGAATCCCCCTGTTTATTTACTTTATAACTATAAGAAAAACATATTTTAAACAGCTGACATATTGCCACATATAAGCTAATATCAATCATATAAGCTAATATCAATAACACCAGAGTTTAAGCTCTCAGTACATATTAAGGAAAAGAGATAGCCTAAGAGAAGATCTCTGACAACTAAATGCTCAAGTTCAAACTGGTGAACAGCCAACCTCTGTCACTGTTTGACGTTCTAGGATTGAAAAGACTGAATGAAATAAAAATCATTCTTTAAAATGATTCACATAGGGACGCCTGGGTGGCTCAGTCATTAAGCGTCTGCCTTTGGCTCAGGTCATGATCCCAGAGTCTTAGGATCCAGTCCAGCATCAGGCTCCTTGCTCCGCAGGGAGCCTGCTTCTCCTCTGCCTGCCACTCTGCCTGCTTGTGCTCTTTCTCTGACAAATAAATAATATCTTTTAAAAAAGTTAAAAAGTAGAAAATAAATAAAATGATTCATATAGAAAGGCAGTAAGTAACATCTGCCTGCATGTATCTAAAAGTGTATTTGACAAGGAACATCAAATACAGACGATGATTGTGCCTGTTAACCAGAGAGTTTGAGGAGAGTGTTCCATTCACCAAAGGTGTTACTCAAAATATGGATCAGCGGAAGTTTCTATGTTGGGGTGGACAGGAAACTTTTTCATGATTTATGTGACTTTCACTGACATTGTCCTATACTTTCAGATTCACATTCATCATTTGTTCCAACCCTTCTGTTTTACATTCAGCCAACTGATAAACTAATTCTCCTTTTCCACTGTTTTTGGGTTTTTTTTTTGTTTTGTTTTTTGTTTTTTTTTTTGTTTTTTTTTTTTTGGTAAGTATAATGAATTATGGGCCAGTTTTCATTTTCAAAGTCTTGGTATAGGAACAATGAAAATCTACTTACATTTATGAATAATTAAAATTGAAATGATGCTACTATTTTTTGTTAAAAACAAACACTTCATGTACCTCTTTTGTCATGGGACAAATTTGTGGGCCAGACTCCATATCTTTTTATCTGCTCTAGAGAAAAATCTATCTGTTCATTTCAAGTAGCAAGGGTCCTTTTCAAATAACTTTCAAATTTTGCCAGAGGTAGATATCTTTTGGGGGAAATAAAGCATTCTAATAGCAGTTGTTGGGGGAGAAGCATGGAAATAGTCTTATTTCACTTGAATAATAAGCGTAACAATTAAATATATAGTACTTTTGGACACTTAACACAGTTATATCTACCAAAATATTGTTGCATTTTATTTAATAATCTTCAATCATGGAAAATATTGTCTTACAATAGCAAGGATTACATTTGCTCAGGATTGTCATAAAATATTGAATAGTCCTTTATTATATTTGTACCACAATTTATTTTAAATATCAACTATAACAAACGTACAACAGGAAATTACGTATTTTTATTAATCATTAATTTTTATTTAATATCCAATCTTCATCCTTCATTCTTCAATATTGTGTTTTAATTCACCTTAAGGAAAATACCAACGGAAGTGGTGAAATGACTATCATTCAATTTACAGAGGAGAAATTCTTTCAGGAAAGTACTTGTCTTGAAAAGCATAAATATTATGATAATGGGAATAATATCCTAAAAAAAGAAAGTTGTTCACGCTTTTTTAAAAGAATTAGTTTCCTAAAAATAACGAAAGAAAATTAATCTACTTTCAGTGAATTTTTCAATTTTGTCAATATTATCTTACTGTTAAGATCATAAGAAGTGTTCCTCTAGTGCTCTTCAGTTTAATCTATTTTTTTAAAGATTTCATTTACTTATTTGAGAGACAGAGACAGAGAGCATGAGCAAAGGTATGGAGGGTGTGGGAGGAAAGGCGTTTTGGGGAGGAAGGGCAGAGGGAGTGGGACAAGCAGACTCCCCACTGAGCAGGGAGCCCAACATGGGGCTTGATCCCAGAACCCAGAGATTATGGCATCAGCAGAAGTCAGACACGTAACTAACTGAGCCACCCGGGCACCCCTTCAGTTTAATCAATTTTAATCATTAAAAATCAGCATAGGGGCGCCTGGGTGGCTCAGTGGGTTAAAGCCTCTGCCTTCAGCTCGGGTCATGATCCTAGGGTCCTGGGATTGAGCCCCACATCAGGCTTTCTTCTCAGCAGGGAGCCTGTTTCCCTTCCTCTCTCTCTGCCTGCTTCTCTGCTACTTGTGATCTCTGTCTGTCAAATGAATAAATAAAATCTTTTAAAAAATAAATAAATAAATAGAAATCAGCATATATTCTTACACTAAATGACTATTTTCCTTTATTATGATGTACATCTATTTTATTTGTTTACTTGACACAGAGAGAGAGCACAAACAGGGGGAGTGGCAGAGGGAGAGGGAGAAGCAGGCTCCCTGCTGAGCAGGAAGGTCCAGGTGG
This sequence comes from Martes martes, assembly GCF_963455335.1. Lineage (NCBI taxonomy): Eukaryota > Metazoa > Chordata > Mammalia > Carnivora > Mustelidae > Martes > Martes martes. The sequence goes on from NC_137889.1 coordinate 191,323,841, forward strand.
GGCTAAATCCCGGGACCCTAGGATCATAAACTGAGCCAAAGCAGATGCTTAACTGACTGAGCACCTCACCTCAGGTTGCTCAGTTTTTCTAAGCATAATAAAAGGATAAAATGATAAAACATTTGGAAAGCAATATCCAACTCACTGATTCTATTTCAGGGAATAATTTGCTTATGTATGCAAACATGCAATTGTTACAAAAGTATATCACAAACATATACTTTGAAAATAGATTAATAACCAGTGAAGTTATCACAATATTATAACAATATTAAGGGAAATAAAAAAAAAGTATTCAGGTTTGGTTCATTATATTCAAGTAAGTATTTTAAAAGTTTTTAACCCCAAATAAAATATTTATGAAGACAAATGCAATAAAAAATATTTTGTAAATGTAAAATTAATGGGTTTTTATCATGAATTTAAATGTCCATTTTCATTTTATATGAATCAATCCAACTATTTTCCAAGAGTTCTTTTTTTTAAAAGATTTTATTTATTTATTTGACAGAGGAAAAACATAGCAACAGAGGGAACACAAGCAGAGGGAGAGGGAGAGAGAGAAGCAGGCTTTCCGCTGGGCAGGGAGCCAGATGCAGGGCTCTATCCCAGGACCATGGGATCATGATCTGAGACAAAGGCAGACACTCAACGACTGAGACACTCAACGACTGAGGTACCCCAGCTCCCCCAAGGGTTCTTTTTTAAAAAGTGATTTAAAAATAAGAAGGAAAAAGGTAACTTGCAAAGTTCAGTGTGCATTTAAGGATTGTAAAAGAGAAAAATCAGTGTGTCAATAGAATAAAACTTGGAGATATTCCTCCTCACTCCCAAGTTATTAAAGCAATGTTGTGTTTGACGTTTCAAATTCAATTTTTTAGAGGATATGAATATTTCTTGAACAACTTTAATTGGAATCAGGTAAATTAAAAGCAAATCAATACAGAATGGTTTTGCTGATTAAAGATATACATTATTCTCTTTTACTCAAAACATGCACAAAAATGGAACATAGTTCAGACATGAAAGAAAAAATTAAATATGACCATAAATCATTCACTTGTTATAGGAATACACAAATAAAAAATAATGTTTTTGTACTTAGTACTGGGTAAAGATTTTGCCATTTCACCTCAAAATTAAATATCTAGTATTTAATTAAGTATATAGTACCTAATACAATTGATTCCTAACCCTTGTTTCGCACACCTTCATCTTCTAGTCCTGGAGAAAAAACACCCTGAAAAACCTTAGAGTTTAGTCAGACATTTGGCAAAATTTGAAAATCTTCTTGCTATAGAAGTTGCTCCCTCTAGAAGCTGGTTCAGGTCGTGGTCCTGGGGTCCTGGGATCGCCCAGCATCAGGCCCTTTGCTCAGCAGGAAGCCTGCTTCTCCCTCTCCCACTCCCTTTGCTTGTGTTCCCTCTCCTGCTGTCTGTCTCTGTCAAATAAATAAATAAAATCTTTAAAAAGAAAAGAAAAAAAAATACATACAACCCCAAATTTCTAAGTAAGTAACACAATATTTGCTAAATGGATCTGTGTGTGTGTTTGTGGAGGGGTCAGTATGCGGGAAGGTCTATAGATACATAGCACAGATCAGAAAGGAAGCTACACCACCGGGCAACTGGGTAGTTTAAATGCTCCATGGGTTCAGAGTTCTTCCCCACTCCAAGATACGCTCCATTCGCTAAGATAGTGATGACTGAACCTCTACACATATCCTTAATTTCAAATTACATCAGGGTGAGAGCCTTATGCAAATTCATAAAGTATTAAGACCTAGAAGTTTTAAAATCAGAAGTATCAGACTATTTTAGTCAACCTCCATGTAAGCACTAATGAAATCAAGGAGTCACTGCAAGTCAAGAGGTAGCATCCAGCTTTCTGAATCTAGTCATAGAACCTTAATTTTTACTATTTCTGATTGGAGGTCCCCAGGGTAATGGCCTTGAGCTATTTGGATCACCTCTTTCCATTCCCCCACCATACACATATCCCTAAGAATGTTGTTCTGATCTGCCTTTCCTGAGCCTTGAAAAAGACTAATACTTTAGTCATCCCTCCTTTCCATAACAGTCTTTCTCACCCATCTAAGTTTGACCACTCTAGGATAAAAAAGTCATTGCTTAAGAATGAAGATCAGCAAAAAAAAAATAAAAAAATGAAGATCAGCGAAAGAGTAGACATCCTACTGCCTTTTTAGATGAAAAACATAACTAATTATGAGTATTCTGTAATATTCTGTATCTAAAAAAAACCACGGTATTCTGAGGCAGCATTTCATTGTCTATGCATATTTTAAACCATTAACATGATTTTTACATTCAATCTGTAACCATATCATAACTTCTTTAGTTAAAGCCAATAAAAAGAAAAGTCTTAATATTCAGTTAATTTTTATCATATTTTAATAATAAATTTGCATTATGATATATATTTAGAAGGCAATGGAGATGAAAGAAGCAAGCATGATAGAATGTCATTGTTTCTGGAAAGACTGGGCACGATATAACTTAAGAGAAACAAGAACCTAATATTCACTTTTTTTCCTCCTCCTCCTCTTCCCTTTCAAAATCCACCTTCTTTCTTTCTTCCCTCCCTCATTCTTCCTCTAAACTTAGTAAATAAAACATTCCTTTCTAGAAATATTTCCTCATGAGAGAGTGACAAGGAAGGGACAGAGAAATATAGAAAGATTCACTGGAGTAGTGGAAAGGGGAAAACAGAAGTAAGGAGACTATCTTAAAAGACCTTAAAATTTAATCCTTAATGATTAAAATGAACAGTGTGGCCCACTTGCAAATATTGCCCACTTAACAGGTAAAATGCAAAATATGGCTCACTTACAAGTAAAAAACAAATTATAAAAAACTGTATTCCCTAAATGCTCTAAATCAATAGGTTTAAAATAGATTTAATGGAGTATCATAAAATTTATAAGACTATTATATCATTGTGTTGGATATTACTCATGAAACTGCTTGAGTAGGTAAATGAAGCAGTCAATGGATCAATTCTTGAACATTTTCTTGTTAAGCACCAAGGCTTAAACAGGGTTAAAAAAAATAATTTCAAAGAATTAAGGAAAAAAGGTTTGTTTCTCAAACAACATTGGTTACCATTTGTATTCAGGTTTCCCAAATTTTATTTCCTTGATTTTAACTCCAGCACTCACAAGAATCTACCTTTTAAAGTAAGTTTATTTTTGAGGTCTTATGTGTATTTTATTTTTTAATACAAATATGTATTTTGGTCATAGGGATTAGTCTTTGAATGGGTGGGTTTTTTAAAACTTTTGTTTCGTTTCGTTTTTCGATGTAGTCAGAATTCTGGGTCTTATCGTCGCATAATAATTACACTTCTAGATATTATTTCTGTATTGTAAAATCAACAAATTAGAATAAGCCTTCAAAATCATGTTATATAGTCCATGAAAGAAATATAACTCTCCAAAATAATCAATATAAATTATATTTTTTACATCAACTTCCTCCCTCTATTAATTTTTTAATTAACAAAAATACTGCAATTGAAGCACATGTTGATATGAAAGAGTTAGGGTATTCTTACTTCTCTGTTCCTGTTCGTGTCCTAAATCTGAACGTATGTTTAGAAATAATTTGTGATCCTAATGAAGACTTTAGTGAATTCCATGTTGTAACACAGCTATAAAAGCTTGAATCATTTTCTCATGTGTCAAACGTGATCTCTTTATAGAACTCTGATGCAAATACATAAGTTCTTAAGAAGCAGAAAATAAATCATTTAATATGCAATAAGGATAACTGTGAACTTTAGTTCTATACCTTGAATAATATTGTCTGTTTTGTTTTGTTTTTTAATTGACTGGTGATGAATTTCTCATGTTCCTTTTTAAATCTCATCTCTAAGTACTGATGTTGCCTCTAGGCTCAAATCAAAAGTACAAAGGATTGCTTTTATTTATTTATTTTCTTTCAAATGAATAAATTTTTTAAGTGCTTTTTCTTTTATTTAAATTTTAGTCAACAGGGGCGCCTGGGTGGCTCAGTGGGTTAAGCCTCTGCCTTCAGCTCAGGTCATGATCTCAGGGTCCTGGGATCGAGCCCCGCATCGGTCTCTCTGCTCAGCGGGGAGCCTGCTTCCTCCTCTCTCTCTGCCTGCCTCTCTGCCTGCTTATGATCTCTGTCAAATAAATAAATAAAATCTTTTAAAAAAAATTTTAGTCAACATACAGTGCAATACTGGTTTCTGGGGTAGAATTCAGTGATTCATCACTTATGTACAACGCCCAGTGCTCATCACAGCAAGTGCCCTCTTTAATACCCATCACCCATCTAGCCCACCCCTACCCACCTCTCTCCATCAGTCCTCAGTTTGTTGTCTATTATAGTTTGTTTCCCTCTCTCTTTTCCCCCACAATTTGTTTTCATCTCTTTTCTTTCTAAATTGCACATATGAGTGAGATCATATGGTATTTGTCTTTCTCTGACTGATTGGTTTCATTTAAAAAAGTACACTTTAGCTCCATCCACATGGATGCAAATGGCAAGATCGCATTTTTTGATGGCTGGGTAATATTCCATTGTGTGTCTGCGTGTGTGTGTGTGGTCTGGGTCTGTGTGTGTGTGTACACCACACCTTCTTTATCTATTCATCAGCTTATGAATATTTGGGCTCTCTCCACCATTTGGTAATTGTTGATGATGTTGCTATAAACATGAGGATGCATGCATCCCTTTGCATCTGTATTTTGCATCCTTTGGATAAATACCTAGTAGTGCAATTGCTGGGTTGTAGGACAGTTCTATCTTTAACTCTTTGAGGAACCTCCATACTGTTCTCCAGAGTGGCTGCGCCAGTTTACATTTCCACCAGCAGTGCAAGAAGGTTCCCCCTTTCTCTGCATCCTCATCAACACCTGTTTTTTTTTTCTTGTGTTGCTAATTTTAGCTATTTTCACAGGTGTGAGGTGGTATCTCGTTGTGGTTTTGATCAAAGGATTGCTTTTAATCTTCAGAAAGTTTTCTCCCCAAATCACTCTGCAATAAGTTTTTAAGTATATATTTATTGTTAGAAGAATTTATTATTTATGATCATGTCACCATACTTATTTTTCTTATTTTGTAACCTTAATATACGATTTAACCTGCAATGCAACCATTCAAGAGATGAAGATATGACCTAGAAACAGAATCAAATATCTATCTTTAAACTTAAGCCCTTACCACATCTAATAGCAATGAAGAATGAATCGTCCCAGTAACATATTAAATAAAGGAAAAGAATTTAAGCATTTAGTGCACAAGACACGCTTATCAATTTCTGTCCCCTTTAATAATACAATGAGCCATATGCTAGCTGAAAAGTTTATATGGCAACTGTGGTTATAAATCTAGTTCTGTGACAAAGAGTTTCTCTCAGTTTATGTATATGGAATATGACAAGTATGGGTGCGTAGGGAAGTAGAAACAGAAAAAAAAAGTAAAATGGAGTGTGTCCTTCACTCTCATTTATTACTTCCATTATAGTAATTATCATAGCAATTCTTTAAGGTAGATTTGAATATATTTCAAAAGCTTTTAAAATACCCGGACACATTCACACTCCTAGGGCTGTACATTAAGAAAATAATTAAACCTTATTTAAGGAAAGCATCAGTATCCTAGTAACTTGACTAGAAAGCAAGGGCTTTTGGTAAATGCACTTACCTCTGCCTCTAGACTTCCCAACCAGCTCTTACCTACAGGTCCTGAACCTGAGTTCTAGCCTCCAGCTGAGCTCCCAACCTCTAGCCAAGCCATCCCTGCTCCCCCGTGGCTGCCTCCCAACCCCCCTCCTTCTATCCCGGCCTTTCCTCCTGCCTAACATGGTTTTGTGCAATTTGGTGTTTGTTTGTTTGTTTAGTCATTTATTTATTTGTAAACCAACATTCTTATTTGTATAATCTTTAGTCAAGAGGACGTGTCTGTAAAAAACACAGGACCTCCCTTCAGTCCTGACCAGGTTTTTCCTCCAATCCCAGACTGAAAGTTTTCCACATTTTCTTCTCCTTATTTTACTACTCACTAAATGTATGAATAGGACAATTCATCCCCTTTACTATTCCATACTCTTAAAGTATTATTTTAGCTTTCCATCTTAGAAATAGTGAACCAAAGATCTGTTCAATAAAACTTGAAATTATATAAAAAAGAAAATAATTAGAAATATAGTTAAATATTTGTTTAAATGGAAACTTACTGGAATGTTAATCATAAGGAAGACAGTGTAGTCTAAGTGTTTAATAGACATAAATTGCTAATATATGTAAGTGCTAATATATGCAGCCATTGCTGATCATTTTCTCAGAGAATACTGAATATCACCGCAGAATGCACAGGTAATACTTCGGAGATACTGAGTTTTTCTGTGCAAGTCCATCATCAATTGTCTTTTCCTATAAATCTCCTGAAACTTCTGACAGGTTCTCTGGCATCTCACCTTCAGTTCAAGCTCAGAGTTAGAGATATGTTAACGTGAAATCCCTGGTCTGACTGGACAGTGTGTCCGTTCTAAAGAGAAAGTCAAGAGGCTGGTATAGGGGTGTAATTTGGATAAACACGATCCCTCAGAGCAATAAGGTCTAAATTAGAAAAACACTGTTGCAAGCCCTCAAAAGGGGTAAATCTAGGAAAACAACATAAAGAATTGAGCAATTTTAGGAGGGGATAATCAACATGAAGCACATCCAAACTGGAACAACGGAGTAGATCAGAAAGAATCTCAAAATGAATCACGACAAAATTAATCTTTCCCAATGAAATTTAGCAGGTCCTATTTTACAGTGTCCCTACTGCCCAACACCTTTGAACAGTCAGAAATACGAATGTTCAGACTTCTCCCAGGTTGAATAGCGTATCAGGTGCCCTCTCTTCTTGCTGCCCACACCCTACACCACAGCAACTTCATGACATAGAAATCAACTAGTCTCTTCATCTACTACTTCCATAACTCAATACGGAGATCTTAGCTTATCTGAAAACTCTACTGCTTAGTGAAACTGTCTCTATGAAAATACCTACTCAGGTTCCCGTGAAGGGAAGAGAGCAAGTCTATAACCAGGTTTAGTTTTCAATATTTTTTTTTCAAACCTCTATTAATAAATCGAAGAGCGACTTCACCCCCTTTATCCAAAGGTATGAGAATTCTATTAGAAATAATTATATAAAATTAATCAAGGACATGATGTTTTACAATTTTGTTGTTAGCTTTTGGTTATCAAAAATATCTCCAGGGCAGAGCTCTCCACCCATGTGGAGAAAATGGCAAAGTCTAAGAAATAATAAGGTAAGCACTAGGTATGTAGCATACGAATGTATAATTATCATTCACTTAAACAAGCCTCATTTTATAGTCATCTGTCTCAACTTTGATTCATCCAGTAGGTTCAGTGCCACCCCTAAATTACACACAAATTTGAGTGTAAAACAAAACAAAACAAAAAAAAAAAAAAGAGGGACTAAAACTTCCCGTTAGCAGAGACTTTGGCATATTTTCCTGATTTCCTACTGTGGATTGTCACTTATTTTATAACTCTATTCACCTGGGAGATGTCTCACCCTAGACACGTATGAAAAGTTCGTGAAGTTAGGGCAGGCGAACATTCAGAGTAACACCACTGGGAGTTCTGGACTTGACTTCATACTCAATGCAAATGCTCAGTCCCTTGCTACCTCACTCCATGTCCATCAGTTTGAATGACATTCTCTCTCCACACAGAAAGAGATGAATTTTATACACCACAGAAATAAGAAAAGAAAGTCTATTTTTCTTGAACACGTATAAACCATTCCAACACTCTTGTTAATAGAATGTTTGCATGTACCTTTTATTTCCAACCAAAGAAAGAAGCATTTGTTAAAGATCGTATCTGAAGGGAAGGTTTATTCTTACAATTATTAGCACTTTATTCTCCAAACACAGATTTAAGTTTAATTTATTATCACCATAATTGTAATTTATTTACTTAAGAGCAAGTTTTATATTAACTGCACATATATTGTTTTTCAAAACTGCTATGAGAATCCCTGTTTTTAAAAGACCATATCTATTGAACTTCAGTATTTGTGAGGTATCTTCTTTGATTAAAACTTTTAGCTATGTTCATTCATGTGATAATTAGGCATTTCCTTTCCAAGGCTTTTGTAAATCAGTGGCAATTACATCATTTTTATGAGATATAAAAACATTTGCCATATCACGTGTGCATGACAGCAGCATATGAAGTAAGTTACTACGCATCTATTGAGGGTCATAAGCAACTGATGTGGTGTTTAGAGACTAATGTAGGAAAAGCCCTTCCATGCTCAGTTAATTTACATAATTATAATTTGAGCACAATTCATTTATTATTTCTCTGCCTTAAAGTTCAAGCAAATTTTGTACATACACTACTATTCATATTTTAATTTGAAATAGACTAGATTATTTTCAACCGAGGCTTCATTTTAATAAAAAACATTGCATCATTTGTGAAGAAATGCAACTAACTACCTAGAATCTAAAATATCAGTAGAAATCCAGCCACAATTTCTGGAAATAAGTTTAAGGAAAAAAAGGTCAAATGGGAAGTACGTACTGAGCCAGAAAACCAAAGTGTCTTTACAAAATCCAGTCACATTTCTCTCAGATCAGGATAGATGTCACCAATCAGGCTAGAAATAGTCTCTAAGAACTCAGAAACCTTTTGTTCTTTGTTCAGTTTGTGTCCCTAGTAGTAGAATACCTAGCACTTAATTGCCCTCAATTAGTATTTATGGAGTAAGTAAATATAAGGTATTTGTAAAAAACTTTAATGCATGAAATGGGTTATTTCTTGGAATATCTCTATCAATATACTTGTATTTAAATCTAATTTTTATCTCTAAGTCTTATCTCTATCTAATCTCCACACCCTTCCCAAAAGGGGAAGACCTAAGACCCTCGGTCTTGTAGGATAACCTACTAAGTTTCTCATACAAGAACACTCTCCCTAATAAAACTCCCCCCTCCACCCCTGCTGTTTTTTGTTAATACATACATCCTGTACATAACATGCGGTCTTTTACTTCCCAACTTCTACATTCAGAAAAATGATGGCTGTAGTTTTTCCTCCTGATTTTGTCTCCTCCCTCTCTTGCATAGAAAGGTCAGTAACAGATACCATGGGTAGAAGAAGAGCAGGCTGGAGAGACACAGGTAAGCCAGAGACTCAGGGCTCAGCCTCTCTTCTGCCATCATTAGAGGCAGAAGCTGTGGCAACTGAAATTCAGCCTCAAGGAACCAGGGTATGGTGGACCTGGGCAGTCCCAGTAAGCAGAGGGACACAGATATACAGGTAAGATTACTGTCCCACCTGCACATGTCTGCGTGATCTGAGCCATTTTTATGTCTTCAGGGCAGAATGCTGACAGTAATTAATGCAGTGCAAACTTGTAGAGACTTCCTCCATGTAAGTAATGTATTTACAGTTTTATATGGGTAAATATTTTACTGTTTGCAATTAAAAGCGTGTATGCTATTTGATTTTATTATCTTAAAGGGGGGGGGGCTGAAAAGACACATTAGGAAACAGATCTTTGAGCTTTACCAACAAATACATGGATGGTGTTTAGTATCAAGCCTTAGGGTGGGGCACCTGGGTAGCTCAGTGGTTAAGCCTTTGGCTCAGGTCATGATCCCAGGGTTTGGAAATGAGCCCCCACATCAGACTCCTTGGTCAGTGGAGAGCCTGCTTCTTCCTCTCCCTCTGCCTGCCACTCCTCCTGCTTGTGCTCTGTCTCTTTCTGCCAAATAAATAAATCAAATCTTAAAAAACAAAAATAAAGACTTAGGCGATAATTTGGCAACAAACTAAAAAAAGATATGAGAGAAGAACTACACAAAGTTACCCTGAATGTTGCCTTTTACTTATTCTAGCATATTTCCAGAGCCTATAATTATAGTGTTCTTATGTAGAGAATGCCATATTGGTATAAAATGCTAAAATCTTACAATTAAAAATGGTAAGTATATTTTTTGAAATAATCAAATATTATACCAACTGGGTCTTCAATTAAAGGTTTTATTTATTTGACCCAGAGAGAGAGAGAGAGAGAGAGAGCACAAACAGGGGAATGGCAGAGGGAGAGAGAGAAGCAGGCTCCAGGCTGAGCAGGCAGCCTAATGCCAGACTCAATCCCAGGACCCTGGGATCATGGCTTGAGCCAGAGTCAGAGGCTTAACTGAGAAAGTGAGAGAGAGCACAAGTGGGGGGGGGGGCAGAGAAAGAGAGAGAAGTAGGCACCCTGCTGAGCAGGGAGCCCCGCAGGAGCTCCATCCCAGGACCCTGAGATCACTGACATCAGTTGAAGGCAGACACTTAACCGACTGAGCCACCCGGGTACCACTGGATCTTCAGTTAGATCTTAAACTAGAAAATGCACTTTAATTTGAAAATAACTGTACTTGGTGTTTTGAAATGTCAACCTAAGGCAGAAACTATATGAAGCATACTTTTATAACCAACAGATATGGCACTTTTTAAGATTTTTTTTTTAACTTATTTGGAAGAGAGAGCAAGCAGGAGAGGTAGGGAGGGACAGAAGGAAAGGGAGAAGATTCTGCACCCAGCAGGGAGCCCAATGTGGGGCCAGATCCGAGGACCTGGAGATCATGACCTGAGCTGAAGACAGAGGCGTATAACTGACCTGAGCCACCCAGGCGCCCCGTGGTATGTTCTTTAGACTTTAAAAAAATTTTCAAGATAATTTAAAAATTCTTATGGATAAATCTTTTCCTATTTCTACCACCACTACAAATTAATTAACTAAGCATTCTGCCATGATACTGTGGAATTTCTACTGCTTCATCTTAGTATGTTGCCAGTGTGACATGTACATGGACCCGCCATTTCAGGATAGGACAGTGCAGCTCAAGTTTCAAAGTAAGATATATGAATATTGAAACAAATGGGTCCCATCACATTTATAATGTTTTGCTATGCATAATTGATGCTTTCAAAATATTTCCCAATTATAAAATTAGAAATAGAATTCCTTTTATTACTCATTGTATTTATTTTCCCCATATTTCATAAAGATTCTTTAGCTCTATTGGGTCATGCATACCTGTACTTAAAAGTTCCATTCCATGTGATCATTTCCATTTTTTCAAGTTCAGGTTTTTCAAACCTGATCATTGCCAGCTTTTTAAGAGTTGATTTCTAACCAACAATATATCAATTAAAACTGAAAGGATAAGATTTTGCTTTTTCTGAGCAGAATAATTTCAAACCAACAATAATAGGAGTTAGCTTGCCTTGAGTTAGCTTACCAGTGCCGACACACACTGAAGTGTTAACAGTAATTCTTTAGTGACTCTCATTTAAAGAACAAGTAACTCAGACAAATGCAATATTGATTGTGCAACAAAATTATAAGATTTTTCTATAATTTAAAAACTTAATTCTCTCTATTAATCTTTCAGAAAACATCCTAAAGAGTATACAGTTAATGATAAATGTGCATAAAGTACTAAGCCTGATAATAATCCAATGATTTCATTTTCAAAAAGAGAAAATTCTAAAACTTGAATAATGTTTAATTTTTAAAAGAAGAAAATTCTCTCAGTACTTAATTTTTGAAAAAAAATTCTGTTACCTTTCTTAATATTTGCAAATATTCCTCAACTTACAATGAAGTTACATCCCAATAAACCCATATAAGCTGAAAATGCATTTAACACACTTAACCTACTGATCATGATAGCTTAGCCTAGCCTACACGTGCTCAGAACACTTATACTTGCTTACAGTTGGGTAAAAACCATCTAATACAAAGCCTGTTTTATAATAAAGTATTGAATGTCTGAGGTTTTTTATTGCATATTGTACTGAAGGTGAAAAACAGGTTGCATGGGTACAGAATGGTTATAAATGTATTGGTTCTTCTCCCTCAAGATGGTGTGGCTGAGCGCGAGCTATGGTGAACTGTGCCTGCCCAGTATCATGAGAGAGTATCATATCATATATCACTACCTCCAAAAAAGATAAAAATTCAAAATTAGAAGTATGATTTCTACTAAATGTGAATTACTTATACACCACTGTAAAGTCAAAAACATCGTAGCTGGTTGAATCACTGTTAAGTTAGAGACTGTTTATATAAATATAAAGCTAAAAACAAACTTACTAGTTAACAGTTGCTACAAACTATAAATCAAGTAATTTTATAAAGTTAATACAAACAAAACTACAAAACCAGTAAAATTCAAATCAACAATACTAGTCAATGTGAAGCGTCATGCTATTTAGCTGAAACTGAAATGCTGTGTTCAAATATGCTGCCTGTCATTACATGGGGAACTTTTTAGTTTAACTCAAAGTGATGATTCAATTATTTAGAATTTTTAAAGTCTGTAAAACATTTATTCATACAATGAACACTATTTTCATTTGAAATTTACTTGGTCATGTGTCATATTGATTCTAATTTTTTAAACTTTACTCTAAATAATTAATATTTAAGTAAATTGAATCTGAATAAGGAGTCACTTTGAAACAGTGCAAGAATAGATCTAAAGAAAATGCATACCCTGCCAGTTCTCAGATTTAGAAAACACTTACATTACGTTTTGTTATGGTATGAATGTTTGCACCCTTGCCCTCCAATGTGCATGTTGAAATCTTAACCTCCAAAGATGATGGAATTTGTAAGTAATGTCTTTGAAAGGTCTTAAAATCCTGAGGGTTGAGTCATGAACAAGATTGATGCCTTATAAAAGAGACTCCAGAGGGAGTCCTTTCCATCACGTGAGAACACAGCGAAAAATCTGCAATCTGTACCCAGAAAAGGGGTTTCATCAGACACTATGTCTGTCAGCATAGTCATCCTGAATCCCCAGCCTCCAGGACTGTGAGAAATAAATATTTTTTGTTTATAAACCACCCAGTCTTTGGTATTTTCTTATCGCAGACCAAAAGCACTAAGGCATATGTCTAAGATATTTATGGAAATTAAAATATAAAGCATAAACATGCTAATAAATGATCTTGAAGGTCTAGAGGACTATGTCTAGGAAGCGCATTCTGAAAAGCACTCCACCAAACCAACCTGTCCTTCAAGGACTCCATGGAGGCTTTAGCAAGTGACATGACTCGACCACAGAAAATAGCAAGTGTCATGATTTGACCAGCAGAGATAGTTTTTGAAACATCATTAAATATCTATATCAATCTGGGCTCTTTGAAACTTAAACTGGTATCTTTCTTTCCATGGATTGGTATAAATTATGTCGAGTAAAGGGAATGAGTTCTAAAATATGTCAGCCATAGGGATATTTTTAGTTCATATTTGTCTTAACTGCAATATGCTAAAATTCAGTATCAGATTTGGAGTTAAGAATGCCTTCAATGCATTTTCCTTCCTTCAGTAAAAAATAGGCTAGAAATTATCAATTCATTGACATAATGGCTATTTCATACCAGTTTAATAGATGGTTTCTATATGGGCTTTATATTATATGCTGAGTCATAAGATAAATATTCAACAGTCTTAATGTTTCGTTTGTAAGTCTTTACATTTAGACATCTAAAATTCTAACAAAATTAAAAAATTCTAACAAAATCTTCTAAGTAATAAAATTAAACTGAAAAGTTGAAAAGTACCCATGTTTGAGTATATGGAAGTGTGTACAGATGTGCATGTAAACCTTTTTCTTTTTCTTTCCTACAAATAAACATCCTCCTCAACTACACAGGACCTGGATTGCCCCAAACATTTTTTAATTAATCTAGGAAATTAAATAAATTTAAAAAAAAGTTTCAGGGTGCCTGGGTGGCTCAGCAGTTAAGCGCCTGCCTTCCACTCAGGTCATGATCCCCGGGTCCTGGAATCAAGCCCCATGTCCGGCTCCCTGCTCAGCAGCGAGCCTGCTTCTCCACCTCCCACTCCCCCTGCTTGTGTTCCCTCTCTTGCATCTCTCTCTCTGTCAAATAAGTCAATAAAATCTTTTAAAAAATAAAATAATAAAAATAAAAATTTTCAGTGTGTTCTGAAGGAAAGAATAATTTAGTAGATTTAAACCAACATTGTTAACATGGTAACTTAGTGTAGAAGTTTTCACAAGGCAAACAATTTGAGGCTAATTTTCCAGATTACAGTTCTATTCTCAGGCTACAACAGGGGAGTAGGTATTTTTAACTATACCTTGTACAACTTTCCATTTTAAATTTTAGACTTAACCAAATTAGATGGAAAGCTACACATTAGGTAAATAATATTCTCTTCTTTGGAAGTCAAAGACTAAATCACTGTTGTTTGAATATCAGAAGTGACTTGTGATTGTAAAACATAAGAAAAGAAAAGAATCTCAAAACTTTCCCTAATCATGCCTAGGAGAAAAAATAATTTATTTGTGGATGAATTATCAAAAAAGCAATAAACTGAAGTTGTCTTGCTGCAATCACAAATTTTTGATAACTGATCTCTAGATAAGTGAAGGTTACAAAGCTATCTATGAAAGTAACTTGTATAGTCCCTGATGAAAGAGAAAAAGTTAAAACTGCATTTCAACATCTCTTGGAACTGACTTGCATCTGTGCTGTTTGTGGTTTATCTTAATGATCTGACATCTAAAAAATACAAGAAAAGGAGAAATTTATTAATCTACCTATATCTACTGAAAATTCAGGCTGCAGTGGTATAGAATCTAGAAAAATGAGAACTGGGATTCATGATATATGACCATGTTTTGATTCTACAACTTTGGATTACATAATTGATAATAATTTCTGTGTTGCCCTCTGCAGTTATTTCTTCTCTTCCTTTCTTCTATTTTTGTCTCCTTTATGTCAGAGAAGGGGACATACAGAAACAAGAATTGAGAAAAGGATGTTCATTCCTTGCTCTTAATTTTACAATAGAAGTCATATAGCACTGTTGGTCAACAGACATATATTCTTACTTGCAATTGTACACACATGGTTATTAAATTCACTTAAAAATAGGGGGCTCAGTGGGTTAAGGCTGCTGCCTTTGGCTCAGGTCATGATCCCAGGGTCCTGGGATCGAGCCCCGCATCGGGCTCTCTGCTCAGCTGGGAGCCTGCTTCCTCCCTTCTTTCTGCCTGCCTCTCTGCCTACTTGTGATCTGTCTGTCAAATAAATAAATAAATAAATCTTTTAAAAAAATACGTTTAAGGTATAGGTCGATATTTGTTCCACATGCTTTGGTATCAGGTAGTTTATATTCTATTGAGAGAGAGAGAAAAAAAAATTAATAATTTTATAAATATATAAGGAAATGTATATTAAAATAAATATCTAATGAGAAACTAGTGCCACCATGATATTATTAAAACTTTCTCTATAGAGTACCAAGAAAATGAACTAAAAGTTAAAAAAATCTACTATAAGGAACAATAATTTACGTTCATTGTCTTGAAAGTTTATGTCTTCTTACAGTAGAAGATATTAGTTTTTAATCTTACTGTCTTTTTTTCTAGATGGGATAGCATGGCATCTTCAGAATATTTATAGTATAAGAACGAATGTATGTATCACCAATATATTTCAGTAAAATTAAATATGACAATAGTTTATCAAGGTTTTGGTATGAGAAGAACAACAATTTGCAGTCGATAAAAACCCAGCAGAATAAAAGCCTGATTGCAGTGATGAATAATGCATATTGCCTATGGTACTAATTAACCTTGTACTCCAGTAAGATATTATAGAACAATAAGGCTAATTTGAATGTGGTCCAGCACTTTTCCCTATGGCTTGTGGTTATCACCCTTCAGACTGTAAAATTTTATTTGTTAAATGAGAAAAACATACTTCTTGTTTTTCACATAAAATGACAAAATTATGAACATAATGAAAAAATGAAATAGAAATATCATTATTTCCAATGTATATAATATATGTCAAGTACAAATAAAATATGTTCAATATACATAAATATGTAGTGTTTATAAATAAATTATATAACATAGTAACAATACATATTAATTTGGGGAAAATCAGTTAAAATATCAATATATGATCACTTCAACTATACACAGTAAATCCCTATAGTTTATATCCAATCCTTCTACTCATGGAACTAAGAATTTTCCTCTTTCTCTTAAAATAATAAAACGAATTAAATGGACAAGGTCTATCTAGGAGCTGAAGGGACTATTTTCTTCCAGCATAAACTCCTACCAATTTATTCAAAATATAATGTGTTTCCCTTTTGTGACTAAATCACTATTGGAGGGACAGTCATAATGATGCCTAAGAAGAGGTAAATTATCTTCAATTGAAAATGCCAACCTTTAATGTTTTAATTATACTATTTAAGCTATTGTTTGTGTATTTTTAAGTTTAAAAATAATATTTCAAGTCCTCATTTAAAAAAAAGTCTCCTGTAAAAGCTCGATGATAAAGATCTTTTTAAATTTTTGTATAACATGACATAGCTCCCATGTCTGCTCCCAAAAAATGCTCAAATGTGACAAAGTACACCTACACACATGAGCCTTTTCTCTGCTGCATGTTTAAAAGTAGCAAAGGAAACAGGAGGAGCTGAGTGTGAGCAAAAACAGTATCTACTACTTTTAATTATATGCTTTCGAATGAAAATACTGCTATCTTAGTTTGTAGCCATTTGTGTTTATTTTTACACAGAGTTTACATGTATGTAAATATCTAAATCTCTGAATTTGAATTACTCTCATATTTATAAGAAAAACGTATCAAGAGCCTAAGTATTCTAGAGATTGTTAATCAAAAGAACAGCCTATGAGAATATTGTTACGAAGTCTACTTACATAATTACTTATCACTCGTATAATGATGACACATACAGTCTTTTTCTTTTTTCACTGGTTATCTCTTGATGGGAAAATCTTGTAGAGAGGACAAAAGGAATGCTTATAAAAGAATGTGCCGGTCTCTCCATTGCCAGTAGATATCGTAGGTAAGAACAGATTCTCAAACAAATGGCCGAGGCTTTTATGTGACTTCACAACTACTGACTGTGCCCCTTGTTACATAAAGTCTCTGTAAAACTTAAAAATTATACTTGATTCATAGCATTTGTGTGTGTTTCTGTGAAGGCCAAATTATATAATAAATATGCAGTGCTTAGAAGAGTGTGGGACAGAGGACTCGATACAGAAATATTAGGCATGTTGTCATAATAATATCATTAATATTAATATCATCGTCAATACCTTTGAATCCTTATCTCTCATGATAGAACAAAACGAATTTATTGTACAAATTCTTACACACATTTATCCAATACTTATGAGTCAAGCTATGTCTTTATATATCCTAACAGTATCCTTCTATGTCTGTCGGTTCTAAATAAACAGAACCAAGTGTCCCCTTTTGAAAGAAAGAGTCTTAAAAGAAATAACAATCTCAAAAATAGCTTTCTCTTGGGAATTAAGTGTCTCTCAAAAAGTAGACATTTAATTGAAGGGAATAATGTGTAACAGAGAAATTTATAATAAAGGAAGGAAAGAAAGAAATTAAGAGAGGATATAAGTAGAAGTAATCAAAGCAGTAAAAGACCAAAGTGACTCTAGACAAGAATAATTAAGAACTGGAGAAAATAAAAGAGAAAAAAAACCCAACAACAACAACCTGGTTTTAAATCTTATCTGGGAGTTGGCCCTCAGAGTTTTTCAAGGTCAAATACCACTTTCATGAGTAAAAATATGTGCCAAGTGTGTTTTAATTAACCGCAAGAGCTAAAGTAGTCAGTACTTCCCTGTGTTTAAATAGGATATATTCCCTTTAGCAGTAAAGAGGTTAAAATGACAGAATACAAATAAAAAGACAAATCTTTTCGTCTCTGAGACCAAAGCAAGTGAGACTTCATTGGAAAAAAAAACCAAACAGAGAAATCTGAGGTTTAGTGGAAACCAGTTACATTTGGTTTGTGTCTGTCCTTTCCATTCAGAAAATATGGAACATTTTGTTGTATTAGCTGTTACAAATCTAAAAGTTCTAAAAAGCGCTTAAAAACTATGTTATGAATTAGAAAGTGATTGGACAAAATAGAGAAAAAGAACATCTATTTTTCTCTAGCAACCAGGGACACATTTTTCTTCCTTTTTAGACCTTATCATGAAAAAATATTTGCAATTCTAAAACTAAAAAAAAAAGGGAAGACCTCAAGCATTTTTATTTTACTTGCGATATACTGGCAAATCTGAAAGTTATCATCTTTGGAAGATGAAACTAGTGTTTTCCAAAAACAAAGACAGAAAAGAGGAAAGAAGAGAAAAAGGGACAGAAGGAATAAGAGAGAAAGGTGGAGGGGTTATAGTCTAAGGGATTTGTTTCCAGTCATATTTCTTCAATTCCTAGATTATTTTCATGATGTAAACAATGAGGGAGTATTATTAATATATTAATATTATTTTAGATCAGATGAAACTACCTCTTTGTACTTTCAAACTGGTCAGACATTAGCAGTTTTCCATAACTGTACCTGATTTAATATAATTTTTCCCACCAAAAGTAAATCACATCTAAGTTATGTGATAATTATACAATCTTGATTCTGGTTATGATTCTTTCAGTATAACGAAAAGTATATATCTAAGTAGAGTTAGTTCTATTTATATCTTTTCCTAATAATTATAGGAATTATTATAGGAATAATTATAGGAATTATTTGAATGTAAACAATTTTAGATCAAATAACAATTGTTATTAAAATAAGTCTCAGTACTATTTTTCTCCACATCAGGGCTACAATCTTCTCTACATTTGTCCTTTGTTCCCTACATAACTCTAATAATTAGGCTTCATCTCCGTCTTAATTAAAAAATAAAATGTGGTGACTTCTGGTGACTTAGGACAGCCAGTATGTTTTTTCTCTAAGTTAATATACACTGAAGCCAAACAAAATTGTATTTGAAGCTAACTACTAACTTGGGATTCTTGGAAGTCATATTTAATCTAGATCAGCCTCAATTTCCTCAAATATAAAATAGAAACACTATATATCTGGCAGGGTTATTGTCAGAACTGAATTGTTTTCCATCTACTTGGCATGTAGCTGGGTCTAATAATACATGGATATGAACTTTTTTAAAGATTTTTTAAAAGTTATTTGACAGAGAGACAGCAAGAGAGGGAACACAAGCAGGGCGAGAGGAGAGGGAGAAACAGGTTTCCCGCAGAGTAGGGAGACTGATGCAGGGCTCGATCCCAGGACCCTGGGATCATGACCTGAGTCAAATCAAAGGCAGACGCTTAATGACTGAGCCACCCAGGTGCACCCCTCCCTTTTTTTCCCCCTGTAACAGTTCTGTTTTATCCATTAGAGCATAAAGATGTTTGCCGTTATAATCAGGCTGATTGTTTAATTTGAATCAGTCAAAAGAAAAATGAAGATTATTTTAATTGTACGGTTTTGTTTATGGATGTCTGTTTGCTCATTCTTTTGCTTTAAATTTCTTTTGTTTTGTTCCGTATCCTGTCCCTTTCCAACTTCTCTGAGTCAAGACTGACGTGAAAACACTTCAAAATGGAAGTCTCCTCCAGGCAAAAACATCACACCTGCTAAGAGTATGAGATCAGGATGGGTGGGAGATGAAGAATCATTTAGTTTCTTTACTGTGGAGATGAAAATCTGAAGATCCAACCAGGTCCAGGAGGCACAGACGATGTTCTTAAGGGTTTTTCCAAGCCTGAATCTTGAGAAGTCTCCACACTCACATTACATAGTCCAGCCTTTTTTTCTTCCGTACCACATACCCAAACAAAGCAAAACCAACAAAACAAAACTTGAGTAAAATGACACTTCAATACGCCGACGCTGAAACAGTTTTTTTTAAAAGCCTTCTATACTATTTATAGGAGAAGACAAGCAAGGCAAAGAAATTTACGTACACAAGAATGCACAAAGCAAAAATGTCAGAAATGGATGGAGAGATCTTAACCCATTCATCCACGCTTTCTTTCAAACACAACATGTATATGGGGTTTATTTCAAAAGTTGGTATTTCCCCTCCCACATGAACGTCTGCATAGAAAACATGGTAACTTCTAGTTTAGTTCCCGGTTGTGTACTTGTGTAGCCTAATTATAGGGCTTCTACTGTTCAGGGTAAGTAAGTCCCTTAGAATCCCAACATGTTCTTCGCACTCATGATTTGCTTACTCGGTCTTGCCTTATGTGTCTTCCACTCTCCCAACCCTATGTTATTCCTCCTTTCTATCCACTCAAATGGCCTTTCTATTTCTTCAGTTTTGAGGTCTGATTAAGGAACAAGAATTTCTTCCAGATGATGATGGTGGCTCCCAGGTCTCTCTGGGGCGCCACTGTTTCTGTGTGCGATATAGTGCAGCTGACACAGACAACAGACTAAGCACATACGTGATTTGAATCAAGGTGACAAAAGTAAGTGGAGCATAATTATTTGTAATGGATAACACACAATAGAGTGGAAAGACACAGATTTTGAAACAGGCACACCTGCGTCGAAATGTCAGTTTGCCACTTTCTAGTTTTAGTTCAAGTGATCTTAAGAAATCAGGGCACCTGGGGGGCTCAGTACGTTAAGTGTCTGCCTTTAGCTTAGATTATGGTCCCCAAGTCATGGGATGGAGCCTGGCATCTGGCTTCCTGCTCATTGGGGAGTCTGCTTCTTCCTTTCACTCTGCCTCTCCTGCTCCTACTGTCCCTCTCCATCTTACTCTCTCTCAAATAAATAAATAAAATCTTAAAAAAATAAAAAAGAAAGAAAGAAAAGAAAAGAAAACTAACCTGAGTTTCACTTGCTCTAGAAACTACAGTTCACATATGTTGTCAGCTTAGAAGAAAGTGAATACGATATTTAACAGTATTAACATATAGTATGTCTTTGCAATCATACCAACACTTCCTCATGCTTTACCATCCCATTTAAGGTATCCTAACAATTCTGGTGTTCAGAATCTTAGATCTTATTTTTTGGGATCGCTATTATTTCTAGTTCAAGCTTTGACACTCACTTGAAAGTCAAACTATTCCCTTTGGCCCACTTTTGTATTTTCGAGAAACAAGTTCCTTTTCTCCTCAACTTTAATTCCATTCTCTTCTAACTTCAGATGACAATAACAAGTTCTCCTGAGATCTGATCACGGAAATACTCAGACCAGTCTTTTCGTTGAAGACACAGGATGCCCTTGATTAAAACTTTCACCTTCATCAGATTTTTTCCAAAACTCAGATATTTGTCCAACTCTGGGCTTCCTGAATGGCAACTTTCTTCTTTCTTCAGTCCCTGTACAATGTTTGTTATTCGTGGACTCCCCATCCTGTAATATTTATTTACTTTCAACATGCCCAGTTGATCCAGTTTATTTCCCCCTTAAAGTGAGATAAAAATGTTCACACTTACTCATACAAACACACTAAAAAACCTCCTCAGTCTTTAAATAAGGCCCTGACCTGAGTTGCGGACCTGATGCAGACTGAACTCCCACTTCTCAATGTTCCATATGTCCTAGGAGGGTAGTTCACCATCCCTGGGTAGTGGTAGCAACACCAGTACATGTTAGAACAAATGCCAAAAACAAAAACAAACTCCAGAACTTTGTCTAGGGTTATCTCTCATTGAAATTGCTTTTTACTTTTAAAGCTAAACAGCATGTATTGAGGATTTTCTTTTTGCCAGATACTAAGCTTCATGAGCCTCCAATCTTTAAAATCTAATCCAGGTTTTGAAATCATAAACATACTTTTATTGTAGGAGATGGTGAAGAAAAGTTTTTTTTTTTGTTTTTTGTTTTTTTTCCCTATGGATTAGTTTCAAATATATACCGAGAATAGTAACATCTCTGGCCGGACAACAAAGCAGGGGAGAAATCAACCTCCAAAAACAAAGTGCTCTCCCTGAGTATTATTTTGAAAAACTGCTAGTAGATGTTTTCCTCGTGTCTGTTGTGGGAAAATTTTCCCATTTTGGATTTAACTTCATTTTCACCTGAAGAGTGAAGCTCCCCCAAGTTTAAGGGCATTATCTATTGCTCCTGTCTGTGTGGGTCTGAACAGGAACTGACCTGAGATAAGTTGACCCTATTACTACTTTTTAAATTCCCCCACCACCCCTCTTTGCAACCGCTGGCTGTGTCAAAGAGAGTTACTGCTGTCACAAAGCGAGGAGGACTCACTGTTGTGACATTTCATTTATCTGGGCAGCAACATGCTTGAAAGGAGACCGCCTAGTTCTATGTAAAGTATGGAAGACAATCAAGCACAGTTAAGCAAACCAGGGTTGACATATTAAATCATGCTTGAACCAAGAGAGCAACAACAGATGACACACAAAACCTTCTAAAGCGAATTTTAAATAAATAAATAATACAGGTCAGCCTGGTTCTAAAAAAAGAAGCTTTTAGCATTGGAAGATACTGGGGGTAAGTGAATAACAGAAAACCTTCACAGGAGAAAGAAATTACGTTGCTTTTTAATGATAAGGTGTAAAACTAGAGGTATAGTGTTGGAAAGGGAAGCATGAGGCGAACACTGGAAACCCTTGGTGTGATCACATCACATCACTTTCCAATCCATAAAATGGAAAACAAAATTCTGATAGTCCCACCCATTATTTAGGAAATGTCCTAATGGAATCCTTTCAAAGTGCTTTGAATTCATCAGAGGCAAAGCCCTTATGCATATGGAGTAGTGTGTTATTATTCTCCTTCACAATCACACAGCAGGAACTTTGGAAGCATTCATTCTCCAAGTCTGATTCCTGCTAACAATTCCATCAAAGAGATGGGAGTTATCCATCAGTCAAATTATCATTTGCTCTAATTGTTACTTCCCGCAAACTGTGGCTCTTCCTTCTTTCCTTTCCTTTTCTTTTTTAAACTATACCTCAACAGCACTCAAATGAGCAGGATATCTTCAAACTCAGAAAAGATCAAAACATATCAACAGATCACTTCTGTTCTTATACAGCAATTCCTACTGGCCAGCCTTAAACGCAGACAAAACATTTAAACACCAAAGAGAATAAAATACTAGAAGGCAAGATGTGACCCGTATCCATAACCAGAAATGACAAAGGATACAAAAGCATTTTTCATGTAATAAAAACCAGTTATGATATCATGGGTAGCTTAGATTTCATATGTTAACCGTTACAGTTAGTGGATGACACACTTTGTAGAAAAAACTATGCCAGGGCTAGTTGCTCAATGCCTTCCTGCTTTATAATAATTGGCATGTCCTTCTAGACTAATGTATAAGTGAAACTGAAAGGCAATACATTACACAGTTTCGGTAAGCAGCCTCCTTGCCTCTTCCCCAGTAAGGAGCAGAAACTAGATATATATGAATACATCAATTAGATAGATTGATAGCTACAGATTAAGTTTCCTCTTATTTACCTAGAGAGTTAGTGTTCTATGCAACCCTTAAAAGTGGTTAAGTATATATATATTTTTAAAGATTTTATTTATTTATTTGACAGACAGAGATCACAAGTAGGCAGAGAGGCAAAGAGAGAGGGGGGGAAGCGGGCTCCCCGCTGAGCAGAGAGCCCGATGCGGGACTCGATCCCAGGACCCTAAGATCATGACCTGAGCAGAAGGCAGAGGCTTTAACCCACTGAGCCACCCAGGCACCCGGTTAAGTATATTTTTCAAGGCTGATCCATACAGAAGGTGCACTAAATAAATTTCCACAGCTAGGGCACAAAACATTTAACATATTAATTGTAATAGAAATATGGTCCTCAAAAGAAATCGTCCTTTTAATTTGGGATCATCATTGATGTCGTATGTGATTACAAACTACAAATCAATTATTCTAATTAAACATGTTTATATACTGTACAAAGTACAGTACTAGAATGAAGAATCTAAAGTTAAATATGCAATTCTAACCCCAAGTCTAAACCGTGAAAAGGTAAAGGAAACCCTGAAAATGATCAAGCTACAAACACCTAGAAATGTCTAATTAAACGGAACAAAGACTGGGGTGAATTTTTTAATGTTTTGTTTTAAAGTAGGGGAGTTATAAGAAAAGTAGTATACGTTTTTCAAAGTCTGGGACAAGGAGACCACAAGGGATGCGAACAAAAGGGAGCTAAAGCATGGTTTGCCCAGCTCGCGCGGATCCTGCTGCTGCTCTGCAGGCCAGGTGGCGAGAGGTGGGGTGTGCAAAACCCAGAGACTTGGATTTTAATGCTCCAGAGTCCAAGAAAAGAGCCGCAGCCTTTTGTTAAGCAGGGACCCCTTCAGAAAGCCTGAAACCTTGCAGCGTTAGCTGGACACTCTCAAAAGAACATGGGGTAAAACACTGCGCATGCGCACAAGGACCGCTGAAGCGGCTTCTGTGTGCGCGACCTCTTGATGGGGAGAAGAAATTAATCATCAAGAATAGAAATCTGTGGCCTTCCCTGGTAAACTTTTGGTGTGTAAATCTACACTAGCCACCAAAAACCATCTTAATTTTAAATATTACAATCTTTCTCAATCCTGGCTGCACATTACCATGACCCAAGGTTTTTTTTGTTTTTTTGTTTTTTGTTTTTTTTTTAAAAAGAAGAAATAAAAAAGGTGACAGCCGGGCCGGTACTCCACAATGGGTCGGAATCTACTCTATGGTTTATATTATTGCATTGCACTATAGTCGTTGAGAATAGCAGACTTGGATAAAACTTGGTCTCAATAAAACTTCCTCAGTGAGAGGAAATGCTAAGTCATGTGAGGAACCCCTACAAGTCACTGAGAAAAGAGAAGCAACCCCAAAATGAAAAGGTAATTCATAAACTGGAGTGATTAGGACATGGGTGCCATTTGTACTTTTTTCTCTACTTTTCTGTGGTTTGATTTTTCCCCTAACTTTCCAATACTGCCTATTTATTATAACAGTAGAAAAAAACAGTGAGTATGGGATTCCTAAGATGATGTAATTAGCAGAAGTTAAAAAAAAAAAGAAAATATTATCATTAGATTTAATACTGTCAAAAATTATAGAACTATAATCTACATCGAAAACAATATTAAGGAAATCTGGAGGAGGAGATAAAGATATAATCAATGTGTAATCATTCTAAAATGACATGAGTAGTGAAATATCTTGACGAAATCCAAAGTGATTAGGATAAATATTTTGCTTTGCTGGAGAAAGTTTTAATCTTGATTTGCACTCCTATTTTCTCACTCATAAAAGAAGGTATACTAGTGAAATTCTTGAGTCTCTCTGTCCCTCCCAACCCCCATCTATCTATACCTTATATTTATAGTAATACTAATAACTGCTTTGTAAATTACACTTTGGGTAGGTCTCTAGGTCGCTAGAGACCTGGGTAGGTTGCTTTATTATGATTTTATTTATTATGATGATGACACATTCTGAATTGTTACTGTGCAAATGGATTGTAACATTAATGAACTGGAGCTCCATCATGGTCACATGGATATTGAATTAATGATTATATTCAAGTGGCTCATACTATACAAAACACCTCGACAATAAACTTTTATTAAAATGAGATGCACTGGATAGGGTCCTTTTATTATAATAAACTAATATAGAATGATAATTCCTAGAAAAATTAATGATATAGATCTTACAAAGGCCATATCTTAATTGCTATATTGTGAATTGATTTAAAATTCATAACATTTAAATGTGTTAGGACACAAAACATAGTCCCTTTAGTTTTATTGTTTGCTTCTTTTCTTATTTGGATAGCACAAAAAGTACTTTCATGAAGTCTGATAACACAAATCAGTATGGCTTTCATAGGAAAAGTTGTGTGTACAGAGAAATTTGTTGCTTAAAACTCACAGAATGTAATTCAGCAAACATCTCTGTGTCTGCTCTCAGATTTTCAAGAGTAAAAAGTTAAAAAAACAAAAAAAGAATGCAATTGGTAAGAAATGAAGTTGCCAACCCTTTCATAAAATCATTAAGTAAACTAAAACCTTAAAAGTGAACTGTAAAATCACCAGTTTTTGTGTGTAGTAAATTAAGGTTTTAAGATGATTCAGGCCTCAGTTCGAATCTCAGTCTTCCATTTCAGAAATGTGTGACTGTGGACACCTATGTGAAGATTCGGTCATTGTTGGATCAAAGAAACACTGAATTTTTAAAAAAGAAAAACCTTTCATCTTTCAATGAGTGTAATAACTTAGAAGAAGCTACCCACAATACTACTAAAAAATAATGAATTGTTTCATATTTGATAGGACTGTGTTTGAACACAGATATTATTAGGAATTCTGTATCCTTAAAATAGAGTTATATGTGTATGTATAGATTTAGCAGGTAATTTCAGGAATTGAAGCTCTTTTATTACCTTAATTTTACTATGCAAATACATCTTAAAATAGAATTTTAGAAAGTAAAGAGATATACACAAAATTGATTAATATAATATAATGGATCTCTGCACTAAAAGCTTCCTCTGTGTTAAAAGCTGTTCCTTAATCTCTTAACATGGCTTTTTCCCCCTTCCATATCTATGTTAAACATCACCTTTTCAGAGAAATATTTTCTTCCTGCCCTATCTAAACTGGCACACTCATACTGCTATAAGCAACTCTCATAATTTGTTAATGTAGATCTATATGTGTGTTTGTATACCTATGTGTCTGCATTTCTGGGATACAGGAATTATATACATGGAATACAGTGCCCAGTATAATCTGAACTTAAAGAAGGAGTGATATACCTACTCAGAGAGCAAATCTTCTTTATAAAGGCAGTTCTAGTGTATTTGCATAGTTTTGATTACCCAATAAATACAAATGTAGGATTATCCTTTGATAAATGATACTGCTCAAGAAGATGATATATATCTGAAAAAACTATCTATCTGAAAAAACAAGAGGATTTTTTAACCCAAAACCACCCTGTATTTTATAATAGATAGGCACATACTCCTGTAAATACATTTTATTTTAAAGAGCGTTATAAGGAGTAGCTAATGTTCATTGAATAAATACAGTGCATTAGGCAGTAAGTAATTTCCATATATCATCTCACAGCATTGCTATGACTTAGTTAGAGATGGAGAAAGAAAGTTATTAGGAGATTCAATAATTCAATAATTAACACAGGGATATAGAGCTGATAAATGTCAAGAGGCAGGACTGGAATCCAGGCATTCTGGCCAGAATATAGATTTGTGCTCAAACCACTAGAGTACGCTGCCTCTCAAAAGTAGCATATTCCCCAGGATATCCAAGTTAAATCAATCAGGTTTCATGACCACCTCATTGCCCAACAAAAGATATCAAAAGTACCAGTGTTGAGAAACCTTGATTTAGGGAAAAAAAAAAAAAAAAAAGCAAAAGCAAAAATGAATGCAAGGTATGCTTTAAAACTGTAACAAAACTAATCCAAAACATTAAGGAGGAGTTAAAAGAAAAAAATCTATTTTATTACTTTCATGCATAATACCTGCAAATGGATGAAGTGATTTAACCACTTAATTGTCTTGGTGATGGTTCTCAGAAGCAGGAGACACACACACATGCACCACTGACACCCTGTACTTTCATAATTACTAACTTCTGTTAAAATTTTGAAATTAAAATTAGTTTCCCTTTGTTGCATAAAAGAGCATACCAAATAGAACCAAAAGTTCAACCCCTTTGATGTTCTTTGGTAATGTGCCTAATTAAAAATAACTAGGCTCTCCAATGCATAATTACACAAGTACCTAATACACTATATTTCCAGTCAATTTTGTCTCAAACATAAATATGCACCAGAAGTATGAATGATCGACATACTACTCCCTGCAGTATCTGGACTATTTCTGAATCAAGGTTTTTCTTGAGCTCAGTATTTTCGCTACATTTTCCTTGCTAGGCAATCATCTCCCAGTTGGACAATTAATAAGTGCTTTTTTCCACAGCCCTTGGCATGTAACCTCGCTTACCCTGTATTTTAGCATGCACTATATACCTTCTTCACTCTGACTGGTTTTGGCAGTGACCCACAATCTAAATCTCTTTCCTCCATTTGATATAAGTGAAACTATAATTATCTAGGGGTAATTTCAAATTACTACTTCATTCCACTAGCAACTGATGAAGATTAGTGGTCTTGCCTTGCATCTGAGTAAGTCAGCAACATAATCACAAGAGAACTCAGCAGGCAACATTTGATTCATGCGAACTCAATTACTTCTGTCAAATACATTCACTTCAATAAAAAGCAAAAACTTCCAAAATGTGTTTTTGCTAATAATTTGTACTCAAAAAAAAAAATCATATGACTCTTAAGGGAAAAAATAGCATGAATTTCATCAGAAATAATAATAAATAACAAGTAGGAAAACATATTTGTAGAAATGGATTTAATACCTTATTAGTTTCTCAAAATAAACATATTTCAAAGAAATAAATTTGTATACTTAAAACAGTTTATTATTGAAAATTTGGGCATATAAATAAGCCATAGAAAAATAAATGCATTCTATAATTTAAGTTAATGCAATAGAAACCAGAGTATTCTGCTACCTCATTAAAACCAGGTTATTATGGGATAGTCAGTTTCTCTTAAAGAAAGTAAAATAAGGGGTCATGAAGAAAAGATGATAGATCATGAATTGCTAAATGGACAAGGACTTCTGAATCACTTCTTGATTGTCTTCTGGGTTGAAGCCATATGTTAATGAGCAGCCTAGCTTTCTGTATCCTGAATGTTTAGTCTCTAAAAGACCTTGGGTCAACTCCATGATGCACATATACCAGGTCACATGAGCATGATCTGACAGCAACTACCTGGTCAAATCCTCATAAAGTAAATATTACCATATGATTATCATTACAATGGATTTACTCAAATTTCAGCTTCTTTATATAGTCATATCTTTAATTAAATCCCAACATATTTTGATTATCAAAGAAATGGTAATTAAATGTAAATGTATAATAAGAGTATATTATAAAAACATTTCAGGATGTTCAGGATGTTCGAAAGTCTAGATCACTAAGACGGTCTCCATAACAGTTAATACATCATATGCCAACCATGTATGACTTAACACAAAGAACTTGAAAATTCGGCCTGAGAATCTTAGGACTAAGAAATGACTGGTTTAAGAGGCACGTTTGTCAATTCTGTGACCAAAGAGACTTTCTACAGATGATTTTAAAGTTAAAAAATGCATTAATACAGTAGTTTCCCCTTATCTACACTTTAGTTTCTGGCGGTTTGTTACCTGCCGTCAACAGCAGAAGAGAAACAGATGATCCTCCTGCCATATCCTCCGAAGGTTAACAGTAGCCAAATGATAGGTCACAGTGCCCATGTCATTCCCCTTACTTCATTTCATCTTGTAGGCATGCTATCGTCTCACATCATCCCAAGAAGGGTAAGCACAATACAAGATATTTTGACAGACAGTGAGAGACCTCATTCATATAACTTTTATTATAGTGTAGAGTAGTTACATTTTATTATTTATTGTTAATCTGTTACTATGCCTCACTTATACATTAGACTGCCACATAAGAAAAAGCATAGTGTTTATAGGGTTTGGTAATATGTGCAATTTCAGGCATCCCTGGGGATCTTGTAATGTAACCCCCTCAGATAAGGGAGGACTACTGCAAAATTAAATCACAATATTCTTTTATACTTTTGCCCATTCTACTCTCTCTTTTGATTCATTTTTCTACTTCTTGCCTTTTGATTTCTTGCTCATTCCTTAAGATAACATTCACCACCGCTGCCATCAAGGACCATGTGATCTATTAGAGGTGAAGAGAGTCATTAATCAAACAATAAATCAACAAAAAGATGCAAAATCATAACTCTAAATGGCTCTCTATTATTATTTACTTATATATGTCATAAGTCAATAATAGAGAGGCCTGATCTTGAAGACTCAGGGATAGCTTCCCTGAAGAAGAGTTGCTGGATGATAAATTTGAAGGATTAGTATGAGTTAATCAGGAATGAAGTTGGTAGAAGAATGTTTCAGGGCAAGGAAACAGAACCACAGAACAAGTAGTAAAAGTGAGCTTTTGAGAAGGAGAAAGAAAGCCAGTGTGACTAGTGCACAGAGAAGAGGAGGAAACATAGCTTAAGATGTGTCTAGAGCAAAATCAAGCAGAATCTTAAGCTATTGTAAAAACTTATCTTAAAGGAAACCACTGAAGTATTTAAAGTTTGTGGTGGGGTAAGTGGGGGCGGAGAAGGATGGGTGTGTGTAACAACGAGATTTGCATTTCTGTAAAGGCATATAGTCACATGACTCAAAAATCAAAATATTATTATATAAAGTCATTCATTATATTTAAAGTAAAGTTTCTGTAGGGAGGCACCATTCATATAGACTGCGTTGTGTAGAACACCCCACTGCCTCTCAGTTAGGTTACCACTCCTCAGTTATTAAAAGTATGAGAAGAGAAATGTATGCACTGAGTATCTGGACTAAGTAGTGTCAGAACACTACTTCCCCAAGATGCTTTCATGATAAGAATGCACAGGACCTTTTAATCCCCGCAACAATCAAAAATTGTCTTCTATAAATGCAGAGATGTTTCATACCCTCTGTCCATTTGGAGAAAGACAAAGTTCATTTTGTTCTGACCCAAAGTGACCACGTATCAATCTCTTAAGTGATATAAATAATCAAATAGAGCATTTGCTTTATAATACTGGTAAACAAAACTTTAGAAATAGTAAGATTTATATTGTAAATATTTTAGACGAAATAATGAAATGTGTTCAACAGATTATATTTAATCTCCTGCTTCTGATTCTACAATTACATGTATCTTCACCGTACACTAAAAGGCACTGTTCAAGAAGAAAAGTTAAGATAATGTTAGAATTTTTCTTTAAATGCAACCCCAAATGAAAAATAATTCACTTCCCTGAAAAGTTTAAAATAATTTACAAAACATAATTTTGACTTAATAGAACTTTATATATGTGTATATACATACACAAAAGTATAGAGAGTTGTAGACTAAATAAAAATACAAATATAAATTTAATTGTAGATGATATTGTAGGAATACAAAATAAAAGCTGATGTTGAAAAATAATTTTAACGATGGTGCAACATATTTCAAGGGAGAAATAATTAAGTAAAGTCACTATTATTTACTGATCATTTCCCTAGTTTTGATTCCCTGAATCTATAATCAATCTATAGTAGGCCTGAATGAACATGAACAAGTTTGATTCATATAAAATAACAGATTCAGAAAAAAAAAATGCACCTGAAGCTACCAGGTGGTATTACGGACTTCTCAGCATTTAGTTTTCTCTTCAGTGAACAGTAACTCTCCTTGCCTATTTAGCATGTGCACAGCATGGTGAAAACAAGCTCAGGTTCATAAGGATGAAGGATTTTTTTTTTTAAATAAAAATATTTTCTTCTTCATATGCGGTTCTTCATTCTGATATAAAGCATTAACCTATTCCAAAAAGCCATTGTTAAATATCTAAATTTAATTCACTATGCTGTGGGCAAAATGAGGGTATTTTCAAATGAAAAGGGAAATACAAATAATCAAGTTTCAATTTAAAACAAAAATTAAAACAGAAAAAAAATCCCCAAGTATAAATTGCTTTGAAATAACTTTTTTTTTTTTTTTTTTTGGTATTGGCTCTATCTCCAAAGCTATTTTCTTGGGTACTACTTATTATGCATTCAATATTGACGTGTAAGTTTTTAAAAGCAAACATGTAATAGCAATTATAGGTAAACAACACAGTAAACTAAGTACTGTCAGCTGACAAGCATTTGCATATGGAGTTCATATGGTCGAACTTATTTCTGAAGAATTTTTTTAAAGGCAGTCAAAAGCATACCAAACAAGTCTCAGCTAACATTTGCATTTGAATTTTATATAGCAAGGTAAGGGTCCTACCATTTTCTCTTCATGGAGAGAAAACAGCAGTAGAGCAGCAGACAGTTTTTTTCTTCATACAAAGAGAAAATTCCTTTGGTTTAAGTTACTCAAAAATAAAACTCCTGAAAGCAAAATGAATATAAAATACTGCACTGCAAGTAAGACACTCTCTGAACATTAATTATGTATATCCATCAAAATATTACATTAAATCTTTGACCGTTACCAGAAATTTTAAAATTCGGAGAGAAATCAAACTTGAGGAGAAATAATCTCCATAAATTAGCAAAGCAAAAGGTCACCTGTCCATCATCACTGGAGGAAATACACACACATGATCCAAATGAAGCGGACAGCCCCTGCACGTCTGCAGGCAAATTCTTACCTTGACAGGTGCCATTTTTCTCTTCATATCCTGCCTTGCACATGCATTTCCCGATGGGCACCAGCCACTCCCCTTCAGCACTGCAGTGCATTTTGGGTGGTTCGTCCGTCACAGAGTGGTTGACGCAGGAGCCCGACACTTCAAGCAATTGCGAAGAATCAGCTCCAGTGATTGTGTCGGGGAACACAGCCAAGTGTCTTACCACCGAAGGGCATTTTTTATAGTACACACGCACAGACACCAGAGCAATGCAAGCACCCACATCTTGAAACGCAAGATAAAATCCCTTTTTGGTTAGAGGTCCTACATCTCTGACCTCTGTATTCAGTTTCATAACCCGGTCACCGAGATCAAGCTCGGTAAAGCTTTCATCGGCCGCGATAGTATCGATCTTGATGTACTGGTTTTCCTTGATGTTTCTCCCGTTCTCATCATCTGACTCGAAGTAATACATGTTAAAAGTTTCCTTACAGGTTCCCAGTCCTCCAGGAAGACTGTTGCAGTCCCGCAGAGTAAACTTGAGTTCTATAAAGATTCTGGAAGCACCTTCGTTGGAAATCCAACTGGTCAAAAGCCAGTTATTCTGATTCTGTTCCATAACTTTGCATACTTGGTATGTGTGGATAGGGGCATAATTTTCATCAACTTCACCAATCTCTTCCCACTGTATAAATAGAAAGACAATTAGAGAGTATTTAGAAAATAACTAACAAAAATTATCACAGAAAACTATTTTAGATATAGAAATTTCTGCAGCCTTAATCTATGGTATTGGGAGAAGGAGCTCTACAACGAGAATTTTTTTAAAAATACCTTTTTAAATTAAGTAAATTAATAGAACATTATTCTTTGTCTCCACTAACTCAAAAGTTAACACAAATGAATTTGATGTAAAAAAAAAAAAAAATGCATGTGTTTCAGAGAAAAGGTAGAAGTAAATTGAATGTGGGTGAGGTTAACACAAAGGAGCAGCAAGAGGAAATTAGTTGTATTTGGGAGAAAGTTAAGTATGTATACTAACAGAGTAGATAAAGTGTGACAGAAAAAAAGTACATTTTTTAAAAGACAACAGCAGAAAAAAGCAATAAATGTGAAAAAGAAGGGAGAAAAAATGTAAAATGTGAATTCACACTTACTTAATTCTGGCATGGTATAAATAACACATCAATGTTATAATACTTGCAAGAAAATTCATTAGTTTAAAAGCAATAGTAGATGCTTATTTCACTGACCCAATCCTTTTGGGATTCTTTTGCAAATTGGATTGCTAAATGTTTATTCATAAGTGTATCTATAAAACATATACCTAGAGACAGATATAAAATAGAGATTAAAATTATATATGAATAGCTTTGGCATTTGAATCCTGAGCTTTTGGGAATGCATTAATTATTTTTACCAACCCATTATTTCACACAGAGTGACCTTAAGAGTTCTAAATATAAACAGGGTACAGAAAAAAATTAAGTATGATTTATATAGCTTCCAAAGTATTTGGTCAGAGAGAGGTAGGCTTAGCTCTTTCCCAATAAAGTATTCCAGTTTTAAGACTTCTGATGTACCGTAATCACTTCCTGAACAGTATAGAAACAAATTTTTATTCTCCATAAAGACATTATTATTATAATTTTAGAAGTTATTTAAAGACTCATAAAGAACCTATGTGTACAAAATTACACATATTTTTGTTTTAAATCTTTTAAAATGGCCCTAAAACACAAAAATCAATGAAATCATACTGACTTCCAATAAATCCAGCATGTGATTTCAGACATTAAGTATTATAGATAATAAACTTCATAGAACTTCATCTCTTTAGACATGAAATTAAATAGAGCGTTATTTCTTGATTCTGTTCAACTGACACAGATGTGAAAAATGTGGAGTCACAAGGGATGCACATAAATCGTGTACCTCAGATGGTCCCTCTCAAAATTCTAGCTGCCGTCAGACAGGCATAAGTAAAAGGTGCTAATGAGGGAAAACTGCTGAGTTCCTTAAATTCACAAGAGAGAGACATCAAGATTTTATCTTAACCACTTTCACATCACAGTGTTATGTGAAGCCTTAGTTCTTTCATTTAATCTCAGTTTTGTCTTCTCTCAAAATGTACATAAACTCTACTTAGCTTCAGGTTTCCAAAACAGCTTTCTATCTCAGCAGTCTGTCACTAAACTATTCACATCGTCTTCCTGAAGTGATCCAGCTATCAATCTTTTTATTATAAATGGTTACTGAATGCCATTATTAACATTTCATGCAAAATAATACCTCACCTAACCGAAAATCATACAACTGATCAACTGGTTAAGTTAAATATATATATTTGAATTAGTAAAATGGAAACATCATCAAAAAATTTCTTCTCTAAAAAAGGAAAATAAAAATGCTACATTATCTCTGTTTTATTTTATAAGTCTTCCAATACAAAACACAAACAGACTTCAAATCCTTGACCTTAGATCATTTATAAAATAAAAACTATCTCTGCATCGTAATTCCAACAGGATACTGCTAGCAAGTGAAAGGAATTGGAGAAGTTAAAGGAATCAGAGCAACAGCATCTTCTAAGAAGATTATAAGGCAAGCAATTCACAGTCTTTGTCTGTATAAAGTCCAAGGTACCACAAATATTATTAAAAATGCAAGCCAAGCAGCACTCAACAAGACAGCTTAATAGTTACTGCTTCAGGTGATAATTTCAAAGTATGTGCATAAGCATCTTACTTCTCTGAATATTCTCAATTAAGAGAAGAAAAACTATAATTTTCTTTGAAGTTAGAATGTATCATGGTGAAATTTTATTTATTTTTCTTTTCAAGTGTCCAAAATATAAATGAAGTCTCACATTTTCTATTTTTAATGAGTGAATAGAAATACTTTAATTTAAATAATTATAGCCATAAGCCATTCAGAGAATCAACTGGGGAATGCATACACATTTCCCATGAATAACTGCTACTATGTAGACAAATACACTAAGACATAGACAGAAAATTTTAATTTATTTTGGATTGACTAGTTGAACTACAACTTCGAATTCTTCCAAGTTTACTTCCTTTTAATACAAAGTGGACATCTTGCCGTCCTCAGTAATGATCATACTGACGAAGAAGAAACAATGGGGATGAAAAGAAAGTAACACCAAGAACTCAAGAATGTGGCAGGTATATCCTTAGACACTTTTGCAAATGTCATGTCAAGGAAACTATAGCAGTTTAACGAAGGCACAGATAGAAAACATACTATTTTTGGTTCATTTTTGTAGGATTTCCTATGACCCCACGGTTTAATAAAGTATTTGCTGTTCCTTGATTATCACAAGCAATGTGCCTGGGCATTTTGGAATTGTGGTCACTGAATGCAAATGGTGGTGTTCTCTTTTCTTCAAGTCTAGCAACTCCTGAAGACCCACCATCTGGGTTGGGCCTTCTCGGTTCCTTTCCTCTTTACTCTTGTATCTTTAAGATTAAAGAACTGGTTTTACACAGTCAGCTTGGGCTGGCTTGATTTCTTCCCCAGATGCTTAGGCTTGCCCCTTTTCCAGCTGAGCACTGAAAGCTCTTAAGTTGTATTCAAATTCAATGCTTGACCAGGACCTGCAAGCCAGTCACATTCATCAGAGCAGCGACAAACAAAATGGACTTATTTTCATATCCATGTGTGACTTATGACAAACATCCCAAAGTTAGGGTTACTAACTTTTCCTACCCAAACCAGAACTACCCATAACTCAAACACTCTATTCTAGTCATTAAATGTCCCATATAAAATATTAGAAGGGGCCTTCAAAGGTCTGGCTTTATCATTCATATTAGAAGTGAGGAAACTGAAGACCAGACAGAAGGAAAGATTTTCCCAAGCTCACAGAGGACAACCCTTTCCATCTGAGCATTCCATCTGCCTGTGTCTTCCTCTGTCTTCTTGTTGGCACATCTCTGTCCCTGAAAGTGTATTTGTGTGTGGGATTCCTTGATTAACTGCCATCAATTGCTACCCAACTCTGTCAAAAGGAAATTCACATTTTCTCGCCATCATCTAGCTATAAACCTTTTTTCTTTCTCTCTCTCTTTTCCTTGCTTCTTTCCTCATGAATTCCTTGCTTGTTTCCTTCCTTCTTTCCTTCCTTTCTCCTCCCATCTCTCTCTTTCTCTATGTACACACATCACATACACACACACTCTGAAATATAGATATGAGAGTAGACACATGGTTGCCTTATTCTCTACTGTATCTCAGAGTCTGACACCACAGGGCAATATATTGTACGAATGAATTAATATCAAATATATACACATTCCTCCTTAGTCCAGAGATCTGTTAATCCAAAATATGCAATAATTCAAACATGGTAAATAAATAATTGTATGATTTGTCTTTTGTGTTTGTTCACACAAAGATAAACTTTGTTGTGCAAATTGTCTACATTTTATAAATTTAAAATGGAGAGTTTATAAATTCATGGGTTTTTTTTCAAAATTAATCTTCAATAAAAAGCTGGAAGCATTTAAGATATTTTCTTTTGTTCACTAATCCATACAATTACTTGGAGTCCAGTTTTGTGTATTAACCTATAGAACTAATTTGCATTAACATAGATCTTAATAATTTTAATTTATAGCTTAGTTTAAGTATTATTTTGACCATGTTTAAAAATACTCTTTTCATTTTTTACCCACTAATCTTCTTCACTATTCTGTACAAATTAAAAGCTCAGAATATGGCATATGAGCTAGCAGCACTAAACTTTATTTCACATTTCAGTCAAACAACATTATGACTTTCTTAGGTATTTTGTTTAGCAGAGTGATATAAAAATATAGCTAAGAATCACTTGCTTTCAGTTTTACTCTGACTGCCCAAAAAAGCAAGACCCTGTTTACAACATAAGTGATTCTTTGAATATAGGGATAATTACCCTATATTTGTGATTTAATATCACAATATTTTGTATAATACCTTTTGAAATGCTCCAAAAAGAAATTAATTCCAGGTTTCCTATTATATTTAAAATACTTTTAAATGTCATTTACTATGATCTGCAGTATGTGTGTATACGTGTGCATGTATCTTTCCAATTGTTGCCTCCTAATATTTTAACCTAAAGTCTAGAATTCTGGAAGCTTCTTGTTATGCAAAAATCAGATGAAATACAATATAGGGGTGCCTGGGTAGCTGAGCTGGTTAAAGGTCTGCCTTTGACTCAGGTCATAATCGTGCTGCATTGGGCTCCCTGCTCAACAGGGAGCCTGCTTCTCCCTCTCTCTCGGCCACTCCCCCTGCTTGTGCTCTCTCTCTCTCTCAAATAAATACATAAAATCTTTTTTTTTTAATTTTATGTATTTATTTGACACACAGAGATCACAAGTAGGCAGAGAGGCAGGCAGAGAAAGGGGGAGAGGCAAGCTTCCCACTGAACAGAGAGCCTGATGCGGGGCTCCATCCCAGGACCCCGGGATGATGACCCGAGCTGAAGGCAGAGGCTTTAACCCACTGAGCTACCGAGGTGCCCTCAATAAATAAAATCTCAAAAAAAAAAAAAGAGAAACACAATATAAAAAATCATAAATTTCAAACACAGCGAAGATTTTCATTAGTTTGTGTCATTTTTTTCTATTTTGATGTACTGATTAAAATTAGGTAAAATACAGTCAAATAAAGATAACTGAATTGCTTATTTTCTGGTTTTCCCCAGATGCATGGTAAACAATACTAATGTTCATCCCCATAACGTTTTATAAAACTTACTATGCTTACATAAAATTAAGAAGTTTTTCCTTTCCTTTTCTTACATTTTTTTATTTTTGTTTTTTGTTTTTACTTATTTGATAGACAGAGAGCAAGCATGAGTCATCTACTAAAGAAATTCAATCTTTCTAATAGCTATGGTTCTTTAGTAAAGTAAATATGACAAAATATATCAACTTTCAACAAAAATAATTTGAACCAACAATCTTGTTCCACTTCCTCAATAATATGTTAGATTATATCAGACAGGCATTTGAGTTGCTTAAAACATCTTTAAAATTCATGAGTATGATGCAGAAATATTACTAGAGAAAACTCAATTAATTTTCTGTGTATGAATAAAGGTGAAGTCAATTACATGGGCTCAAATTCAATTCATGAAATAAAAATACTCGAGAAAGACATAACTTAAACTTCCAAGTATATATGAATAGTTTCACAGGGAACCATAGGCAATTGAGCATCTGCTTACAACACTAAATATGAATGTCAAAGGAGATTTTTTCCCCTAAAAAAACAATTCATAGTTTTTTCTTTAATGTTGAAGTAATTTTTTTTTGAAAAAGGAAAGAATAAATGAGAAGAAAGAAAATACTAAATTCTTTCTTGTATTTGTTAAAAAAGATTATCCAAATGCAGTTGAAATGAATTTAACATGGGGAAATCAAAAGGACCGTATAAGTGAAAAATGCACAGAGAGGTTCATGTTTAGCAAAACCGGAATTTCCTACTAAATACTGTGATGAACATGATCTAAAAAACAAAAAAGAAAATGTATATATCACAACTCTTTATACATTTATTGTTATTCTATGTTTAAGAAGGCATATAGTTTCACATAAAATTATAAAATATGTCATAAATACTACACATTTTAAAATCTGGCTTCCTCTCTTGAAAAATTCACTTAGGAAAACCAATTCAAATTTATCAAATGGTCAGTAATTTCAAAGGTGGCATGAGCTAAGTGGATAAGCACTCCTGGAATTAACAAATGATTAAATTGATTTAAAGTCTTAAACGAGCTCATTAGTATTTTATCGAAAGGCAGTCCCATTAAATATGATATCTTATCTAGCTTGTCAGTGATTTTGTGCTATAGAGTTGTAATTTTAAAAGAAGCAGCTAAAAACAAATAGATTTATAAATCACTGATCTAGTTTAGTTCCATATCAGTTATACTGTATATCAGGACAACATGCTTAAGTAGCTTACCACTGTATATTTTCTATCATGTTAAATACCAAGAGATGGTTAACCCAACATTTGATAACATGTAAAACTGTTGGAATATTAATAATCTTTCATGTACTATAAAAAAGTTTATATAACAATAAAAGTTTACATAGTCTATGAGTTTCTATCTTTCTAAAGAAATGATTGTGATCTCAATTCCATACTCACTTAAGCAAGAGTACATATTTACCATGAACATTTTAAGGTCTAAGAAGTCATACATTTCTATGTTTCAGGATTTCACAGTGGACACACATGCGCGTGCACACACACGTATACACATGTGTAAATGTGTAAATAATTCCTTCCTGACAGTCATTGTGAGATGTTAGAAATGATCCTCCCAGTGTTATCTAAATACATATCTTCTCAATAACACTTAAAATTTCAGAGTGACATTACTACTCTCTT
Source organism: Martes martes (assembly GCF_963455335.1). Taxonomy (NCBI): domain Eukaryota; kingdom Metazoa; phylum Chordata; class Mammalia; order Carnivora; family Mustelidae; genus Martes; species Martes martes. The sequence continues at coordinate 191,363,439 of NC_137889.1, forward strand.
TAATATAAATACTGTCCTCTTACAGGTAGCTACAAATTCTGTGGGGAAGCTTTCTTTTCAAAGCAATATAAAAGTTTCATTAAATAAGGAAAAAAAAAACCATTTTACTTGGAATTCAGTTTAATGAAAATAAAGTATATTAACTTCTGGTGCACTTGATATTTCAGGCAAAACAGATACAATTATACCCTTTCTATTCTGGCAAGAAAAAAAAAATTCAGTAAACCATTTGCAACTCTGGATTATTAATCCAACCTATAAGATATACCAGAAAATATAATGTTGTCTGTGCTCTCTAGTCATTAACTCTGGTCTCATTTTTCAATAGATAATATTGCACTTGCAGTGTAGGCCTTGACAGCAGTGCCCATAAATCAATTCCATATTTCACATTAATCATGTTCATGTAATCAGTGGCTATTCAACACAAATTTCCATCCTTTTTGTTGGGAAACAGACACATTGGAGCTTTGAGCTTATTCAAGCTTAAGTGATTGTATTGCCATAATATGGACTGAAGTCTACTTCATCCACTTGCCACAGCTGTATTAATGAAATGCTGTAGAAATGGAGGCCATCTACATTTAGCATGTTGTCATGTCAGGAGCTGGAACTTCCTAGGGAGTGGTTTTATTTTTCAGAATCCCAGTGCTGCTCCCTTTGATACGGAACTAAAAGAAGGCACGGCCATAGGTCCGTGGCAAATCCCTCCTCTGCATTCGCTGAGCCTTGTCTGGCCGAGACAGGGATCTCAACAAAACAACAGCTCTTCGAGGAAAACATGGGCATTTAAAATGTTCAGTGATACTTCTAAAATGACAATTTCAGAATTTCAGTGTTTATTTTTCATGTTTTGGATCATTAGTTTAATGCAAATTTAATTTTGACCTACATTAGACTGTGGAACTTTATTATAGGGAACACTATTTAAAGATAGTGATGACTAACATTATAGAAATTATTTTTACCTATCAATTTAATCTAAATATTTTTATTGAATTTTATTAATTTGTAACTTGAGAATAACTGTGAAAATAGATTTTTCTAAGAATTATAGGCAAATATGAAATCTTTACAGCATTAGTGGAATTGAAACAGTAAGGAATATAAATCTTTCATTCTTCCTACTTGGATCTTCTGCCTATATTTTTTTCTTATCTTCAAATATTGTTTCCTCTCTCTCAAGAAATTGTCTCTTTCTTAGGTTAGTAACCGTAAATGGGAACAGTGAAATTAATTTTGTAGTATGATTTTAATCTTAAAATTAAAACAAATTATCAACTGCCATTTTCCTCTGCTTATCAACACAATCCCCTTTACCAATATATTCTGGTAATTGGAAACATAAATAGAGTAAATATAGATAACAGGTAAGTCTAGTTATGACATAGAAATATATAATTTTTAGCCTAATAATCTTAGATGTTATTTGAAACTTTCATATCTATTTGTAGATGAGCAAACAGGACTCTTGTTATGATAAAAATGTATTCATAATTACAAGAGGTAATTGTCTGTGACTTCCATTTATTCTTTCGTGTGTTACACAGCTAATAGTCTATCTGGTGTATAACTAACAGTTCCCAGTAAAGATGGCTCAGTGGGCTGCTGGGCATCTCAAGCTCTTTGATGATACTTTTCCATTCCAATTTTAATTAGTTATAATTAATATAGAATAAATCTACATACATTTAAATGTGTGTTTTATTAGGAAAAAAGTAGGCAGATATGTAATCAAATTCTAGAAAGGCTATAGGGGACAGGGCCTCTTCTATGTTGTTGGTGGGAGTATATACTAGTAGCCAAATCTGGGGAGCTATCTAGCAATACATGGCAAATTATTATCTTTTTAACTAGGATTGTCACATGTGATTAGAAATATGTATGTCAAGATGCTATCTCCAACACTGCTCGCCAAACATTAGAAACAACATACATGCCCTCAGTAAGAATGAGTAAAACGTGTTATATTTGGACTATATATCATTGAACAAGAGTTAACATTCATTCGTTTATGTAAAGATTGCAAACACATGATATAAGGAAAATGAAGACTTTTTTTTTAAACAACAAAGCTATACTTTAAACATAAATAAATAATCTTTAAAAATAAATAAAACAATACTATAAATTATGTTTATTACATCATATAATCATATGGTGATAAAAGTAAAAAGGAACAGAGGAAAGTTCACTAAATTTATGAGAATAGATTAATAAAAAGAAACATGAAGATTGAATAAAAAAATGACACAGCTGCAGAGACCTCTAGAACAAAATAAAGCATATTGGCATATACGTAATGAAAGCCCCAGAAAAGAAGAAGAGAGAAGAGAATGAGAAGCATGGTATTTGAATAAGTTATCAAGATTTAGCTAAATTTAATGAAAAAGACTGATGAGTAAATCCAAAATGCCCACTAAACTTAATTAATGTATAACAAGATCCATGCCTAGACGTATTATAATAACACTACTGAGAGCCAAAACATTAAAAAAAAAAAAAAAAAAAACTGAGGGGCACCTGGGTAGCCATCACAGATAGCTAGTGAACACATGAAAAGATGTTGAATGTCATTAATATCAGGGAAATTCAAATTAAAACCATAATGAGATATCATTACACACCTATCTGAAATGCATTAATTTGTGTGTGTGTGTGTGTGTGACAACATCAAATGTTGGTGAGGATGTGGAGAAACTGGATTGCTCATACATTGTTCATGTGAATGTAAAATAGTACAGTAAAACAAGCAATTTCTTATAAAGCTAAACATGAAATTGTTATACAATGTAGCACGTTCATTCTTCAACACTGGTCCCAAGTAAATGAAAATATGTTCACAAAACGTGCATGTTCATAGCAGTTTTAAGATTTTATTTATTTATTTGACAGAGAGAGAAATCACAAGTAGGTGGAAAGGCAGGCAGAGAGAGGTGGGGAAGCAGGCTCCCTGCTGAACAGAAAGCCCGACGAGGAGCTCGATCCCAGGACCTTGGGACCATGACCTAAGCCGAAGGCAGAAGCTTAACCCACTGAGACACCCAGGCGCCCCTTATAGCAGTTTTATTTTTTTAATAGCCCTGAAATTAGAATCAGCCTAGATGCCTTTCAGTGGGTGAATAGTTAAGCAAACTGTGGTGCAAAAGTACTATGGAATACTATTCAGCAGTATAAAGAAACAAACTATTGATACAAACAATAACTTGAATGAGTCTCCAAGGAATTATACTGAGTGAGAAAAATCAATCTCAGAACGTTAAATGCTTTTTGTGTCCATTTATATCATATTTTTAAATAATATTTTAGAAGTGGAGAAGAGCTGAGTGGTGGTTGCCACAGGTTAGGGACAGGAACATGAGGGATCAGGAGAAATATGATTGTGGTCACAAAAGGGCAATATGAGAGATCTTGGTAGTATTGTCTCTGTTTAGTATTGTAAAGGTGGTGAGTATATAAACCTACACGGTTATCAATCTGTATAGAACTTAGTACACACACACATACACACATGTGAAAGAGAGAGAGAGAGAGGAGAGAATTGAGAGAAATAGGGATGAAAGACCAGGAGAAAATGTTACACAATTAATGAACAGTATCAATAACATTTGGAATTCAGATGCATCTGACTTCAAAGCTCATGTTTTAAGTAACTATGCCATGATGTCTCCCAAAGGAAAACAAAGAGTTTATGTGAAAATAGTCATTCCTAGGCAAACCAATAAATGAAATAAAGAAAGTCACTCTCTGGTATTCTTTTCAAGGCACAGCCATACTCTTTATTCCCAAAATTCTATTCTGCACTTTATTTTTGTTTAACTTTAAATTAAAGCTAAAGTAGTTTTTAAAGTACCATCACTCAAAGTACTTTCTATGCAACTAGAATCCCCCTAAATATTTCATGGAAAACAAATGTCCTTCACTCTTCTTTACTTATATTTTAATTCTAGTATAATTAATATACACTGTTATATTAGTTTCAGGTGCACAAAATCGTGATTCAACAAGTCCACACATTAATCAATGTTCATCACTAGACGTGTACTCTTAATCCCCATGATCTTTTTCACCCATCCCCTCACCCAACTATCCTCTCGCAACTGCCAGTTAGTTCTCTATAGTTAGGTCTATTTTTGTTTGTATTTTTTTCCTTTGTTCATTTGTTTTGTTTCTTAAATTCCCCATGTGAGTGAAATCATATGGTATCTGTCTTTCTCTGACTGCTACTTCACGTAGCCTTATACCCTCTGAATCCAACCATGTTACTGCAAATGGCAAGCTTTCATTCTTTCCTATGGCTGATTAATATTCCATTGTATATATATAAAGCATTTCTTCTTTATCCATTCATCTGTTAATGAACACTTGGGCTGCTTCCATATCTTGGATATTACAAAATATTTGTAATTTTTTTTTGTAATATGTTGCTGTAAACATTGAAAAGTAAACACTTTTCGAATAAGTGAAAACAAAAATTTTTAACAAGACAGCTACGCAACTCCTCCTAGTGTATTCCCTTTTAAGACATTAAAATCAAAAGCTTTGTGAATCCTATGCACATGTGTAAAGTAATGTCATATTATACACATCTGTATAGTATAAAGCTATGCAGTAAGGTATCCACTAAGTTTTATATATTTTCTATTTTCCACACTTGCATTGCCAGAAAACTCATTTATTCATAACACATATGAGCATTTTGCTGAATACTCCACAGAACATAATTTGGGAATTTCTAGTTATGTGTTGACTGATAATTGCTTTGCTGTAGCTACTTAATGGAATGCCATATAATGATGTCTTAAATTCTGGCTATTACCCTGTGATACATTTTCGTAGCACCTCATTTATATTCTGTTGTCAGTTTACATGTCTATATACTCCACCAGATTCACTCAATGACAAAGAAAACTGTTGTCAATTGTTTGTGTATCCCCAATGTTTAGAATTTTGTCAGGAGAGTTGTAGAAACTCAATACATATTTATTGAGTGTATGCACATAAGAATGAAAGAATGAATAAGTGAATAAAAGAATAAATGAGTGAAAATAAAAACAGCCATTTGATTTACTTTTACTGCTTTGCTCAGTAATGTGCTGGGATCTACAGCAAGGGAACACAAAGAACTTTCAAGTGAGTTATTTCTCTCTCCTTTTTCTAGAAGCAATATAGTCAGAGAACACTTGGCATGTCAACCCTGAAATGTTTCCAGCCTTTTGCTCTGGCCACTATTTTATTCCTCTCAATAATAACTCCCACCAGAAGAATGGCAAGCAAAGAAAGAGAGGTTAAACTGAATTCTGTCAAATGTTGTTAAGAGTTGGCAGCTCCAGGAAAGGTTTTATACCAAAGAGAATTGAATCTAGTAGAGAAAGAGGCTACCTGAATCACTGTGAATTTCATTTATCTGTGTATCTCTGTTCCTAATTATCACTGGTAAGTGACAGTTGGCAAGCCCATGGAGGTCTTAGAAGATTATAAATTTAGTAAATGGTCAAAACGTAACATTTAAAAATTTCAGTGATTCATGCAAAGAAAAGCACACTGTATTTCATATGATGTTGAGGCTTGCTCCAACCAGCTTCTTTTCACATAAAATAAGATATTAAAGTTATATAGTGGTATCTGAAATTCCTATTGTGACAAGATCTAATTAGGCTAAATGAAATGTAAAGTTTGAAGGCTGGAACATAGATTCTCTTTCACTCAACCCAATCCTCCCCATATACATAGACTTATTATATAAATTTATGTGTACACATATATTTATATTCACTTATTATATATGTATATGTGTGTGTATGTATATATCATTAGGGCTCATGTGTGTATATATAATCATTAGGGCTTACATACATATTTATACACTCCCATTCACTTGACCCAAATGAAGGTAAGTTATAAGACTAAAAATAGAAGTTTTTTTTGATACATATCTGAGAAGCAAGATACAGAGTCTCAATAATTCTTCAATCATATTTAATTGCAATTCTTGTAGAAAATATATCATATCAAAATAAAATGCTAAAAGTTTAATTATTCCAAAATATATCAAAGCAAATACTTACTGGAAATTTTTAAAAAGCAGAAAAAGTTTTATAGATCTCAATACATGTAACTAATTTTTTTTTTTTTTTGCTTTAATAGAAGGTCTTATTGTTCTTCTCACAAGAATTAACAGCCATACGTTAGAGCTAACCACCTTATAACATCAAGGAAGAAATACTTTCTTGATGATCTTTCTCTAAGTAGTTATTTTATAGTTTCATACAACTTAACTACAAACACTATTCATTCCTACAATGATTTTTACAGAATAACTAACAAGCCCCAAATGTGTTAGCTCAATCTTTTTCTCAGATTCAATGACAAAATATACACTTATATTTATGTGATGATTGCATTTATAATTGTGGTAAGTTGCCATATTTAAACATTCCATTCATAACTAAGTAGAGCTAACAAATGAGTAAAATACATACTTGTCCTAGTCACGGAAGTTTGCTACAAAGAGGCCCATGAAAAAAATAAACTGATCTCTTTGACAACCTGCCAACTGTTTGCATATGTACATTCATTGATAACACTTTACTTCAGAGTCATTTTCACTAACCTATTATAAGCAGTTTAATGTTTTCTACATAACTGAAAAATGATGTCTTTAACAAATTATTTGAGAAGTGAATATTCTGCAGAGTTTCATAAACCAGCATTAGATAAGCATACAAATATACATAAGCTGAAGCATTTAAAAAAAACTGCACTATCTTCATTAGAAAAAAGCTATTAAAAGAGGAACTTTGGTATTTAATAATAAAATATAAAATGTTATCCAAGTTAGAATCACCAACCATAAAGAGTATATAAGAATGCTACATTGATATTAAATAATTGAATTCGATTTATGCAGCCTGGTTTTGAAAGTGTACCTCTAAATGGAAGATGAATAATGGACTGAGTTTTGTTTTTTTTTTTTTAATTTAAACTGCCTTAACTCTTTTTTCCCTCAGCTAAAATACCTTAAAGGTGACAGTATTAAGCACTCAGCAAGAGATGTACCAAGTGAGCCTCATTAATATATATATAGGCCAGATTTTCCTAGGTAATACCTATGTGTCCAGAATTCCCATTCAATTTAAAAGGGTCATGATTACATAAATATATAAATGAAAACCTTAGCTTATTATTTGTAAAAGTAAACCCTACTCATTCTCCTTTTTCTTTGCATTTCCTTCTAAAATATTTATTTATACCAGCATCTCTTCTCTCTCTCTCTCTTTCAATCTCTCTCTCTCTCTTTTTAATTAATAATACTATTTTAGAGTTCCTACTTTTTTTTTATTCCTTGACTCAATTTAGATGACCTACAACAGAGGTTTCTAATCACTAGTTTAAAGGCATTGGACGGCTCAGCTCTTGGTTTCAGTTCAGGTCACGATCTCAGGGTCCTAAAAAAGAGCCCCTTGTGGAGCTCTGCACTGGGCATAGAGCCTGCATAGGAGCCTCCCTCCTCTTCTCCCTCTGCCGCTCCTCCCCCACTCATGCATGCACCTCAAAGGGAAAACAAAAACAAAAACAAAAACAAAAACCACTGGTTTGTCAATCATAGCTACCTCTAGTGATTATTAAAAATACAGATTTTAGGGTAGGCACATGGCCTACAGAATCCTGGGACCCAGGAATATGTATTTTTAGTAATATATGATAATTAATAATTGTTTAAAATGTCTTAACTACCAGAATGCGTCAGGGATTTCCTTAAATATTTAAGGTTACTTTAACACAGGTCATCTTCACCATGATCCATTGAGGAAATTATCATTATTTAGATGGGAAAACTAGGAAAGTTAATGAAATGTGGAGTTATGGTATCACTTCAGAGTCCTAGTTTTGATTTCTTGTCACTTACCCAGCCACTTTTGGGTGAGTCTAACATTTAACTAGGTTTCCTTAAAATGTCCAATAAATGTGGATAACCTCACAGGTAGCTACACTGTGCCGGCCTCTCAAACTAAACAAAAAGTCCCAAAAGAAGGAACACTATATATTCATATTTTGGATCCTTTACTTGAGTTCTTAGTATAGATTTGTTGAACTTATTCTTCTTTTCAAATCCTCCAAGTAGAAACCACCAAAATCATATGCACTGAGGAAACATATTGGAAACCTTCCTTTTATGATACTGCCTATTCTATCACTGACCTAAACACTTTCTCCTATGTCCCAAGCCCATTTCTTAACAGTCTTAAAACTCATTTTTTTAAGATTTTATTTATTGACAGAGAGAGAGAGAGAGATCACAAGTAGACAGAGAGGCAGGTAGAGAGAGAGGGAGAAGCAGGATCCCTGCTAAGCAGAGAACCCAATGCGGGGCTCGATCCCAGGACCCTGAGATCATGACCCGAGCCGAAGGCAGAGGCTTAACCCACTGAGCCACCCAGGTGCCCCTTAAAATTCATTTTTGTGAAGAGCAATTCTTGTTACCATTAGCTATGTTTTTTTTTTTAATTTTAGAATTTTGAACATATTTATGTTCCTAAATTTACTATTTGAGATTGTCTGTGGCTGAGATTCTACAAAGCTAAATGAAATGGCCAAAATTATACCTCATCTTAGTATGTGGCCCAGATAAGGTCCAGGTTTCAGGTCTAGAAACACAGAAAAATAAACTGAGTTGGATTAAGAAGAGCTTATGCCCCTTCCCTCTAAATATAATCTCTATGCACACTGTTCTTTTAAATACACTAAAAATTAACACAATGTTCCTTCATTATACTGGAATTCTATTCATTGTTTTGTTTTGTTTTTCTGTGAACAAGTGATTGCCATTCATTAGCTTGTTTACAGAGATATGACACATTTTAATTTTTTTTTTTTTTTAGTTTTTAAATCTACCTTCTTTATATTATGTTTATGATAGCTACACAGAATGCACAATCATTCAAAATCTCCTATCTGTAGGTCGATAGAAACCTTTCTATAAGAATCAAAGTCAAAATAATATTTCAGTTCTTAAACGGGGTTACATATTGCTGTGAAATGAAAGCAACCCATTAAATTTTGTTTGGCTGAAAGTTTGTTTAAACAGAATAGAAATTCATATTTTCTGAGAGGAAAGGGAAATAAATGTACTTGAAAATAATCCAGGTAACTTGAATCAGATAATGGATTTCCATAAACACAAAGGCCTCAAAGCCTTCCCCATGCACGGGAATGAAGTGGAAAAGCACAAGGTGACATGTTCTTTCTTTCTTACAATTAGACAGGAGGAAGGGGCAGGAAATGAGCAATGACTATTCAGGGAACAGCACACTCAATACTTACATGTGTGTCAGACATTCGTATGTGTCTCTACGAAGGAGGTCACCATTTTTTGCACCATATATTGAAACTCATTAGGAGAAGCAATGGACTAATTGCTAACCGCAGACACTGGTCTTGGAAAAACGATTCTCACCTTAATCAGCACAGAGCCTAGTTTGAATAATGAAAACTGCAGTCATGTTTAATGAGGTTAAAGAACAAAAAATGGAATAAAAACATTGCGGAATATCACTTGTTTTCACAAATTGCTTCCTTCTTTACATAATCTAGTTCCCACAATATGCACCAACCTGGGAAGACACCTACACCCAGGAGTGGTAAATACTACTGTGCCCAGAAGTGGGGGGAGCTAACAAATGTATTGATACAAGGAATCTAGATTTTAAACTTTATGGAGATAAGACATCTATATTTGATTATCAATGTCAAATACAGTCACTGAAACATATTGACGTGGAAAACAGAGGTAGAAGAAAAGTTATTAAATCTCCTTGCCACCTAGAGCCCACCGAGAAGTCCTTGAAACAGGCAGAGTGACATTCCTCTAGGGACTCAACTGCCCCTACCTTAATACTTTGCAACAGGCAAAAGGCAGTCTTAGCCTGACCACACTCTCCCACCCCCAACAAGGACCTGTATATCTACTTTAACATAAAAAATTCTTTTGGAAACTTCCTTTATCTCTAAACCCTCCAAGATATGTGCTGGCAATCATCTGCAAGCATATGGCTTACCGATATGCATCTAAAGGGTCTCATGATAAGGTTTTATTAGACGGGAATAAATGATCTTTTCCCAACAACAGATTGCCCCTCGAGGTCCTGGAAAACTTGCTTCCAAAATTCCTTAGAGACTCACGTTATCCCTGATCCCCTACCAACTGGCAAGTATATAGTGGACCACTCCTCACAACCCCGGGGCAGCAGGAGCTCTTTCGGCCCACGGGTCCCGTCCCCGTGCTTTAATAAACATTTCAACATTTCGAACCAAAGACATCTCAAGAATTCTTTCTTGGTCGTCGGCTCCGGACTCCACCCCACTGAACCTCACTTATATTCTAAAACTTCATCAATAATAAGCAGGTGATTATGTTTATAAATTAATATATACAACTTCTTTTCTGCATTAGACATGAGCAGCTTAAAGTCTGTCTTTCATTTCTCCATTGACAATGTACACAGTACCGGTACAAAGAAGATTGACAGTAAATGTTATTTCATTGAGCAAATGAATGGAGGCACCAAAAACAAAGTAAAAAGGGTCCAGAAATCATAATCCATGAGAAAAATTAAGACCCAGAACTAGAAAGAAAATCACGTGTCCAGGGACAAGAATATGAATTCAAATATTGAGGGATTCCCTGAAAACTCTTCCATCAGGTTTTAGCATGTAATGTTTTTATTAGGATTTCTACTGTGTTGGCATATCTAATCCTGGAATAATCTTCTGGCTGTTTATCTATACCCAATACTAGGTTGTGTGTGTCTGTATATGGATATGTTTCTGAGCATGTTAGAAATTTGGGAAAACATAGGGTAGGTGCATTGGGCAACAAACATTCAGTACTCGGGCTGCAAAGGAGAGGCTTCTGTCCATTAAGGCCTCAGATTAAAATTTCACTTAGCTTCTGTTTTGCTGAAGCCTAAGAAGTATGATTAAACCTTAGGTAAGTGTCTTGAGGCTAAAATTATCCAGTCAGATTTAACATGCTCTAGGCATCTTTATATTACTCTTATGTAATTATATTCTATTCAGATTGCTTTATTCTACAAAAAAAGTAACTTCTTTTTTGTTTAGAATCACCTCTGAAAACTATTTCATTTGGTATACTACTCAAAGATGAACTGTAAACTTATTACAGTTTTGATTAAATCTACCAAGTAGATTCTTAGTGAATTAGAAATAACAGTAAATATCCTAGCAGTGTAAAGGCTTTCTAGAAAAAATACTTATGCCTTAATTTAGTTTATCTGTTCACATGTGGACCTGAATCACACATATCCTGAATTTACCAAAGTGTGTTCAAGGCAGAGGTAACATGGCCAATTTGGAAAAACTCTAGGTAGAAGTTACATGTTCCAGTCTGTCAATGAAGACAAAATTTTCACCTCACTCCCAAATGTTAGCTAATGGAACATGACAAAGTTTTTACTAAGTCTTAAGGAAATGAGAAAAATTTACTAAGTATTTCTGTAAAGCCAAATTTATTCAATTTAATGAAATATTCTTTCCTTTGGGATTATATGTTTCCCATTACTTTTGAATTGTTATTATTTTTTTTAAAGATTTACCTATTTATTTTAGACAGAGAGACAGAGAGAAAGTGAGTGAGGGGGGAGGAGCAGAGGGAGAAAGAGAGAGACATAAAATCTCAAGCAGACTCCTCAGGGGCCAGGGCTCAATCTCACAACCCTGAGATCGTGACCCAAATTGAAACCAAGAGTCAGAACCTTAACAAATTAAGTCACCCAAGTGCCCCAAGAATTCTTTTTTTTTAAATGAAACAATAGGAATAACAGAAGATAATCATAATAATGATAACAAAATTTTATTTAGGGAGTGCTTTGAGTTTAATTTTTAAATCAGTGGTTGGTGAACAGCATAATTACAGTTCTTCGAGATGCTTGTTGGGTTTTGTCTGTGAAAAAGAAAAAAATGAATGATGCCTCCCCAAATGAACTTGGTAGGTCTGACTTTTGAAGAAAACTGTGCGCAGTATTTGAACTTGGAGTTTATATAGCTTCAATTATTCATAAAAGCAGAGCAGTTGCTGTGTCATGTTAGAGATTGAGCAAGCCTAGATACTGTCAAGTATTGTATTAACACTTAATTTTAAGGGTATGTATTCTTTATGTAACAATTTATTATCAACTGATTTAGATAACATGACTTTAGGTAGTTTAACTTATGAAAAGGTAGCACTCCCAAATTATTTGTAACTAATCTATCTGAATCTTCGAAAACATATTCTTATAACAAAACAATTTTATTAAAGGAAATTGTGTTCCTTTGTGAGCCGTAAGTCTCACATAAAGCTATTAATCTATGCAGTATGTAATTAATATATATGATATTGTTTCCATGAGAAGCACATTTAAAGTTATAATTAAGGATGTCTAGGATGCCTAGTATTCAAAGGTCTGTTGCAATAATCCCAGGGATCTAAATCCATATTTCTGAAAATGAGGGAAAATTCCCTGTCCAACCGCATATTCATTTAGTTGTTCATTCATTCAACAATTATATTGATCACATACCATGCTCTGGAGACACAACAGTGAACAAGAAAGACAACTGCATGTTTTTTACATTATATTTATACCTAAGGCACTTCTCTTAGGAGGTATATAATAGTAAGATACCGTATCATATAAAGTTGGGTTTCTGATAAGTGTTAGAAAGGAAATAGTAAGTCTCTGTTAGAGCTTTCCAAGGTGGCTGTATGAAGCAGGAGGTTCCAGGATTTTGGAATTCTAGATGTATTCAAAACAGCCACTCCATGGAGGCTGAGGCATGAAAACTTTGGAGTAAGTGGCTCCATAATGACTATCCGAATAGCACTATTTTATCCTTATCATAAAATGGTAATGCAGCATATCTATTATTCAGTGTCATGGAACAATATAACAAAAATTTCTAATGAAATTGCATTAAAAACTGTGATAGATATTTTATCCTTAGAAATAAATAAACTATGTGCTTTAACAACTATGTGCTTTCATAGCAGTATGGCAACTATTATAATTAATAATGAAAACTTAAGGTTTTATTTGACAAAATTACTAAATTCTATGTAAAACTTCAGAAAATGTTCATTCATCAGTAATTAATGAACAATGTACAAAAAATTAAGGTAAAATCCATGATCTAACAGCTAACCTCACATTTCACTATTACAAAATATAATACTGATCAGAAACTAGGAAAATAGAAATCAGCTGAAAAACCCGGAGAAATTTATGATAATAGAGGAAGAATAAAGTGGAAAGAATGATTATACTTCAGGAAAAGTTAAATAGAAGATAAAATAATTACATAAAAATTTATTGAATTAGTTTAAATACAAAGGCAATCCTAGTGACATTTCAAAACCAAAAATTGAATGCTTTTAAGTTTGCTTGACATTATTCAATGCTTTTCATATTAGTGATTTACAAATCTACTGTGGAGTGTGGTTGTCACACATCAACGGATGTGCAGCTTACTGACTACAGATGGGACAAGAACGTTCATTTTACTGTTATAAAGAACTGCACTTCTTTTTAAAATTGTAACAGAATAAACTCCCATTGTTATCTTTCTCTTCATGTTTAGCAAATTCAAAGGTAGATGTCTTTAAGGGCACAAATTACTGAAACTAATTTCATCCTCAAAGGAACTTAACAAATTCAACAGACAAAATGGCCGTTTAAAAACAACTGTTATTGGGTCACCTGGGTGGCTCAGTCAGTTAAGTGTCTGCCTTCGACTCAGGTCAGGATCTCCATCCGTGTCCTGGGATCGAATCATACATGGGGCTCCCTGCCCAGTGGGGAGTCTGCTTCAGCCTCTCCCCATGCCTCTTGCCCCAGCTCATGTGCACTCTCTGTCTCTCTCATATAAATAAATAAAATATTTTAATTTTTTAAAAAATAAAAACAACTATTATTTAAAAATAGGAATTAGCATAGATGAAATGACCACCTCAGATTTTAACGGCACTATGCGTGATTGATCTGATTACTACAGCTCTAAGGGTATTTAAGACTTAGATAACTAAAGAAACAAAATTTTCCCTTATGATGGAACTAAGTAAGCTTGATCATATGTGCTCCCCTACATAAATTATAGAATGTAAAAGAAGCACTTAGAGATATGTTGTGGGGGGAAATCCACTAAATGCAGCAACAGACTGAGATAATAGAAGAGAAAGTCATTCATGTAAAGAGTATTGTGCCTATCTATTCTTTTCTGAAATTGCCAATTTATTATATAAAACATATAAAATGATTACTTGTCTTTTTACATAGCTTTATAGATAACACTCATCTATGAATTATTTATTTATTTATTCATGTTACATATGCACTTCATTTCCAGATGCAATCATACAGTGTAGAATAAAGAAAGCAAGCTGTTATGTTCTTCAGACATCAAATGATGCTAGCTATGACATTCAGAAATATTAAGATATCAAGCCTTTAAAGTGCTTAATATTTCTCTCTGAGTTCTCCTATGAGGTAAGTCAATATTCTCATCCCTAGAAAGATTTAGTAATTGACCTACTTGACCTAATTCATAAAAGGAGGCCAATGCAAAAAAATGAGCTAAATTTAAAAATCTCCTTGTAGCTGTGGTTGTGACTACATGACAAGAAACTGTCTACAATACAATAAATGATTCAATCTGCAGTTAAAAATAAGTAAAACTGATTTTGGAATCACCAACTGACACAGCCAGCATCTGGATTCCAGTATGTGGGTCTGTTAGCAGTTATTTTAATCTTTATTTAAAGAAGGCACTTCAATAAATGTTAACTGAAAATCACATATAGCTAAGTTATACTTTGAGCAACAGTTTTACATTTTGCAAAGAGGCATTTTGTAAAACATGGCTTGATATTTAAATTTGTCCCTGGCAGTGGAGAAATAAAACAGCAATTTACTGCAATAACAAAAAATACTCTTGAATTTCTGAGGTTTGATAAATACTGCGGTAAAGTTCTCACATATCATTAAATAAAAGACTTACCCCTTATGTTGCCCAAAGTCCATAGAAAATATCACTATTATCTACTTCATTATTTTGAAAAAATATTTAAATATTATTTATCTGATTTTAGAGTTTCAAATTTCATTGTTAAAATCCTTTACCGGACTTGAACTGTTTTACGTATTCAACTGTATAATGATGTAATCTCCGGTCCTGAAACATTGTTTTAAGAAATCAGCGTCTGTTGCATCTCTGTATCCTGAATGCCTAGTATAATTCTAGAAGATCAAAAAGATTTGTTGGATATATATTTGTTGGACAAGTGGATGAATATATAAACCACAACTACATCAAGAAACTAAGTCCAAGGGCATAATCTCAATGTTATAGGCAAGATCATATAATTTCAAATCAAAGTTTCATTTAGAAAATCCACTTGTGCATGTGTGATGCAGTAGATTTAGATAAGATACAATATTTTCACATAACATGAAGTCAATAGAACCTTCTGTGAGATTTTGCAGTTTCTTTCTCTGTCCTATCAAGGGGCAATAGATGAGATTACATAGATGTTTAATTAAAGCATGAGCTAAATAAATAATTCAGTTTGTCATTTATGTAAATGAAAAGAGAATTTATTTCATTGACCCTTGGAAAAAGTAGATCTGAAATCTCCAACAGTAGCTTGCATGTTGAGCTCACTGTGTTTCTTTAATATGAATATAGAATAAGCCTAATGTGGCCCATCCAACTGTGTGTAGGCTGTAATTTTCAGTGACAGACTAGCTAGTTGTTATTATGGTGCCTTAGACAAAATTTCCAGACGTGTAGGAAAGTGGCTCATAGGCACTGTTCCATATGCCATTATGATAAAGGAGAAAAACATATTCCTTCACTCCTAGTTCTCTGTATCATTGCATTCAGATAGGTTTTAAAAGAAAAAGTTCTTTATTTGAAGAAAATGTCTCCTAAACTGTGTTTCACTGAAAGTTCTTCACAAAGATGTTCCTGAATATAGTGGGTAACATGTTTCCTGATCACGTGTAGGTTAACCAGCAGTGCCATTAACATGTTTAAGGCTTAGTATAATGCAGCAGGTAGAGAAAATTAAATGTTTAATTCCATTTAATTTAAATTTCCCAAATTTACTTAAGTATAGAACTCCTTCAGTTCACACATTTATTTCCTGTTTCAACCTTTAGTAAAATATCACTTTGAGAAATATTGGACATCAATTCAGGAGTTCTAGTCCTCCTTAATTTATTTGCCTAAACGTCTGTCTTGTTTGATAAATACATATTCACTTAATGGAATGTATAGTTTAACCAAAAGAAATAAAGAGAAACAGAGAGCAAGAAAGAGAGAGGGAGAGATCTATCTCCAATGATTCTCATCGCCTCTTCTGGGTCTGACCACATTATAACTTACTACTCCTTTAGAAAAATAGAAATTGGCACCTGCCTTAGTTCAGGTTCTATAACAAATAGCACAGACTAGGTGACTTCAAAAACAAATATCTATTTCTCACAGTTGTAGAGGCTGGTAAGTCCAAGATCAAGGCTCCAGCAGAGTTAGTGTCTACTTACAGATCAGCACCTTCCTGCTATATTCTCATATGGCAGAGAAGGAGAAGAGGATAGAGAGACAGAAGGACATACTTCTCTCCCCTGCCTCCTCTCATAAGGGCACTATTTATACCCTGAGCGCTCCACACTTTCAGCCTAATTCCCTTCTGAATGCATCACCTCCTAAAAGCATCACATCATGATTTTAACATATGAATGGGAGGGATGTGGCCCAAACAGTCAGTACAGAGCAATCAATACCTAAATTATCAAACTTCAACAAATTCACACCTCAGTTCTCAGACTTAACCACCCCACCTAGAACCACAGACTTGATTTCTTCATTACATTTACACAAATTCAAACTTTGAGCTAATTCATGGTGCTAATATCTTTGTACACATTATTCCCCCTTATTCTGTCAGATTTCAAATCAAAGTCAGAACTATAAAAGCATAAAATGTGGGGGTTCCTGGGTGGCTCAGTGAGTTAAGTCTCTGCCTTCGGCTCAGGTCATGATCTCAGGGTCCTGGGATCCAGCCCGACATCCAACAACCGGCTCTCTGCTCAGCAGGATGCCTGTTTCCCTCTTTCTCTCTGCCTTCTGCTCTGCCTACTTGTGATCTCTCTCTCTCTCTGTCAAATAAATAAAATCTTAAAAAAAAAAAAACATAAAATGTGGGCATTAAAAGAATCTTAAAAATTACCAACAACCATTTTTTACTACATGAGTAAACTGAGTTAATTAAAGCTTGGAACAACTCACAGATTGTTATCATTATTGTTTGTTGTACTGTTCTTGCCATTGTTTTTGTGGTGGTGGTTTTCACAGTTTCAGGCAATATGAATTCATTTTTAAAGAACACTCTTTAAAGTGTATTGGAAATCTGACTGAAAGGTCCCCCAATAATGGGTCCATGATGAAGAGAGTGAGACTGATACAAAGCAAAGGTCAAGCAAACTTTATTTTGCGCCAAGCACCGAGAATCAAACCGACAGGCCGGGGCATCTCTTACAAAGAGGCAACCCCTCCCTGCCTCACAGACTAACTTTTATAGATCAAAGGTGTGGTTGAGCCTGGCCACACGCAGGTGGCCAATGAGACTGTAACACACAGAGAAAGCTGCACAGTCATCCTAGGTCACACACAGGTGGCCAATTGAATTACAATTCACCCCATAGTAGCTATTTGAACTAGCCTATCACCTTGGTCAGAAGTGGCACACAAAAGGCAGGGCCCACACTCCTGGGTAGCTAGGGAGACAGTATTCGCACTTTACTGATTGGATGTCTCCACCTGGCCCGACTCATCCCTGCATCTGGGCTCTGTTATCTCTACCTGACCTGACCCACCCTTGTATTTGGGCTCTGTTATCTGGGACTGATCAACCATATTTTACTGGTTTCCTGGACTTGCTTTTAAGTAGGTTCCCCTCGGGTTGGGGGGCGGCAGGGTCAGTTTAAGTTTTACTGCATAAACAACAAAATCACTGTTTAACTGGATGGAATCACTCTGGCTAAATAGGTCCTTACACTGACCACAGTGTAATACTACAAAGAACCCCAACTATAAAATCCTACGGTTCATTCATTATTTTTTACACAACTTGTCCTAAAGTTTCCATCTGAGGAGGTGGGGTGCATAAAAGAATATTTAATTCAGTATTTTACTGATTGAGTATATGATATTGTATCTTCATACTCATTTCTACTTTCAAAGAACAACACAATAAACAGGTAGACGTCAGGAATGAACTTCAGTGCACTAAAAAATAATGCTACCATGAAAACCACGGAGGGCTGGCTAGCTAGAAAGCACTATCAATAGCTGATGACATGATAGCTGTCTTTCACCTTCTAGATTAATGACATACTAATGACACTTTTTGGAACCATATTAATTTTCCTAATATTATTGCTGAAATTATATATGCTATTTTTTATCATGACAACCTCAATCTGTATATTTTAAGAACGTAAAGAACTCCAAATTTATAAGGTAATATAAATACCAAATACCATCATTTCTATTAATCACCTTCAAAAATCTCATTATTCAGTCTGGCATCAAAAGAAAGCAAACCGTAAACCGGAGAATCTTGCTTAATGGAATGACTTCATCTCTCAGGATTATACTTATTGTTATGCCTTTAATTGTGCAGAGTGGAAGGATTTGTGACATAAACTGAGTAATCCTGCATTGCTTGAATAATTTATAATCTCAGCAGAGCTTGTGATTCACTGGATTCCAATACACTTGCATGTTAAAATCTACTAAAAGTCCAGGCATGCCCAAATATGCAAACCCCTGTTTAAAATGAACTTCTCTGGGGTGCCTGGGTCACTCAGTGGCTTAAAGCCTCTGCCTTCCGGTTAGGTCGTGGTACCAGGGTCCTGAGATCGAGCCCCAAATCAGGCTCTCTGCTCAGCAGGGAGCCTGCTTCCTCCTTTCTCTGCCTGCCTCTCTGCCTACTTGTGATCTCTGTCTATCAAATAAATATATAAAAATCTTAATAAATAAGTAAATAAATAAATAAATAGAAATAAAATGAACTTCTCCAACATCCTTGGCATCTATTCTGTCCTGATGTGTATAATGTAGAATGGAAGAAATGAAGGATTAAGTTAGACATTCATGAAGCAAAGGAATATTATTTCCATTATCTGTGTTCCAGAGCAACTACTAAGAAATAAAGCTGAATTAGAATGTATTTTCTGAATAAATTCATATCCACAACCTATGGCACTATACAGTCATAACAGAATTCTGGATATGTTAAAATAATATAAGGAAATCCCACATAAAGAAACAATATTAATTGATAGTAAATATTGGCTTCCTCTTTTGTTTTTATTTTTTTGTGCCTGCAACTTGCTCATAAGGAAGAGACTTGGCTTTAGATGCAGCACAGGGACTTTCAGAACCAGGTCAACAATCACAAGGGTGATTTTCTTGGGCTCTAAGGAAACAATGAGCTAATAAGATGCTATTAGTTTTATGCCTACTCATAATAACTAGATGTAGACAGAAATATCCAGCCAAAGTAGCCTGGAAGCTACAGAGATATTTGTGTTACAGAAAAGAATGATGTATACAGCATAGAGAATATAGTCAATAATACTCTAATATGCTTATTGTGGTGAGCATTTCAAAATGCATATAATTGTTCAATCACTATGTTGTGCAGATGAAACTAATCTAATACTATACGTCAACTATAGTTCAATTAAAAATTAAAATATAAAGAATGATGAGACCAAAAGATATGTAATCCGTAACTGCAAGGAAGCCCAAAATACAAGAATGGTGGGGAAAATAACACTAAAATTTTAAATAAATCAAATAGACCCCTCCAATAAAATTACTGAATGTTGGATAAAATTCATATGTATTGTAGAAATTGTACTCCTGCTCTAGAGTAAAAATGCATATATCTCTTTTCAGAGTTATAAAATTTCAGAGTATTAAACTTTCATAGTTTTGTTTGAGACCACTGTCTTAATCTGTTCAAACTGCTCTTTCAAAATAACCACAGAGTGGGTAGGTTATAAACAGCAGAAATTCATTTCTGACAGTTCTGGGTGGCAGAATGATCAGATGAGGAATCTCTTCCAGGTCTCAGACTTCTCACTGTGTCCCCACATAACAAAAGGGGGCTAGTTAGCTCCCTGGCATATCTTTTATTAGGGCATGAATCCCATTCATGAGGGCGCCATTCTTATGACCTAAGCACATCCTAAAGGCCTTACCTCCTAATACCATCACACGGGGCCCTGTGATGTCAACACGAATTTTGATGAGGACACAAACATTCAGATCATAGCACCTGCCAGTCTACAAAATGATCATTCTGCTGATAAATGGTTTTCTCCTTTCACTGTCAATCTTCACTTCTTGCTACAATTAGAACACATTCCTGTTTTGTTTATGTGAAAGTGAATTATTCATCATGGGAAAAAAAATATTTTAGAAAACTCTATATGTGTACCACACAAATGGCCAGGTGACTTCTGGTTAAAACTTTTAAGTCTTCATTAATAAAGAATCTTGATGCTTTATTTAACAAGCAAACACATTTTTCCATCTTCACGTTTTAAGTAAATATACTTAGTAAGATAATGATCGAGACATAATGACATTATAAGTGCATCAGTTACTAAGTATCTCTGGGGAAAATAAAAATAAAAACAAAAACCAAGAATAGAAACCAAGATAACCACACACACTGATAAAGGCCAGGCAACGTGCTAAAACCATGACAGTGTTTCCTCATCCCAATCCTTATAATACTGTTCGGTAGGTAGTCTTACACATAATCTATAGATGAGGAAAAAGAGATACAGAGATGAACCAATTTGCTACACATTAGTAATAAGGGGTGGAGCCAGATTTCTCATCTAGATGAACTGTTTTCGAAGTCTCCATGTCAACCACACTGCTTCTAAGGTCAGTATTTAAATAAATTAGTAATTTGGACTGAGCCCAATAGAGAAGGGACTCCAGAGTTGTGTGTATGTTTGCACAGGTTGTATATTTCACAATTCTAGGTGATGTCATTCAAACTTGTCTGTTTGCATAGGAGAGGAACTGAGTCCTGTTTATCAATGTAATCTCAGTGCTTGGCTTATATTAGTCTCTTGGTAAAAATGAATTGCATAATTAAACAATCCTGGCTCAGGGTTGCATGACACAGAATGAATTAGAACCCTTTGATGTTGCTTTCCATTATTCTATTTTTAACCAAAAATGTGCAGTCTTTTGGTTCCAAACAATCACCACTTCCTAGAGATTCAGATGCCTAGTTCTTTATCAACCAGTAACAGATATAGTGAATATAAATTTACATCCAAGGCATCAGGGGACAAGCTAGAGGTAAAGACAAAAAGGTCTTTACACTGGAGAAACTTACAGTAGTCACAAAACAATAGGTAAATCTAAAATATCCAAATTTTAGTGTGTTCAATACACAATAAGTGCCCTATTGATTCAGCCTAGGAAGTGGTCACCCTGCTGGGGGTAATGAAAGGTTTCATGTATTGTATCTTCAGCTGGGTCTTGAAGAATATGATTAGCAGTAAGATGGGTTATATGGAGAGTGGGAGGGGAAGCAGTTCAGGCAATTTGTACAAAACGCTAGAGGTAGAAATTTCTATGAATCCTTTGTGGAGTTAAAAAGAGAGAAATTAGTTCATTTGGAGGAAAGTGTAGTGGGGTATAAGCACAAAGATCACAGCGGCTAGGCTCCGGAGCACGGAGATTCCAGGCTGAGTGATCTGGACCATCGCTTCCTGCATTAGTGCAAGCAATGAATAGCATAAAAGGAAAAAGAGAGAGAGAGAGAGAGAGAGGGAGGGAGAGAAACAGAGGGAGACAAAGAATAAGGCAATGAATAGCAAAAGCCTCAAAAACTTCAAACACGAGAGGAGTCTTGAGCATTCTCTCTCCCCCTGCTGCCTCTAATGGAAATAATCAACAGGAATGCTGGATGATTACAGTATATTTTTTCTCTGTGGGAGAGGGAGATTATGTACTCAGAACCATAAAGCATTTTGCTTGCAAAATTAATTCAAATTGACTTGCATGGGAGCACTGTCACATGAATTGAAAACAGCTGAAGAATGGTGAGAGGAGAAAAAAAAGATGATGATAAACAGCAATCAAACTACTTAGAAAAACACCTAGTGTTTGGACCCTGGGGACCTCTTCAAGGCCCAGTTTTATTTAACATCTTCATTAATGAGTGGGAAGATGGGAACAAAAAAAAATCATCATATTCACATATGGAAACTGGTACAAATAGCAATGAGAACAGAACATTTTTTTCAGAAGGAAAAGGATTTTAGGCCCAGATTTTACATGGACCACAACATTTGGCAAAGAAAATCTGGACAGAAACCTAGAAATCCTCATATACCTAATGAGGAAAAGGGAACTATGAGGACTCAATAGGAAACAGGTGGAAACGATATTTGGAAATGATCCAAGTGTGTGCACAGGTGTCTCACATCACAGGCGAGGTGACAGGAACTTGTACATGACTCTTTAGAAATGATCTGAAACTGTTCACATTTATGCTCCCTGCTTGTTATATAGACCAATGGAAAAATCCATCAAAAAAGGAATGAATGGGAAGAATTAAGGGTTTCAGTAGAAAACGAGACAAGGTGTTGAGAATGGATAACATGGCTGTACACACTGCAGTCTGGAGGGAAAAAGAGACAGAGGTTGAGATGGAGGGAAGAAGAATTTCACAGCACAAATTTGTAAACAGGGAGGAAACTAATTAGTCTTGGAGCCATACTTTCCTGCAGAAGTAGGACTTAAACTATGGTCTGAAGGATGAAGTATTTAGCTAGGTGATTACAGGCCGGTGAAGGAGGAAGGGTTAACAAAAGGATTTCATGGATAAGGTCGTTCTCCAGTGTATACTTGCGAGTGTCCCTTACAGTGTGGGAAAGTGTTCTGAGAGCTTCTAAAGAAGAAAATGTTTACAATATTTTACAGTGACTTTGAACAAATAAAATGATACCTGATAAATAAATAATACAAGCATATCTCAACCCCACTTTGTAAGAATATACTGTGACTATTGCTAGTTCATGCAATATAATTGCATATATCAAAGACTAAATACAACATTTGTCTCGTATGCCAAGGCAGAGCTGGACATTTTAAAGAACTTTCTTCATAATTGCTAAGTTTGCATGTGGGAAATCTAAATGCAAAATTGTGCTTCTTCTAAACTTCAGTGTATGCTTAATGACTATCTTGAATTCCTTAAATTATTGATCTTAATTACCTTACGGGTTGGGTGTTCTTTTTGTTTTTGTAAAAAATAATGAATACAAAGCTACGTTGGAACAGGATTGTTCTTCATTATACTGGCATTTGCATTATATAGTATAATATCCATTCCCTTTAGAATTATTTTCTATCACTGTCCAAATAAAGTGCTTTTCTATATCCACTAATGTGTTCTTTTTTACCCACTTCAGCATTACGTTAATCTTTATTAGCCTCTCCTTGCCCAGTGTGGGCCTCAATGCTTGTCATTATCTTTCCTCTCCTTCAGTGGAAAGCAAAGCCAAAATGAGATTCTGGCAAAACTTACCTTGATTATAACCAAGATGTAAGAGACTACCAGTGTTCAAATATTTCCCATCTTTTGCTTTTAATTTTGGGGAAGGTGAATCGCACACAACCCCCCACCCCCAACACACACACACACTTTTGGTAAATCTGTGTATCAGAATAGAAAATCCAGTGTTAAGTTCTTCCAGATTTGAGTGAATCCATGTAACACACTAACAATGTATTCACAGTCCGTTTTAAATAATCTAAACCTGAGTTATTTTCAACTTCAAAAGTAAGTACACAGGTTCTCTAGCTCAAAGACATCAGAAAATAGAACAAAGTGACACTAAAACAAGAAAAGCCATAAACTCCTGTTTTGAAGTGTCTTGAATGGAAGATTATTGCTTGTTATTTCTCCCCCCAGGCAGAGATCTGGTTACTCTGTCTCTATTTATTACAAATATGATTTAGGTCAATATTCTGAAATCTTTCTCAATTGAATAAATTATTGCAAATGATGCTAATAGCCCCTACTTTATTTGACTGAAAGAAAAGACAGCGAACATAAAAGAAGAGCTTGCGGACAATTCAGAAGTGAGGCCCAGGGGAATGTGTGGCTTGCCCATTGTGTGCTCCAGGACGTACAGAGAACTCAGTGGGGAAATGGCAGGCTCCACCAAAGCAAGGCAGACAGGTGTATCTTGTGATCTTTTGTAAGAACAACACATGGAAAAAAAAAAAAAAAAGAGCAATAGTGGAATTTCTGAGACATAAGAGCACAATCTACTCTAAACAAACATCATGACCATTAATTTGATTCTCCCAAGAATAAGCTTTGAAACGAGTTGTTAAAATTTCTAAGAAAACAATGTTATTTACAACTATGCTTAGAGTATATAGATTAATCAATATTAAATGCTCCAGAAGATGACTAAAATAAATTCAATGTAATTTAAAGGAAGCAAAATACATCTTCAGGTTGTGTACAGATAGGCTGATAAAGCTATGGATACAAGATTGAAGATTTAAGGGAAGAGAAAAAAAAGGGGGAGAGAGAGGAAAGCCATAAGTGAGGAAATACGTATTTTATTTTATTTTTTTTTTATTCTTTAGATTTGTTCATTTATATTAGAAAGAGAGGGAGGGGCGGAGAGAGGGATGGAGAGAATCTCAAGCAGACTCCCTGCTGAGCGTGGAGCCTGACACAGGGCTTGATCCCAGAACCCTGAGATCCTGTGATCCTGAGATCACGCTCTGAGCTGAAACCAAGAGTCCAGATGCTTAACTGAGCCACCCAGGTGCCGCTAGAAGATAGCTTTCTGAGAAGAGTCTATCGGTTCTACTGTTATTCAGCCAAATGATTCAATCAGAAAATTAGGATCAATGTATTGCCATGAAGTTTGTTCATCTTATTCTAAATATTTTCATCATTTTAATTGAAATGGGACTTACACAACATAGCTTTTACCTTTAAAGAAAAATACATTCTTGAAGGTTTTGCTTATCTTTTCCTAAACTCTAGATGTGGAATTTGCTACTATACATGCCATTTAATGGGAAAGTGAAGATAATAAAGTCTATTCATTTCAAAAAATTAAAATAGTTATAAAATTACAAGTATTTTATTTTATTCGTAAGATTTAAACTACTTGTCAGAGAGAGAGAGTGAGAGCACAGTAGGGGGAGTGGCAGGCAGAGGGAGAAGGAGAAGCAGGCTCCCACTGAGTAAGGAGACCGATGCTGGGCTCCAATCCAGGACCCCAGGATCATGATCTGAGCCGAAGGAAGACACTTAACCCACTCAGCCACCAGGCATCCCAATTTACAAGAATTTTAAAGTAAAATCTTATGAAAACACCAAAGTAGAACTGCAGGGATAAGAGTCCATCGTGAAATCAACAAACTCAGGGCCTCTTTATTATCCCTCAGCCCCATTCTTAAGAATCATTATTGCTGTTAAATTATGTCCTCCTAATAGGTTGAAACCAAAAAAGTTTGAGAACTTCAATATAGAATATTAATGATAGGTGCTCTGGAGGAAAAAAGAAATTACTCAAATACGCAGTAAAATTTAGAATTGAGGGTAACCATGCATATTTTATGTCAATTAGCCAGAAGACAATCTGTGTTTTGCTTGTATTTTTTTGTTTGTTTGTTTCTGTTCTCAATTAAAAGCCAGTTTTGGGGGAAGAAAATGAGTTTACAACAATGAGTTTACAAATGAGTTCAACGTGAGATTAGAGTATTGAGTTTCATGTCTGCGTGTTGAAATATGAAAATTCTTGAAGTCTACTGACTTCATTCAATAGTCAAATGCCAAACATAGAGGTGATTGGTTATTGCTTTTAATTACCAAAATGTTGCTTTCTGGATATATCTGGAAACAGCAATAGGGAAGCAGCTTTTAAATCAAGCAACATCCTCTCTATTTCTTTGACAGTTTAGGGATCAAGCGGTGCACTAAAATACATTATCTTATTTTATCCTAAAAACAACACTGTGAGACAAATGACATAATAGTCATAAAACCTCACCCGGCACTTAGGAGAGCCAAAATTCACAGAGGTCCCCAAAACAATAGGAATTCCAGATATAGCTGGGAGTCAAGTTAATTCATTCTTTTAATGATCTACTATATAATTATATGTGTGTGTATTATATACACAGAATATAACAAACACAACATACTTTTGAGCACCTATGTGCTATATATACATTTTTTTCAAATACTTATGATCTGGCAATGAATAGAATGCAACCCACTCTGGCTCATTTAAAACTTTTTTCAGGTGAATTTCCTTTTCAGCATCAGTTCCTCTTTTATATAAACTAGGAATCTGGGCACCATCCAGAACCCAGCAGTCATGCCTCTGGAGACCTAACTGTTTGGAGGACTTTGCCTCTGGTTTAAAATAATCAGTCTCCTGGAAGACCTGGGCTTGAAATAGAATCAGTCTTTTACAGCTGCCTAACCTTGGGCAATTCACTTACCTTTACTGAGCCTCCTTTTCCTCATCTATAAGAATAATACTAAGTATCTTTTTTTGCATTGTCATTGTTAGTGTTAAATGAATTTATGTACTTGAAGTATTTTTCATAGGAAGACAATTAGAAACAGTGATCGGATACCACATGTGCCAAATACAATACATGTGGTCTTCCCAGTGTGGCGCAAATGACCAGAGAGACCTTGAGCAAATACTGTCACCTCTCTGCCACTTTTATACATCTACAGAAAGAAAAGATAGGACTAGAAAGCTTACCATCTACCACATTGTTCTAACACACTTTGATTACTCATTTTAAAAACAATAATGCTGCCTCAAGTTCCAATGTCAGGGACTTTTGTTTCCTTCTGTGCCATACTCCCTGTGCCTAGAAAACTCACTGACACATACTAAGTTCCCAACCCTGTCGAATGAATGAATGCAGGAAATTTGCATAAAAAGCAAACCTTGCTGTAACATAGTATTTCTAGATATGTCCAGATTAAAAAAGGGAAGGAGAGTTTAAGTTACTAGCATGAAGTATGCGTGCGTGACGTGCATGCACATACACATACACATACTGTCTCTCTCACATACTATGGCTAAAGAGCACATGCTGAAACCCAAATTTGAATGATGTTTCCTGATGAAGGTGAAGTACTCAAACAAAATCTATCTAGAAGAAATTATCTCAGCATGTAATAATCAGAGATTTTTTTAAAAGACCCTCCTGAAACAAAAGAAAATCCTGATGACTGTAGTTCTTAAAGATATAATTTATTTATTATTTGATAGAGAGAGAGAGACTACACACACGTGTGCAGGCACACAAGTCGTGGGGGAGGGGTGGAAGGACAAACAGACTCTGTTCTCTGGGCGCTGAGCCCCACTCCGCTAGATCTCTGGACTCTGACATCAGGACCTGAGCTGAAATCAAGGGTCGGTCACTTAACCCCTGAGCTACCCAGGTGCCGCAATGATTGTACAGTATTAAAAAATGACTCTAAAATACTGCTAACGTTACAGACTAGCACCTTACGTAATTTGCTGACTCTCACAAGAGAGCAACCTTTATTCAGCTTTGGACTGTTGAGGCTATAGAAGGCTGCTAATTCCAGTTCTGAAACTTCCAACTAAACAGAGAAGCTGGAAATTCAGATTTTATTTGGAATCTCTCAATCTTTAATGCTGACAAGGAATTCAAATGGATATACTTATATGGAAAAATTAGAAAAAAAAAACAAAAACAAAAAACAAAAAAACTCCAAAAACGGTTGGATCTCTTGGTATAAGGAGAATAGAAATGCAATAGATCAAAGAAAGAATATTTGCTGAGTGCCAACACTGCGCCAAGTTCTACTCTCAGTCCCACTATTTAAATCTTGATGTAAAACTATATCTCAGTAATTTGCGCTCCATTTTATAAATTTTAAAACAATAAAATAAGTTATCATTTTAATTCATATTTACAGAAGTTCTCTTACATGCCAGGACCTGAGCCAACTTGTAGAAACACTGCAGAATGGTAACATGAGATAGCTATAAGAAGCCCAGGAGTACACAGGAGCAATGATTGTTTCTAAGAAGTGTGTGGAACATGCGCATAACTTTAAGGGATGGATAACAGTGTTTCTTTTAAATACTTGCCCAATTCTTAGGCGCAGATTTGGGGTAAATAAATAAAATATTCATTCCTATGGCTTGAAGTTCAAAAAATATTCTGAAAAGAATATTCTTATTTACTTAGTTTAATAACGGCTTTCAGACTGGGGGAGCTCTGAGTTAGATCCAATCAAGACAGCCTTACAAAAACAGTCTTCCAGGAATATATCGGATCCAATAATGACAACTCCCTGGGATCAAGTCTTTGAAGAATCTCCTGTCCCACTCTGCCGCTCCAGTGCCTGCTAGCCTGCTGCTTTTTACCTCGCCAGCTGGTTTTTGGTTTTTCAAGGCTACCTCACAGCTGGAGAGGCAGGAAAGGACATAAGGTACCTTAAATGCTAAAGCTATTAAAATAAAGTAAAAGAATTGAAAGAAAGAAGAAAATACCCAGTTCTGACAAATAATAAAATTTTAACCTAATTTAATTTTTTTAAATGCTAAAGTTAGTGCTGCTGTTCTAACAATAGTCCATCATTTTTCTTGCATAAATGATTCCTGTATTGCTCCGAAACTGAATTTCTGGAGTTCTGAAAAATTGATTCTGCCAATATTTGCCAGTTTTCTCCTGGCTTATATGGAGAAGACTATTTGTAGAGGCCTTTACTCCAAAATTTTTGATGGCCTCACTTTTGATCTATGTATCACCTAAAATTAGATTGCTTATCTATCATAAATGGTACAACCTACTAACAATAGAGTAATATATTAATTCTTATTAGAATTAATTACACTTTGAATACTCATTTCTTTAAGCTGTAATTTTAAAATTTCCTTTATTTTGTATTTGAATGACATAACACAAAATAAAACACCTATGTTCTCTACACATTGGACAAGTGTGGACAAGTACATACTGGGGCAAATGCACATTCACTGAGTTTCTCTAATTTTTTTTTTTAAATATTGACATCAGGCATAGCTATGTCAAAGAAACATAACTCAAAACATTGTAAGAATGTTGAAGATAAAACTCATTGTTTAAAAAACTGAACACGGGGCACCTCATGGCTCAGTCAGTTAACAACCTGACACTTGATTTTGGCTCAGGTCATGGTCTCAGGATTGTGGGATCAAGCCCTGTGTTGGTCTCTGTACTGAGTGTGGAGCCTGCTTAAGATTCTCTCTCACCCTCTGCCTCTCTGCCTATCCACCCTCCCCACATACTCTCCCTCTCAAAATAAATAAATAAATAAATAAATAATCCATTACTTAAAATTTAAAAATTTTAAAAAATTAATAAGAACAAAATCAACAGTACACTAACAATTATAATGGAAAGAAAAAGAAAACATAAAGTTGTTAGAATGAAGAAAAGTGCTCTTTCTGGATATAAAGGGACTATGTTGCTATAACGGAAATAGTTGTGTTTTATACAAAATTCATGTACAAAATTGGGTAATCCCCCCAAAAATTTAAACTGCAAAAGCAACTACAAATCAGATTTACCCTCAAAGGTGCACTCCGCCAAACCTTTTCTGAATAACTTCTGGATAGAAAGAGGAGACACACAAAACTAAATCAAAGGGAATACGACAACTTTTCTCAGGCTTTTAAAAATGAACTTCAACCGCACCTATCAGCCATCTTCCCTGAAAGGGCAATTGAAAATATCTACATAACAAATCATTTTTGGCATGTGAAAAAATTCAGAGTACAAAATATAGCTATAGGTTCCCAGACACGGATATTATCCAGCCATCTACTTGTACAGGGGTCATGACGGATGGAAGAAAGAGAACGATCTGAGATGAGGAGTGGGAAGAGGGTAAAAGAAATAAAGAAGAAAGAATACAGGAAAGGTAAAAGAGAGACTAAGAGAATATACACCATTATGTGGGCACTGGCTGTATTTGTTTGGTACTATACTTTTTCCCTTTGGCTTATATTTATGTCCTAACAGCTTAACAATCTGCTAATATACCTTATTTAGAGCATGTCTCTAAATGCAACCATAATTTTTAACAACCAAAAAGAAATATCATCTCAATGAAAGAAATCACACTGAGATTAGGATGTTAGCACATAAATTATGAATTACAACAATTAATACTACTTGTTTTACCTCCATAATAACTCTGTAAATGACTGAATAACATACCTGATTTTTTCTTCAAATGCAAAAAAATAAGTCTTGACTATTTGGGTAATGACAATGTTAGATTTCTTAATTATATCAAAATTAACTTTGGAAGTCATAGGAACTATTATTACTGTGAATAATTTTCTAAATGAATTACTTATATACATGATACTATAAAGTTTTAAATATTCGAAACATTTAAATTATTTTCTCAAAATAGAGTATTGAAAAATACTATTTGTCCTTGCTACATTATGGTTCTATAATGAATTTGGGTAGTTTGAGTCTGAAAATTATAAAAGAGGTAAATATTAAAGTTATATATAAATAAAAATCTCTCAAAATATGAGTTGTTTTTAATAAAAGACATGCAATATGGTTAATATTTTCTGTGTAATATAAAGATTTTATGTCACACTATTTTACTTACATTAATTTTCCATCTGAAAAGATAGTATACTTTTAATTGAGCAGAAGATAATGGAATACTTTTTAATATAATCCATGTATTAAGACTGTAGTCTTACTTAATTTTTACCCAAAATACATTATTTCTAATGTACACCAGTAAAATAAATTACTAGCAAAAACAATTGCTGATTATAAAAATCTTCCAATGAAACATCTTTCTGAGAGTTTTCACTGAAGAAAAATTTAAGAATTGAAAGAAAACTCTAATTATCTACTTGATAGTCTAAGAAAGTTTTAATCTCAGTAAAATTTAAAGCAATTTCTTATATCATTTTCATTCCCTAATGTAGTGAATAAAATACAAAATAAATTGTGCTTGAATCAACACTGGTCATTGACATGTTAATCTTTATTTCCTAGTCAATATAACCAGGATAATAGCAAATCAAAATATTTTCAGTTAATTTTCATTGACATTTAACATGATGTCCACTCAGGTAGCTTAAGTTGTAGGGAAAATATCATAAAGGCTTACCCCATTTTTTGGAAAAGCAATCCATCCCAAGTCCCCCATGACAGTACGTGAATCCAATAAATTCACTGAAAGAAAAAGAACACGAAACTGAGTCAAATGTATAAAAAAGTATCACTATTTTTCATAGTGTTAATAAAGTACATATTTCTTACATAGTTGAAATTAAGTATTCATCATGAATACAAGAGTTATAATTTAATGAAAACATTATTTGAATGCATAAGAACAAGTGATTTTGAATAAACATTTGGAGAACAATTACAGCAACAATACATAAACAAGTCATTACTCTAAGTGCTCTTTTTTTACAAATAAGAATAAAAGAAAAGAATTAGTAAAAGGAAAAAGAAAAAAAAATGAAAGCCCAAGGAAAACTAAGGACTATGTCACTCCTTAAAAGGCTCTCAATTTGGGGATTAAGCTGACATAAATTTGTGACTAAACATATTGTATTTTCTCCTGGAAAGCTATTATGAAGCAATTAACAAATAATTTATAATTTACATTAAACAGAAATAAGCTATCCCCAAGTTTGTAAGATTTTTTGGTGTGTGATATTAACTGAAATCTGTAATCCAAATTGCAAGTTAAATTATGAAATAAATCCACACGCACATAACTAAGCCAAGAAAATTATAGCAGCTCTCAGGGTTGTTGCTAGAGTTAAGTGTTGACTACATTCCCCAAAATACCTTCTCCTTACAAATAACCATGGTCTCCAATGTGCTTTTTTTTTGAAATTTTTGAAATGTAGACCTCAATTATGGTTGGATATACTAAAATATTTGGAAACGCCAGAATGGAAGCCTGAATATCATTATTACAAAAGGAAGCCATGACAGACTAAGTGTACACACGTGCACTCACAGATACACACACCCAGTGTTTATATTTCAGCAGGTTTATCTACTGTTCTCCCTCCCCGGGCCCAAATTAAACTAGCTTATAGGACGTGGAGTCGTCAAACTGTCAAAGTGCTTCAGACCTGGGTCACAGATGATCATCTTTCCAGCCTGTTATGCCTATCCCAAGTGATCTACCAGGCTCACCAGGCAGCTGAACCAGTCTGAATGAGCATGGCATATGGACCCAAAATGGAAACAACTGGGTTATCCCTAGTCAGAGGTACTGAAGCTTTTTCCTTATACTACTTCAAGAACGACTACCTTGAAATGCTGCCAATTCTAAAAAAAAAAAAAAAAAAAGATTCTATCTGTAAGTGTGAAGCTGGACTACTAAAGTAGTAATAGCTGATAGACTGAGAAATGTGTTACAATACTCTTATAACAAAATATAAGGTGACGGGGTGCCTGGGTGGCTCAGTCCTTAAGCGTCTTCCCTTGGCTCAGGCCATGATCCCAGGGTCCTGGGATCAAGACCCACAATGGGCCCCCTGCTCCTTGGGGAGCCTGCTTCTCCCTCTCCCACTCCCCCCTGCTGCTCTTCCCTCTCTCACTGTCAAACAAATAAAATCTTTAAAAAAAGAAAATATAAGATGAAATGATGACAACCAAGGACATTAGGATCACAAACTGAAATAAAAATTTTCTATGTATTATAGAAATTATGTGCATTTAAACCTTATTATCCATTGTTTTATTTCCTATAACATATGCAAACATATATGTCTTATTCACTAAGTTAACAGTCGGTGTAATACTAGTTACATAAAGAGAAATCAAAAGTTTTAAAAGTTTAAAAGAAAAAGTTTTAAAGGTTTTAGAAAACAAATATACTCAATACCACATATATATATGGCAGCCTTCCATGATATGTGTGTGTACTCAATATACTAGTCTATTTCTCTCATTAGGTTCTGAGCTCTTTAACTCTAAAAATCCATGCCTATAGAATGTTTGCATCATCTTTAGCCTGCACATATCAGAGTGGCTTTATAGAATAATAAAATAAATAATTTGTTGGATTATTCTTTTTTGGAAGAAACTGGGCTAGCTGAAAACTATTATTTAAAACAACAAAAACAAACCAAAACTATGCCACTACCCACTGACCTTGCAAATCCACCAGTCATCCCACTAAATCTAATTTTTTAGTTAGATCCATACTCTTTTTACTCTATTGTTGGCTTTTCTAGTTTCCATGGGGATAAAGCTACATTAAACTTAAATGTCCTTGGCCTCATTTTAGTTTTTCTGGGACACTAGGGCTGTGTCTAGACATGACTAAATACCATGGGAGTGCAGAACCTAAATCGTTATGTTTATTCATCCTTATGATTCACTTGATTCACCTTTGATATTGAACAGCAGCATATCTGTACAGACCTGATAAAATAGAGCAAATCAGCAAGCTAAAAGCCTTCTCCTATGATGGCAGTCAAACTTAACTTAATCCTGCAGTGGCAAACTGATGTGAATAGGAATTCTAGGAATTCATAACTAGCTGCCACGAGAAAAACAACATTCCTTGTAGGCCTCTTAGTAACACGTGGATCTTCTAATATCCATTACTACCAACAGAATTCCAGATGTCCTTCTTAAATTTAGTTACCTTCAATGAATTAACTTTAATCTAAGTTACTGTTCTTAACTCTTTTTTGGCTGAAAATATATATGTGTATGTGAAATTAAATGAATGAATTCAAAATACTAGCTGGGCTGTTAATACATTTGTTGAGAATTTTCAATATTGGCATACATTACTAAGCACATGAAAATACCCACAACAGAAATGTACATGATCCTTCTTCTGATGATCTTGTCAAAAGTTTTTCTTCAAAGAAACAGATTAGGAATTACATCTTATAAATTAGGAAGTTTATAAGACATAAACCTATGTCATTTCCTACTACTGTCTAAAATTGTTTTTGTTTTGGAAACAGATGTTTTCATAAAATTCACAATGCAAAGAAGATATTTATACATATGATTACTAAATTAGAAATTTTTTAAAAAGTAAAATTAGATGTTTCAGGCAATTCCTTGCAGATTACTATATTATAATTTTGTTCATATAATTCAGAGGAAATTGGAATTTGATGCCTCGGGAAAAATAATTAAAATTAGAGTTAGGTAGTAGATAGATTGATAGAGATATTTACATAGAGATGGAAATAGATATATAGATGTATGGATACAGAGATATGGAGAGTGTTAGCTTTCTTATACCTCCAAGCTTTGCACTTGCTGCTTTAGTTTGTCCTTCCCACCCTTTTGAATCGCTAACTTCATTTATCCAACGAAACATATTTCAGGAACTGTTACCTCTAAGAAGCCATCTCTACTCCTCTTTCTTAAATCTAGATCAAGTATTATTACTGAATAGTCTATTAGCACCCAATCATTATCTCCAAAACACTGAATCTACAGAATTGTATTGTTCCCTTAAAAGAATACCATGTTTGACTCATGCCTATGACCTAGCCCGCACTCGGAAGGGTTGAATAGCTGTTTGTCTTATTAATGAATCATTTGGTCAGTGGGCAGATCAGGAGGGTGTGTCTGAACCAACATACACCAGTGGTTCTCAACATGGGCATCTGATAATGTTTGGAGACATTTCTGATTGTAAAAAATGGAGGGTGGGAGGAGTATTTGCTACTGGATTCTCACGGGAAGAAACCAGGTATGCAGCTAAGCATCTCTCAATGCACAGCAAAACTTCCCCGCCCCAGATAATAAGAATTATCTGGCTTAAATTTCACTAATGCCAAAGTTAAGAAACGCTGGTATACACCTATGATGCTACCAGAAAATCTCTATTTTCATATTCTTTGTGCAGTACAGCAGTAGCATGATTTTCATTAATAGAAGTTAGCATATTTGGAGGCATTCCTTATAAATAAATTAAAATACTACTATTTAAGGAAAGAAGAGTAATAAAAATTGAAATCGTATTTGGGGGAAATAGATTATTCTTATTATCCAACACCCTTAAATCATTTTTCATATAATTAATATAACTATTACTATAAGTGCTCTTATTTATGCTTTAATAATTTCTCAACATCCATGATGGCATGCATGAAAAAACACTACAACACTGATATTATTAATGCCTCCATTTCCTCTACTACTTAAGCTAGTAACATAAAAAACAGAAGTTTATACATAGGGTATATATAAATGGGAATTTTCAGAAGTTCATTACCCAATTTCATTACCGAATTTATTAAAAGGGGAGATTGGCAGTAATGGAGCACAGTCACTAAGTATCTTCTATGCAACAATTACAGTAATTAAATTGTTCTGAACAGTATATATGCTTGTTGTAAATTGCAATGAATACACAATGAGTATTGATCTTCATTGTACAACTTAATTAAAACTTGTCTGGGAGAAGCCACTAATGAATATAATTAGAGGGAATGTTTGATACCACAGTTACTCTGAAAGACATTAATTAGATATCAGAAATTTTATGGAAAATGTTTTTATTCTATTATTTGTATTTTAAAAATAAAGTCACACTATTAAACTGAAAGACAGTCTTCAAGGTCATTTTCCTCAGCCATTTTATAATTACAATGAAAATGGGCATATTAGTTGGTATTCTCATCAGTAATTAAGAAGACTGATTCTCCAGGAGAAATAACTCTTCAGGGGTCAATGAGTATATAGTCTATTACAAATCCCTAAAGTTAATATAGGAAAAAAAGATTAACTAATACAGGAACTTTTAATAAGTAAAAATAAGTTAACTGTCTATCCAGACAAATAACAGATTACAACTGAAACTAATTCAAACTAATCTGAAGTATACGTTAGTTTTATTACTATCACTAATAAATTTAACGCTTTCTTGAACAGAGAAAAGCCTTCAAAGAATTTACTTTCAGAAAAGTCAGAAAGTTGTTAACTCATTTTTTTGGTTGGGATTCAAGAGCGGGGGAAGGAAAGGATAGAATGAGTAAAATTTAATATGCATGAGAAGATTGCTAAGTTCTCAACTTCACACATTCTAACAATTAAAGATTAATTTAAGTTAATAATTCAAATATGCTCTTCAATGATTATAACTTTCAAATATTCATAACTTTCCGTGTATCATTTTGACTCCATATCTTCCTCCTTAACATCTTGCTAATATTGGTCATAAAAAGCAGAAACAAATTTGTTAGATTCTTCAGGAATACGATACAATGGGATGAAGTTGTTTTGAAACTTTAAAGAGTCAAAAGACAGCTCAAGGACACTCTGTCCCACCACCATTAGTTGGACAAGGCTCTGAAACAATGTATGATCCTTGATAACATGAAGGTAAAATAGAGTGCCAGTGGCATATTCCTACACTTACCTTGTTTCTGTTTTTCCCAATCTTTACATAAACAAACAAACACAATTGTAATGGTACATTTGGACCTTCACCACAGCAGGAAGAGAGACTACTTTGGATTCGTAGCAGAGAAGATGGCACTGTTTTTCTTTAAAGGCAGTGAATCAAAGTCTCATTGCATACAGTAGGATTTTGATAGATGCTTGCTTATTGATTTCCATTTAACAATATCGGAAAGGCTACAGGATTCAATTATAGCACACATTTTACTGATCTGTGGGAACAAACCCCAGATGTACAGCTGTCCAGCCTCTCTCCATGGTCCCAGTCAGCACAGATGTGATTTCTTGCTTCCAGGCTAAATTTTATAATTTGACAACTGCCGCAGGGAACAAAGAACAGTTGACAATATGAGTGCAGGGAAAGAGTACATGTGTTTCCCATTGGAAAACTAAATTTGTAAATTTGGTAAAAATTATGTTAAAAGTTTAGGAGTGTTATGTAGATTTCTGGCAGCCCTCTACGTGAAGCCAAAAATCCATAACTAACAGTGTTTCTGAAGACAATGAATGTGAGAACTTTTTTTTTTTTTCCCAATTCTGAGCAACCCATGTATATAACCTCTTTCAGGAAAAAAAAAAAAAAAAGGACGAATATGGAAAAAGGATGAAAATAGAAAAATTTAAAAAAATTTATTCAGTGTGTACTATGTGTCAGATGTTCTAGCAGGTAACATATATATATATTATTTAATTTAATCTTCCTAACAAATGTATAGGCTTAATAATAATATTGGTGGGGCACCTGGGTGGCTCAGTTGGTTAAGCATTTATCTTTTGCTCTGGTCATGATCTCGGTGTCAAGGGACTGAGCCCCACATCAGGATCCCTGCTCAGTGAGGAGTCTGCTTCTCCCCCTGCCTCTCCCCCCACCATGCCTATTCATGTTTGCTCACTCTCTCTCTCTCAAATAAATAAAATCTTAAAAAAAAAAAAAAAAAGAACACTGATAATTTCCAGTCTCATTCAGAGCCCAGCAGGGAAGTCAAGGAAAGAAGAAATCATGAAGTAATACTTGACATCTTTATGACAAACCACAAGTGTTTCCTATGGCTTCCCACAACCAAGTCCCTTCCTTAGAGCCGGAATAGAAGATACCTTGATTACAGCCATCTATCTTTCTGGACATCCAAAGGCCATTATCTAAACCCTGATCACGAATGAATTTACTTTGTACATGAACTATGGGTGCTGAACACTGTTTAAGAACAAAATATCATAATCAATTATCTAATTAAATATATAATATATTATAAATTAACAATGGCCTCAAATGGTCCATCAATATTCCCTAATAAATCTACTCTTTGGGATATCAATTTTCTCATAAATTAACCACAAAATACTTTGTAAAATTTTAGTTAAAATATTACAAATATACCTCATATTCTCTTACAGCTAATGTTCTCTTCTAAATTCAAATTATTAAATGAGTTGTTAATATCCCTGTCTACTTCTGTATATCCTCTTCATTACCTAACCCACTGCAATTTGGATTCAAACCTACCATTTTATCAAAACTTCTGTTACCAAGTTGATTTGTGATAATCATGTAGTTCTGAGTTCCTAGTTTGGCAGTATTTGGCCATACCCCCAAGGACAAACTCTCTCATATCTTATCTTCAATGACAACATATTTCTGTGATTTTTCTTCTACTTCTCTGGCTATTATTCCCACTATAAGCTACTCTACCTGAACCAAACTTCAAACCCTGGCTTTGCTTAATACTCTATTTTTATAAACCAGTTTCACTTCTCACTCTACACTAATGACTCTTGACTAGGACTTAACATAGGACTAAAAATAAAAGAAGCTTTTTGAAAGAGCAAATGTCTCAGCCCCAGTCTATACATACTGAATTAGACTATTTAGTATGGAAAATGGTTAGTAAATATTTTGTTGGTTTCTTGCTTGCTTTAGGATATCAGCATATACCCTTACATAAGAAACTCTATAGAGGGGCTCATGAATTTCTATCTTCAGTTATAATGTAGATGCGAATGACCCCCATAAATCCATATATTTTGTCTGTTTCTCTCTCCTGAAATTGCAATCAATTTATAAAACTGCCTACTGTTTTGTTGTTTTTTTTTTTAACACATTCATGATATGTAACCATCACCCAAATAAACAAAGTATCTTCCCTGCACAAGAAAAAATAAACATCCCCTCCTTAGGGAAAGCAATGCCATAGAACTACTTGTTCTATCCAGAAATCAGTGAGTCATCTTTGTCTCCTTTCCCCTTTACTCACACACTGAATCAGTGACCCAATCCTACCCATTCTGATGATCTCTTATATCTAACTGTCTGAACTGGCTGTTGTTTTTCACTCCACAGCATAACCAAGCCAGCCAAATTCTTGCCATAATTTTTCACTTGAGAAACCTCGTAACTGGTTTCTCTGTAGAAGGGCATGATCCCTGACAATTTCTTCAAAAAACTGTATTCAGAAAGATTTTTCTAAGCAACCAATATGATCGTGTCACTCCCCTACTTCAAACCTTATAGTTATGTTTCATTTCTTTTAATATAAGTCCTTCCAGGATTGGTCTCCATTTTCCTCACCAGTTTCATTCAGGCTTTTCCCTCCTTCCTTGTCCACAATATGGCAATACTGAACTTATTTTCAGTTCCATTATGTGGTCTCACTATTGATTCAGTTCTGTCCAATGAGCTGTGAAGGTGATCTGAAGGGAAGGGAGTTTTTGGAGAAGAAAATATTAGAAAAGGAAACTCCTGACTGTTTTGAAAGTTGCTGGGTATGGGTGTATTTCCTAGAACTGATGCAGCCATCTAGAGAAAATAGGGAGAATCAGCAGAGAGCAAAACCTACAGATTAAGGTTGACAGAGTGAAGGGATGGGAAGTATCTGGTTCCAAATTATATCATAGAGTAGCTAATCCATCTAAATTTGAAACTTGCTTCTCTTAGGACTTTCTGTTATGTCAGAAAAAAAAATCAATTTTGTTGCTTAATCCACTGAGGAAGTGATTTGCTGTTATTTTCAGAGGAAGACATTCTTAGTGATACAATTGCTAAGTGGCAGAATGTGAAGGCAAACTCCAGTCTCTTTTATTCCAGAGTCTGCTTTTCTTTCATTGTGCTTTGAAACATCTAATACTCTATTATTAACAAAATTCCAATAACATCCCCAAATGAGTTATTTAAACTCAGATTATTTGTCTTTGAAGTGATATCTAAAATGACCTTTGTTGGGGGCATGCCTGGGTCGCTCAGTTGGTTAAGAGTACGAATTTTTATTTCAGCTCAGGTCATGATCTCAGGGTCAAGATATGGAGTCCCCTGGTGGGCTCCCCGTTGGGGATAGAGCTCGCTCGGGATTCTTACTGTCCCTGTCACCCCCTCTCTAAAAAAAAAAAATGACCTTTGTTGCCCCTTTCAAGTTAATATATTATGCTTAGTTGTTGACTCTGTAGAACAACTATTGCCTTTAATTGTTTCAAAATACTTTCATCTCTGCTCATTTTGTTATTTTTATTTCTTTTTGTTCATTTTGTTTCAGAATATTTTTCATCATCATAAAGAGTTTTAGCCTCTGCTTTTTGAAAATTAAGCAGTATAATTTCATATTACAAAGCATAAAACTCTGAAAGAAGAAAAACTTAATAAGAAATGTAAACTCAAGATTTCTGAATAGTTATTAAACTCTAAAATTGTAAACTCGGGGAGATGGCAAAGAGAATTTCAGAATTAGTATCCACTGGTTATTCCATACAAAGTTTTTAGGCACAGCTAACACTGTAATCCACTGACAGCTAAATTATGACTAATGAGCAGTCTGCTACATTTACAGGACACATGGCATGAAAAGACCAAAACCATATGGTTTTTAGCAGCTACCTTGTCAGGTGTGGTAACCAAACTTGTCAAATTTTACATATTGTTTTTATTCTAAAGAGAAAAGTCAACATTAGATGACATAACAGGCTTGAAAATCATCACATCACAGAATACACACATTTAATAGCTACTCGGTTCCACATCACACTGTATATGTAAGAAGCTATTCCTTACCAAATAGTGTAAATCTTCAATACTTGAAATAAATGTGCTTATTCACAATTCACTTTTTGAATGGTTTACTGCACAGAGAATATTCATTAAGTCAATGGTTCTGGTTTGCTACTATGTAGGCTTATAGAAATGAATTTACTTCGAGGGAATCAATTTTTATATCTGTAATATTAGTGATTGAAACTAATAAAATTATATGTCTGTGCTTAATATACACATATCACTTAGTCTTAACAATGATCCTTTGGTACGTTTTTCCCCCGTTTTTCCGATAAGGAAATTTGAAGTTGAGAAAAGTTAAATAGGGCAGTGGTCCAAGGTCCCACAGCTAATAAGCACACAGGTGGAATATAAATCCAAGTCTTATCCAACTCCAAAGCTCTTTCTTTTGCTTCTATATCACACTTGTCCAATATTGGACTTGCTGAATCCAAAAGTTTACTCCTTTGAAACTCTTAACCCCTATATCTCAATGAGTTTTATTAAATCAATGAACTGTGAATAGTGTGCTACAGAACCCAGCATCTACCATAAAATTCTAAAAGTACTCTCTATAAGATGGAAATTTTCACATATATTAACCTAAACAGAAAAGACATTAGTTTTTCCTGGGAAAATCAGAGTTTAGTATCAAATTTCCAACTAGTCTGAAGTAAGCTACAAATTTAGTATCAAATTTCCAAATATTCAACTAAGCTACAAGATCCCTGAAAGTGAAAGTGTAAAGAACAAAATAATTATGAACCCTCTTTTCTTAATTTTTAATTTTATTATTCATTATGCTTTACACAAGTTAATTGGGGGCAAAACAGGACATATATTTGTTCAAATACATGAACTTTGTCCTTAGATGACAAAAAGCACATAAAAATAGAATGAAAAATATATACAAAGCTGATTGTTCATTTTGAATGCATTCTTACCCCAGTCCCTAATTATCCCTAATGCTTGACTAAAATACCACAAACTACAAAACAATCTATATAATCATTAGATTTCAAGCCTTCAGGGCAGGATAAATGATGATTGGATCTGAACATGAACTAAAACAGAAACTTCACAAATTCACAGTATGCATCTTAAGGTGATGGCATTTCCAAAATAATTGAGTAAAAAACCTGAGTAGTCCAGTAGCCCTTTTTGTAAAATGAGAAGCGACCCAAATTTCTGCTGTCAACTTCGGTCATTATGCTTATGTCAGTCTTATAGCTTAATTAAAATTTAATGCTGATGTAAACCCTACAAAATTATTCTTTATTATCTAAAATAGAAAAAATTATATTACAAAAAATCTTTGAGTAGCCATTTATCATGAAAACCTAGTTAAAATGTACAGCAATACAGACAGAAGTATCAACAAAACTTACGGCCAATAATTTTAGGTGGCTGAATATAAACATTTTACTACTTACTACCTAGCCATAGTTATCCATCTCAAAATAGCTAGCAGCATTCATGATGGCAAGCAAGTAATTTTTAAGTCAGTTTATTGAATACAATTAATTATATACCTTAGCAAGGTATAAGACTGATGATCTCATAGCAATCATTTTTGCTCAAAAGTCTATTTTTGGTCAAAATATAACCTCAGCACTTAGCTATTTCTCCTTTCATGAAGTATAGAAAGGAAAAGTGAAAAATAGAGATAAAGTGAAAGTATTTTACATTTTCTGTGGTATTCTCAAAGATGCTTTTTATGGCTATTAAATATTCACATTCTTTCTCCTTCCTTGGTATCAGATTCTTACTGTGTTTGGAGTAGCAATGTGTCTAGTACCATACAATAGGTCATGACCAATAATGACAATCATGTCACTATGATCTTCGCCTTCCCTGGGTCTGGAGGCCTTGTTACATAGGTCTCACTAATAAGACATAAATAGAAATCGGTCTTCCAGTTCCTGGGAAATTTTTGTTGTCCTAGCTGAAGGAATAGGGATGCTGGAATGGTTCTTGGCTTTTCTCTTTCTCTTCTTGTTCTGAACTGGATGAGAAGCTTGGAGATGCATCAGTCGTCTCACAATCGTGAGACAATAAGCTTGAGAGTAAAGCCAAAAAAACCCGCAATGATTCTAATCCTGACATCATGAAGCCACTGAACCCAAATCACCAAACTTCTCCCCTGAAACTTCTTTCCCAAACATTTAAAAGGCAAGCACTCAACATCTTAAGTCACTGGTGAATAGTTTTTGTATTCTCTGCAACCTTATAGAATCCTTTATGATATATATAATGCATAAACAACTGAGGAAAAAGTCTAGCTCACAGCCTTAACTTCTATTCCTGTTATATGGAATACGGCTCTATCAATGAATGAGGGTAAACTCATTCAACAAATATTTATTTAACATCTATTTAAGTGCACTCTCTCTCACTCTGAAATAGAAATAAATCTTCAAAGTAAACATTACTTCATATTATAATTTGTTTTTTTATCTAGATTGTCAGAAAGCTACAAGTCAGGATCATAGTACGCTGATCTTCTATGCAACATTCTTTTTCTATTTTAACAGAGTGGTTTTCACACTGAAGTCATGATGCCTCTGTGGTTCTAAAGAGATATCTTAGAGGCACAAACAGATGAGGGGAGGGAGAAGTAAAAACACAGCCAGGAAACCCAACAACTCTGTTATCAGTTTCATATATTGAGCTTCCACAGTGATTCTTTTGAATGAATTTCTGCTTCTTTAAAAAAAGAGAGAGAGTTTGAAAACCACCACTAATATTATGTCCTTGGTTTTCAACAATGACTCATATTAAAAACCTATTAAATGCAAATCAATTCTGTGCATTTTGAAAAATTGTTAAGGCTATTATTCATGCCATTGCTCAATACCGCAAACTGAAATACCATTCTGGCCAGCTTCTCTGAAATCCCAAAGTCAGGAAAAAAAAAGTTTTTTCCTGATGTAAACTGAGAGGTTTTCTACCAGGAAATGATAACTATGTAACAGAAAGCTTGTACATAAATATTTCTATCCAATTGCTCTAACATTGATGGTAGTGAGATTTTCTTGATAGAAGCGTTCCTTGTTTCTCTACACATTGCCTGTATTTGTATTATTCTTATATTAATTGAATTTCTTACAAACGTGATGTTTTAATAAAACATGATTCCTTCCTTGAAAAATTGTATGCATAAATAAAGTATAAATCATAATACTAAGTACATTTACATGAATGTAATCTCTAGCATAGTGGGTATAACCAAGATGTTCACCATCAAACACTTCTGGCTCCCATCTTGTCCATTTATTTTGTGTGTAACTGAATACATGTTACTTAATTTCCCCTAAACCCAATCCCATTAATAAACTGGAATAATAATACCATTTCACAGGGTTGTTGTTGAGAGTTAGAGGTTATGTGGTAATAGTCTTCACAGCAATTATCATCTAGAGAAAGATTCACTTTGAAGGATTCTTGGCTCAGTAAAATACAATATTAACTCACTGATATTTCTGAAATATTTGCTAGAATTTTTAGAATAAATAAAAATATGTTCAAAAGGGATAATTCTTTAAATATACTAACTAGCTACTGGTTAGAATTAAATAGACTAATCAAACACTAACTGAACTCTACTTAAAAAGCCATTCATCTTTACATTCTAAACTTTCTTCTTTAAGAAGTTTATTTTTTAATGTCATTCTATTCACATGGTAGATGTTACCCATTTCCCTTGCAATATTAAGAATTCCTATCAGGTTATAAATCTAAAGTACTTCATAAAGTAAGTGACAGTCTAAATAATCCAGGAAATCTAGAATAAG
Source organism: Martes martes (assembly GCF_963455335.1). Classification (NCBI taxonomy): domain Eukaryota; kingdom Metazoa; phylum Chordata; class Mammalia; order Carnivora; family Mustelidae; genus Martes; species Martes martes. The sequence goes on from NC_137889.1 coordinate 191,407,878, forward strand.
CAAAAGAATAAATCCATCCCCTCCCAAGAAATTTAAATCATTAAGAAACAGATATTTTATATTAATTGTTTTCCTAGAAGTAAAATTAAATCACACTTAAAGCAGAAAAAAATTATTTTACGTTGGTTGATGGTGGCCCAGTTCATATGAATTCTGAGGCTTTCTCATAAGAAAGAAGGAGGGGGAGGAAGCCATAGCTGATTAAAGCACAAAGGGATAGGGACCACAGGATATCTACTAATTATTTTCTAGTCATGTTCTAATCAGTAGAACTTTCTTCTAATTGATGTTTTTGGTCATTTAAAATGAAGTATTCTACTGCCAAATTTCTTGGTGTTAACTTGTTTGGATTGGCAAAATCATACGATCTTTTAGTTGGCAATTTTGTAGTTCAGAAAAAGACTCTATAATACCAGAGATTCTAAACTCTAGTAATTACGAATTCAGGAAAAGAGTTACATTGACTCTACTAATAAAACAGTACTGAGGTCAGACTGGTCATGGTTAAAAGCAGTGTCTTTAAAGAAACAAAGACATGACTTATTAAATTTTATTCACTAAAAATAAATTCATAGAATATAACATACTTTGATGATATTTCATAAGGAACGTCAGACATTGGGGTTTGCTCACACTAAGTTTACAGACAGGCAAATCTTTCCTCATACTGATGCATGTAGTAAAGAAAAAAATAGCTCTACTGCCAGTTATCTGGAAATTAACTTGCTTTGGTTGGCAAATCATACTATCTCTGGTAGTAGCAAATTCTCAGTACAGAAAAGAATTTTTCTCTGATTAACCTTTACTTTTTACAGTGATTTCTATTCTGATCAAATATCAGAACTATACAGACAAGGAAAAACTCAAACTATACAAACAGGGAAAAACTTCCGATTCAGTGTGATAAGCTACATATGGAATGAGAATTGGCACACGATCTTGGAGAAGTTCGGGAAGGGTCCTGTCATATATACCTAGCATAATGATCAAATTATTTAGGTGAAGGAAGGAGCTGAGTGTTGCCTACCAAGCACACAAAATCCAACTGTATTAAAAGCAAGTTTCCCACTCAGGAGACTGGGAAGGCAGAGTGGGGGAATGCAGAGTGGGAGCGGGGAAGCAGCAGGAGAGGTGGCCCAGAAGCAAATGACTGAGAGCTTTGTAGTTAGGCTCAAGGAGTTCAGATTTTAGCATGAGCTCACTGCAGAGCTACTAAAGGATTTACCCAGGAAGTAAACAAGGGCTGCTTCATCAAATCTAGTATTTTTTTCTGGCATTTCCATTTACAATAAATACTAGACAGTACTCACTAATGTAGAAAATTAGCCCTTGCTAAATATCCGTGTGCCAACCCACACTATTTTTTTAATACATGTAATATATAACACATATAATGTTTATTATATACCAGAACTTTTAACAAACATTTAATTGATGTTTCCTCAGTATTAATTTTTGCAATATTTGTATTAATATTTCCATTTTACAAACAAGAAAGCATATGGCGAGGGAGGTTTTCTAGCTTTGCCTAAGTCGCCCCACTCTAAGAGGATCCGCCAGGCTCCAGAGCCTATACCCTTTCAACCCTATTACACTGTCTTCTGAAGAGGAGTCCTGGTTCCGTAGTTGTAAGACTTATGCTTTACAACTAGTCCTGATTTTTTTTTTTAAGATTTTATTTATTTGTTTGACAGAGAGAGACAGAGAGAGCACAAGTAGGCAGAGCAGCAGACAGAGGCAAGAGGGAGAAGCAGGCTTTCCACCGAGCAGGGAGCCCTGCATGGGGCTCGATCCCAGGACCCCGGGATCATGAACTGAGCTGAAGGCACGGAGCCACCCACCACCCCTAGTTCTGTTTTCTTAATAGATCAAACCTTCTTGTCTTGATTCCTTTGTTTATGACAATGATTTATCTAATCTATCCTATAGGCTTTTTTAATGAGATTCTCATAATATAGGTTAGGACATTCGGTAAACCATCGAGTAATAATGTAAATTACATAAAAGTGATTATAAAATATTTGATATAACTGTGCATATAAAAAGGGAAAGAAAAAACAGCATCCAAGGGGTTGGCTGGGATACAAGACAAAGGTAGATGCATTTTTCACTGAAGCTTTCAGTCCCTTCACCTGTTACAAGTAGTAGTATTGCCTAAAAAAAATAATACCATGAGTAAAGGCAAAACAGTGTTTTTAAAACTGCCCTCTATTCCTAAGAGAGCAAGGGGTAATGATCTTAGGGAGGGTTTCTTTCTTTCTTTTTTAGTATACCTTTTTTTTTCTCAGTTTTATTGAGAAATAATTGACATATGTCACTACAGACATACCTCATTTTACTGCACTTCTCTTTATTGTGCATTGCAGATATTACATATTTCACACACTAAAGGTTTGTGGCAACCCTGCACCAAGCAAGTCTATCAGCGACATTTTTAAAAATAATTTATTACAATCTTTTTAAAGATTTTATTTATTTATTTGACACACAGAGATCACAAGTAGGCAGAGAGGCAGGCGGAGAGAGAGGAAGGGTAGCAGGCTCCCATCAGACAGCCTGATGCGGGGCTCGATCCCGGGGCCCTGAGATCATGACCTGAACGGAAGGCAGAAGCTTTAACCCATGAGCCACCCAGGTGCCCCAATTACAAATTTTTTTAAAGATTTTATTTATTTATTTGAGGGAGAGAGTAGAGAGCCAGAGAGATTGAGAGAATGAGTGGGGGGAGGGGCAGAGGGAGAAGCAGGCTCCCTGCAGAGCAGGGCTCCACAGGCAGGACTACATCCCAGGGCTCTGGGATCATGAGAGGCTTCACCAACCGGGTCACCGGGGGCCCAGAGCAGCATTTTGTCAACAGCATTTGCTCACTTGCTGTCTTCGTGTCACATTCTGGTAATGCTTGCAATATCTCAAACTTTTTCATTATTTTATTTGTTATGGTGATCTGTGAGCAGTGATCTTTGATGTTACTGTTGTAATTATTCTGGACTGCCACAAACCACACCCACATAAGACAGCACACTTAACTGATAAATACCGTGTGTTTTCTGACTGCTCCACTGATGAGTCACATACCCCCTCTGTCCCTCTCCTCTGGCTTCCCTATTTCTTGAGACACAACAATACTTATATTAGGCCAAATAATAATCCTACAGAGGTCTCTAAATGTTCAAGTGAAAGGAAGAGTTGTATATCTCTCATTTTATTTTTTTTTTAAAGATTTTATTTATTTATTTTACAGAGACAATGAGAGACAGAGACAGAGCATGAGCAGTGGGGAGGAGGCAGAGGGAACGGGAGAAGCAGGGAAGCTTGCAGGGAGCCCGATGAGGGGCTCGAACCCAGGACCCAGGGATCATAACCTGAGCCGAAGGCAGATGCTTAACCAACTGAGCCAACCAGGCTCCCATATATCTCTCACTTTAAATCAAAGGATAAAAATGATTAAGCTCAATGAGGAAGGCATGTCAAAAGTGGAGACAGTCCAAAAGCTGGGTCTCTTGTACAAAAGTCCTAACCAAGTTGTGACTACAAAAGAAATGCCCTTCAAGGAAATAAGAAGTACTCTACAGTGAAGACAGGGATGATAAGAAAGCAAAACAGCCTTTTTACTGATACGAAGAACAATTTTAGGCATCTGGATAGAAGATTAAACCAGCCATAAAGGTTCTTTAAATAAAACTCTAATCCAGAGCAAAGTCAAAACTCCCTTGAATTCCCTGAAGGCTGAGAGAGGTGAAGAAACTGCAGAGGAAAAATTGGAAGCTGGCAGGGAGTGTTTCATGCGGTATAAGCCAAGAAGCCATCTCCATAACATCAAAGTGCAAAGTACAGCAGCAAGTGCGGATGTAGAAGCCGCAGCAAGTTATCCAGATCTAGCTATATTAAGCAGTAGAAGTGCCTGTTAAACAACAAATTTTCAGTGTGGACAAAGAAGCCTTATATTGAAGAAGATGTCATCTAGGACCTTCATAGCTAGAGAGGAGAAATCAATGCCGGGCCTGAAAGCCACACAGGCGAGGCTGACTCCCTTGCAGGGAGTATCTCTTGGAGCCAATGTTCATTCACCATTCTGAAAATCCTAGGGATCTTAAGAATCATGCTAAATCTACTCTGCCTGTGCTCTAGAAATGGGACGACAAAGCATGGATGACAAACACACATCTGTTTGCAGCATAGCTTCCTGAATATTTTAAGTTCACTGTTGAGCTCTACTGCTCAGAAAAAAAATTCTTTCAAAATATGACTGGTCATTGACAACGCGTGAGATCCCTCAAGGCCCTGATGGAGATGTACAATGAAATTAATCCTATTTCCATGCCTGATAATAACACAACATCCATTCCGCAGCCCATGGATCAAGGAATAATTTCAACTTGCAAGTCTTATTATTTAAGAAATACATGTCATAAGGCTGTAGAGGCCATAGACAGTGATTCCTCTGATGTATTTGGGCAAAGTAAACTGAAAGCTTTCTGGAAAGGATTCACCATTCTAGATGTTGTTAAGCACATTCGTGATTCATGGGAAGAAGTCAAAATTGATTGCAAACCTTCATGGACAACTTCGAGGAGTTGTAAGTTCAGTGGAGGAAGTCATGCGAGATGTGGTGGAAATAGCAAGAAAACTAGAATTAGAAGTAAAGCCTGAAGAAGTAACTGCATTGCTGCCACCTCATGATAAAACTTGAAGGAATGAGGAGCCTCTTCTTACGAATGAGCAAAGAAAGTGATTTCTTGGGATGGACTCTACTCCTGGTGAAGATACTGTGAAGACTGCTGAAATGACAACAGACAGTTAAGAATATTACACAAACTTTCTTGACAAAGCAGTGGCAGGATTTCAGAGGATTGGCTCTAATTCTGAAAGAAGTTCTACCGTGGATAAAATGCTATCAAACAGCATCACAGGCAACAGAGAAATAATTTGTGAAAAGAAGAATTCATTGATGTGGTAAACCTCATTGTTTGTCCTACTTTAAGAAATTACCACAGCCATCCTGACCTTTAGCAACCACTGTCCTGATCAGTCAGCAGCCAACAACATTAGGCAAGACCCTTCACCTGCAAAAAGATTTTAACTTGCTGAATGCTCTGATGATGGTCAGCAATAAAGTACTTTTCATTAAGGTGTAAATACATTGTTTTTTACACATAATGCTATTGCACATTTAATGAACTATAGGATAGTGTAAACATAACTTCTGTATATACAGGGAAACCCCCCAAAATCACTTGACTTGCTTTATTGTGTTATTTGCTTTATTGTGGTGGCTTGGAACCAAATCTGTAAGATCTCTGAGGTATGCCTATATTGATTGGTAAGGACTTATCACTGCCTTTTTGTTAATTTCTGAAATGCTTTATAGATCCATTTTCCTCGTTTCTCATACATTTTTGTGTGGGTTTTGATGTCTTTTGGTATCAGCATGCTTTGACTTCATTACCATGTTCTTTTGGGTAATTACTACAGGATATTCCCTTGAAGTTACCATGAGGTATAACATAAACTGTTTTAAGGTTATAACAACATATTTTAAACTGATAACAACTTAACTTCAATATAATTCTTAAACTTAATAATTTTATTTCTCTTTCCCTCACATTTTAGCTTATTGTTGCTACAATTTATGTTATTTTAATTGCATAACTAATAACAGATTACTGTAGTTATTTATATTTCTTAAAAAAATATTTTAAAGTTGTAAGTGAATTATATACCATTATTATGATATTGCAGAATCTGTGACTATATCTTTACCATTACCAGTGAAATTTACAGAATTTTTTTGTGTTTTTACATTGTTAATTAGCATCTTTTTACTTCCACTCACATAACTCCCTTTAGCATTTCTCGTGGGACAAGTCTGGTGGTAATAAACTTCCTTAGTTCCTTCCTCTGTTTTTTTGAGAAAGTCTTTATCCCTCCTTTGTTTCTGAAGGACAGGTTCATCAGGTATAGAATTCTTGGCTGACAGTTATTTTCTTTCTATATTTTGAATCTCTCACCTCTCTTGACCTGAAAAGTTTCTGTTGAGAAGTCTGGTGAAGGTCTTATGGGTGTTCCCTTGCATGAAACTTCTCTCTTTTCTCCTCCTACTCTTAAAATTATTTCCTAGTCTTTAAAAATTTAATTATAATGTGTTTCAGTGTACCCCTATTTGGATTCAATCTATTTGGAGTCTTTTGGGCCTCATGAACCTGGATGTCTAGTTCTCTCTGCAACTTCAGAAAGTTTTCATCTGTTATCACTTAAATATATATTCTGTCCCTTTTTGTCTTCTCCTTCTGGAATTCTCATATTGTGAATATTGTTTCTTTTCATTGTATCCCATAATTCTTGTAGGAGTTCTTCTTTTCTCTTCTCTTCTCTTCTCTTTCTCTTGGTTTCTTTCTTTCTTCCTCTGACTGATTTCTAATGTCTTATCTTCTAGGTTGCTGATTCTTTCTTCTGCATGGTTGAGTCTACTTTTGAGAATTTTTATTGAATTCTGCAGTACACTTATTGTATTTTTCAATTCTAGAAAGTCTGTGTGGTTTTTGTTTGCTTTTGATGGTTTCTCTTTCCTTGTCAAACTTATTTCATTCAGCAATTGTTTTCCTAATTTCATTTGTGTTCCCTTATAGCTCACTGAACTTTATTAAAAGGATTACTCTGATTTATTTGTCTGACAGTTCACAGATCTCCATTTCTTTAGGGTCAGTTATTAAAGCTTTATTAGATGTCTTTGGTGGTGTCATATTTATCAGATTTTTTTTTTTTTTTATCCTGGACTCCTTATATTGGTATCTGCACATTTAAGTAACAGGGCTCCTCTTCCAGACCTCAGAGGTTTGCTCTGACAGATGCAGTTCTTCACCAGTCAGCTCAGTTGGAGTTTTGGGTGTGTGCTGGTAATGTCCTTGGACAGGTAAGGTTTGCTATCATGGTCTATTTTGGGAGAGGGAACTTTTGACCTGTGAGAAAGGGATGGAGGTTGTACTGTTGGTTGATAACAGTTGGATAGGACTGCTGGCTTTGTTTTCCACATAAGTAAGACTGTTGGATGAGCTCCACAGTTGCCTGGATCTCTGGTAAGGCTTACTAGATGGTCAAGACTGGGCACAATATTTAGTAGTAGATGGAACTATGAATTTGCTTCCCTACCCTGGAGGGACAAGACCAAGGGATGTACAGCTCATTGTTTGCATAATTGACTCAGCTATGACCGTATACTGAATTCCTTCATCAAATAAGGCCACTGGTTTTGCTTTATAAATGGGGAAAGACAGAGGTTTTGTTCCTTGTTCAAATGCCACTGTATGTCAGGCTATTGGATGGTCTGTACAGTTTCCTGTGTGCTCCAATTTGGTTGCCTTGTTGGACAGGTTGAAGGATGTATTCAGCACTGAGCAGAAACACAAATTAAATTCCCTGTTGGGGTACAGTGGAAGAAATATCTCTAAAGTCAATAAAGTTCTTTGTTTGTCATCTTAACTCAAGCAGACCTACATCCAAAGTTTCTAAACTGAACAGAACCACTGGCTTTGCTCTGCAAACTATTGGCTTTGCCTACCTGATTCGAAGTGTGAGCTCTGATCTGGGCCACACAGCCTCCTGGGAGTTGTCTCTACTCCTTCTCAACAGATGGGACCATAAGACACTCTCCACAGAAGATGGGGCTGTGATTCATCTCCCTGAATGGTATGAGCAAACTGCGTTGCAGGACTGGCAAAACTTCTCTTTGAGGATCCAAATCAGGCAGATAGCCCCCTACCCTGTTTCCTAGTCAGAGTAAGCCTCTGACTTGATTCTGCAGATGAGCAGATCTGCATCTGGTTAGGATTGCTACTTGGGCACTACAAGTATGAACTTCATCTGTCATGATCCCTGTGCTGGTTGTTGCAATTCCCTCCCCCATTCCCCAAGGCTGTAAAATTCCCTGTGGCTGAAACCCACAGATTCTCCTGTAATTGCCATGGTGTGAGATCAGAGCAAGAGCTCTTACAAAGTGATTCACAATCCTGGGGGAGTCTTGTCTCCTCTGCATTGTCTTTCCCCCACTGGAAGAACCAGAGCTCAGGGGAGACCTCTCTGCACTGTGTTACACTGGAGAGGGGCAATATGGTCAAGGTATAGCTGCTTCTTTAACCCTGCTAGTGTAGTATGTCTTGGTCTCTGTGATGTGTAGCGGTGCTTCAACCTCAACCCATGTTCTAGGATTCTCTCAGTGGTGTCTTGTTCTTGAATAGTTAGTTGTGCTTCCTGAGAGGGAAGCAGAAGTCAGGAACTACATATGTCACCATCTTAGAGCCATCACTTCTCCAAGAGAATTCCTTAATGGGATTTCGGGTATACAGACCTGAGTCTACAGTTTAGCCTGGACTAGGGATTGAGAACTGGGTTGCTTATATACTAAAATAAGAGAAAACAACTTAAAAAGTAAAGAATGCATGCCCTGAAGTGGAAGCAATGTGTGGGAAGAGATCTTGCCTTGTGCTAGCAGGGTTCAGGGCAATGGAAAGGTGAGATGTCAACATGGAGTATATCAGAGCATAAGAGCCTTAGGACAAGCAGCTGATCAAATATTTACTGAAGGGAGAAAAAAAAAGGAGGGAGCTACAAGTGAACTGCTCAGAAAATATGTTCTGGACTGTAATGTAGTTTTGTATGCACTTTTACTATACTTCCCATTCTTAGTGGAATGAGCCATTATTTAGATGATGAGAGCAAAAGTGACTGTGGATGTCTGGAGGACTTTAGTCAACAGTATCTCCTGGTCTAGAAAAGCTGTTAAGAGCTGTGCTGGAGTGAGACTACCTGGGTTTGAATGCAGATTTCTACCACTTTCAGATTTGCAACTGTGGGTGAGTTATTTAACCATTCCCTGCTCACTTCCATCATGTGTAAAATGAAAATATAATAATAATAACAATTATTATTACTATTATTATTACATAATTTCCTAAGCTTGTTTTGGGGAAAAGAAATCAATATATATATGTAAACTACTTAGTAAAATGTCTGGCACACTGTATGTCAATAATCAATGTTAGCTATAATTATGGTATAAAGGTATGTCTACTCATTAGTATGTAAATAGAGTCATACATTTCATAAGGAGTTCTAAATACAGTATATTCTAAACTTCCTTACACCTGTTTATGTTAACCTATATAAAAAGGATAAGCCTTCACAGAATTATATTAAAATCTTTCTGAAAATATAAAAAAATTTTATTTCCCAGTACTATTTCAAATTCTGAATATAACTGAACAGACCAGAAAATCATATATTTCAGACTAAAAGAGTGATGTCAAATTATAATGTCAGATATCTTTTTTAGGAAACTTCTAAGAATTTAATTCTTCCACCTATCCACTGGATCATTTCAACGACTATCTATCCATCCACCTATCTATCTGTCAGCCAAGTAAAAATAACAAAATACTATGCTAGGACTAAATATCTAAAATATTTGAAGATATCTCTTGATACATTTTGTGGCTAGTAAGCAAAATGTGACCTCTACCTGGGGAATAATGAGGTAAAATGCAACATTTACAACCCATGACCCTTACACTTGTGGTTTTCTATTTCCTAATCAGATCCCAGCGTTCAAAAGCAATAATGAGGAAACCAGCAGAAAATTCAGACAACATCATGTCATTGATTTTTATCCTGGTTAGCTCTATGGAAAATTTGCACATGCAATTCTTTTTTTAGATTGTTCTCTGTCCCAGTTTCTCTTTAATCATCCAGTGCAAGTGAGATGATGACCTGTGATTGTGAAATCTTCTCTCAAACAGCCTGTATTTAGTAGTGGGGAAAATACAGGGGCTTACATCTGGTGTATACCTGCTCTGCTCTAGGAATTTCATTAGGCAACATATATACATTTTTATTTTATCTTCACAACAACCCTATGAGTGTGTGTTAACACTTCATTTTAACTATGTGGAATCTGAGGTAGATGGTTCAAGACCACTAATGTGTGATAGAGCTTATTTCATGGTGTTTACATCTCCTCACTCTGCACTACCCAGACGAAGCACAATTATTGTGAAGTTAATTAAAATTAAGCTACTGGGCCTTCAAGGACATAGGCCACTTCCATGCTTTTAAGGCACTAGGGAAGTGTTCACTAAAGCCATAATTCTGTTATATTTGCAAAGGTAAGATATTTTTATATTCCTTTTCTTAAGGAAGTTTCCTCTCATCATATAAGTTTAAAAACAAAACTGCTGCACACAGTGCTTTCCTGTATCCTGGTCCTTACCCAGCAAGTGAGGTGTGCACAGGCATGCACTACGTGGAGTGTTAATCAGGCAGACTCCCAGAACTTTCATTTGTGAAATTCTCTACCAATTAGAAAGTTGTTTCATTTTGTTTGTTCTACAAGACAATTATGTAAAGTAGGCAGTACCAAATTACAAATAAATGAACTGAGGTAAAAAAACAAAACAAAACAAAACAAAAAACTGAGTGAGCGTCCACAGAACTTAGGGCTGTTAAGCAATGGAGATTAGCCAAAAACAAAACAAAAACAGAAACAAACAAATAAAAAGCAAAGACAAGGATAGTTTGTTCTTAAATTTCAAAGTCAGAGTTTCTGTTTTTGCTTATTTTTCCATAATTCTATAGCATTTCATCATTTTTCAACTTGTGTTTCATAAGCTTAAATCAAAAAACAGTGACTCCAGTTCTGTAAGATTACATGGTTCTATTGTTAGTTGTTGCCCATCCCCTTCCAGAGAAGTCAAATATGATGGTTTGAAACTGGACATGGTTCAAATCCTTCGGACACAGAAGTTTCCAAGGATTTTCTGCTTTTTTCAGAAAGCTAGTTGTACACCCTTGTAGGAGACTCGCTACACTGCCCAGGGTAAAACTCTTGAGGGAGAAGAGAGAGTCCACTGCTATCTTCCACAAGACCAGGTGGCCAGCCTCACCTGCTCAGCTAGCACACAAGGCAAGGGAGGACTCTGGGTGAAAGCCAAAATTTGGCTCACAGAGAAAGCTCCTGCTGAGGACTGCTGGGCTGAACCAGTGCCAGCCAGATCTACCTGCTGAGTTTGTCTTTCCGCAGAAAAGACATTAACAAGCATCCTGGAACAGGAAGTTACAGCCAGTGTAAAGAAAGTGAGCTATCTTTTTTTTTTTTTTTTAAATTTTATTTATTTATTTGACAGAGAGAGAGATCACAAGTAGGCAGAGAGGCAGGCAGAGAGAGAGAAGGGGAAGCAGGCTCCCTGCTGAGCAAGGAGCCTGATGTGGGGCTCGATCCCAGGACCCTGGGATCATGACCTGAGCTGAAGGCAGAGGCTTAACCCACTGAGCCACCCAGGTGTCCCAAGAAAGTGAGCTATCTTACAAGAAACATAAAGCTCACAGAGACGCCTGAAATTCTTGTGTTTCTGATTTAGGAATTAAATGAACAATGTATGACTTAGTTTGACACAATATGCTCTTCACCTTTGGAGACTGGATCCCATGATTTATTTTACAGACTATTACTTCTCTCCCAGTTTGACATCATGACCTCCTTGGGGGTATTGGAACATAGCAAGCATGTCCTTTTATCTTGCTTCGACTTTGTCCGAATGGAGTGTCTGATAGGAAAGGTGGAAGGAAGGAGGGTTGGAAAGAGAGTAAAGGAAGGACCCGAAGAAGGAAAGGAGGGATTGAAGAAGCGGGTGGGGTTCGGGGAAAGGGAGATTTGGCAGATAAAAGTAAGAGTGTGACATTATTATAAGAGAAAAAAAAGACACTACCCATTTCCGAGTAAAAGAACAGACTGTATTTTCTCTAAATCTTCCAATACTTAGCCCGAAAACATGTTTCCAAGTAGGAACATTTTCTCGCAAAGCATATGCGAAATATTTCAACCCTCGGGTTTTGGCTCTTTGATTTTTTTTTTTTCTCCCCCAGAATCATTTACTTAACAGAGCTATGGGCCCAGTTGAGTTAGAACTGAAGACATGTGTGATGGATGGAGAAGATGGCCTGGGCAGCAGTCCAGCAACTAAAACAGAATTAGAATCATCACAGACACTTTAATCCCAATTATTTAATCTGCGGGGTGTCTAACACCATAAGTATTTGGCACGACTCAACAAAACAGTAGAATTTACAGAGAAACAGAAGAAAAAAACCCTAATTTGATGAAATAAAATGAACCAAGGAGGTTTTTTTTATTAGACTATAATTTATATCCTCAGAGCATAAGTGAAACAAATATAAACTTAGAGTAAGTGTGTGTGTATTGGGGGGGTAATGGTATTTTTAAAAAATAATATAAAAAATAAAATGCAAGCCCTATTATTAATATCAAGGTCATAGTGATACCACCTTGACACCTCTCCCCACTCTTTGTTTCAGCCTCACCGTGATTTTTCTACAAACCCCTAAATGTGTCCATCTGCACTCTGCTTAATAAATGCACCATGATTAAAGCCACGAACATGTGAGGAAAGAATGCATGACCTAGGGTTGATTTTTGACCAACAAAATTTTGTATGCTCTTCAATAGTATATGAAACAATTTAAATGATATGAATAAAGTAACACATAAACTGGTCAGAGACAAAAGGCTGGGATTCCTATTGGAAAAGAAGAGCCAGAATAAACCTTAATTACAAACAGAGCCTACCAGGTTTTCCTTAACTGAAGTACACTGAAAATGGTATTCTAAAGGCAAAGCTCACACATTTTAAAAAGATTTTCCAGCAATTTTTAAATAGTAGAAATGACTCTTTAGGCTTTCTTTCAACCACTAAAGATAAAAAAAAAAAAAGGCATTTAAAAATTGTACTAACACTAAATGACAGTTAATAAATATCAAGCTAAACCACAGTTTTCAAAATCACTACATATTTCTCTAGACACAATTCAAATTTTTATGTACTTTACAGTGCTTTTCCTTTTTGTATATTCACTTACTTTTTGCTTTCACTAACAGATATTAAGTAAGAATTTTTTAAGATAGTAATGAAAAAAGCTAAAAGAGAATTTAAAAGTCTATATTTCTCATGAAGTTCACCAATTAGATTTATATTTTAAATCATTTCATTGTTTTCTATTATCACTGTAATATAAATTTTAAATTGAAGCTACCTCTTGATTTTATGTGATCAGAATAAATGGAATGAATAAATCTTATATCTGTGAAATTTACAGTGTCAGAAAATGAAAATTTCAATCACCTTTGAATACTCAAGAATACCTGTGCCACTATCTATTTATACCTTGATTTATAAACAGCAATTTCACAGCACAATTTGTGGCATTAATGATCCTACTATATTTGTGGAAAGTTCTTCATTATGACTCCTTGTATATGTTAATAAATATATTATCAAAAATAAACTGCTTTCTAAAATTTGAATTTAAAATTTTAGACATTTTTTCTTCAGCAAAATAAATTTTTTGTCTTCTTCAAACACTTTAAAATCTATTTCATTAACTTGGAATAAAGAAATTTCTGAATAGTCAGAAACTAAAAAGAGAAAAGTAAATATATGATAAAGGGAGACTTTTCCAAATACTCATGCTAATTGTTTTGGAAGTTCAAACCAAATACTTAAGGGAGAATCATTTTAGTTTTTAATTTAGACATTTTTAATGGAACCAATAAAAGACTTTCACAGTGAATAACTCTCAAATCTTTCAGTTTCCTAATCACTATATAGTGCTTTACAAATTATGAGTAGATCAGAGATTCTCTTATCTTTCTTATATCAAATACTTCTTACTGAATAAAAACACTGTGTTTATTACGTTAAAGATATATATTACTAAGCTTCTTTAAAAATATGGAACTTTTTAATCCATATTTACAAAACCTTTAAAACTCATTTCATTTTTTATCTACTTTGTACACACTCATAAAAACATAAAGTGTACCACCTCATCTGGGATACAATTTTTAATGTGAATTAAAAATACATTAGGTTTGTTATGTATACAATAGACTAGGATAACTCCTTCAAAGTAATCACTACCTAACCAACTGGATTACATAAATTTTGATAAAATATCGAAATGTGTGTTTAGCCAGTAGAGCTACCAGTAGGAGCTATTCTGCTCTACAGATAAATACATACAGAGATATTAGAACTGCAAGAGTCATTCAGAGTCTCTAAGGTGATAATTTACATATTTTTTGCTTGCATATTGCTTTTATAATAAAAATTTACTCTTTCTGAAGGGAAAAATGGACAAATACTGCAATCAGTTTTTAATGGTTTATAATAAGCAAGGCTGCATATTCAAACTTCAGTTAATTTTGATGCTTTACGAAAACAATTGTGAAACTATTTTAAAATGGTCAAAAATGCATAAATCATATTTGAATAACTAGGTACCTCTGCTAATTTAAATTCAAACTATTTATTAGTAAAGTGAAATATATCTGGTAATTTAAATGCAAAAAATGAAGTAAAAAGAGTTATCAATACTTTCTATAGTAGTTATGTCTTTAAGATACTAGCAGCACTTTTTTTTTAAAAAAAGAACATTAAGTTTGACTCATATAAGTAAAAATAGCTATAGTTAATTAGTATAATAATGCACATCATAGTCTATTTTTATAGTCAAAGGTAGAATGGTTTCCTCCAAATGAAAGAGAAATTAATTAGTCATTCAAGCAAATACATAAGAAAGCACTCCAAACAAAAGAGATTCAAGTGGTCAAGTCAATCAGCAAAAATATAGTGAAAATAACTAAAGCACAGTCATTTTCACAACAGTAGCAATACTGAATAAAGTCTAGTATCTAATTAAATAGTTTGGCGATGTTTGTCTATAAATAGCTGTATCACCTAATTTTGACATTTTATGTAGAAATATTCTAAATGGTCACATTTTGTAGAGAAGAGTATTAATAATATAAATAACAATAAGTACAGTAATGCTTCTAAGTATAAAAAAATAAACCCTTTAATCCTATGTAGATTGAAATAAAGAGTTAGTAGTATTTATAACTGATGATATTACAAAAAGAATATTTTCAGCAAAAGGAGAAATTTTCATTGTAAATGCAGGAATTGTCCACCCTCTCCTCTGTCTTCTATGAGGAAATGAAATCTTCTTACCCTGTCACCCTACACCCAAGATTTTTGTCTACTTCAAAAAAAAGCTTAAAATTAAAGAGTCAACCCTTTACCCCCCTTTCGTGTTTTATAAAGCAAAAAGCCAAACTCTTCATGGCCTCTCCCTTCTAACCACCTAAGATTCAAATAAGGGTAATTGCTCTCTTTTTTTGTTCAGTAGTGTCCTGGTGAGGGAATGATTTTACTGTCCCTTTTCTGTGGGGTCCTGCCGTTTTATCTAAAAGGAAATGAATTATAACAGGATGACAAGGCCACAAAACAAAGCCATTTAGTTTACAAATCTATTATGTCCTCCTATCTGTTTTATGGGCCTGGTCCTATTATAAACCAAGAAAAAACCCTAAAACAAACTCTTTTTTTCCTTTCTTTCCAGTGGAAACATCTACAATTTTATGATTCTTTAACAGTTTAGCCTAAAATTTCTTCGCTGTGTGTGTGTGTGTGTGTGTGTGTGTGTACGTGTGTGTTTTTTCCCCAAGAGTCCCTCGACCCCACCTTCTCAAACATAGAAAACATTCAGAAACAAGAAACTGGACTTTTCAAATACTAACTGCTGACAACTGTCAGAAGCACTTTACTGGGACATTACTGACTGTAGCTTCAATGAATTAAGCTTGATTCACTGCGGGTGAATCATTTTCAATGCAGAGCTGTTCAGCAGTAATTGGCCAAGAAACCCTGCTGCGAAAAGCACTTGTCAAATAATGCTTGTTTACAAATATATCTCCAGACAGCAAAAAGTGGCAGTTACTGAATAAGTTCAGGGCCACCTCCAATATTCATAACAGTGGACATGCTCTCTTTACTTATTAAATCTATTAACATTTTCACTTGTTGATATACTTGCTAATGTTTGCCCTGTTTGATCAATCTCAGAGAGAAGTTTTTTGCTAAATATGCTTCTGAATTATTTTATAATAAAAGTGTCTTGTATTACACCAGAGTTCAAAGGTTCCTTCCACATGTAATTAATGCCTGATATATGTAAAAGGACAACGTATTTTTTTCTTATCTTAGAATTCAGTCTAAAGAGTACATTTTCCACTTATTGTCTTTTATCCAATATATCTTAACATTCATTCCATCTCAGTTTAAGATTCTAGATATATGTTTGGCCTTTCCTATACAGTTCTGCTTATTTATGTCTACCGAAGTCAAATTTTAAAAATGACTGGAATACGAATTATGTATGTAAAGTCACATTTATGTCTATCTGCCTTGAATTTTTTTTCACATAATGGGATCATTCATATTTTACATATATATGTGTGTATATATACACATATATATACATATATGTGTATATATATGTATATAGATATACATATATATACACACACATACACACACACACACCCATATATATATATGCACACACACTATAGTCTGGGAAGTCACTAGGTATCTATAGGTTGCAGAAGGCAAAGTATATGAGAGCAAGTTATTAATGGATGCTGTGCATACATCAAATCGTTCTGCCCCTGACATTCCAAAGACCTTCCAGAAATAAGCAATCAAAAACAAACTTAAAAACTCCAATTGGAATCTTTAAACAAATCAATAAATTCCTATTATTAGTATCTTAAAATAGTATTGTTTGATTTATAAGAACACGTGGAGAAACAAAAAGAAGGGGGAGCATAAATTTTATAGAACAGAAGTAATGGTCTGAGATGATACCAATGGAAAGATGGAAAACTGTTGGGCAGAAATGGGATGAATGAGGTAAAATCATATATATGAATATGATTTTATTTCCTACTATGTGAAATAGTGATAGACCCCTGCAATTCCCACCTCACTATGGCCAAAGTTTTGCTGTGTGTTGCACTAGCTGGCATAAGGACAAGACAACCTGTGGTTGTTAGGTCTGTGATATCAACCAGTCTACCTTCCAGAAGATTTGAGCTCTGCTTACATCACCTTAAGAGACCAGTGCTATTTCCTAGCTTCTCTCCAATTCTCTCTGCCTCTTCCTCCCAGGCGCAGTCCTGGCCCTAGCCCCCAAGCCTCCCTGAGACTACATTTTTCCTCCTTCCCTAACGGAAAGCGTCTACTCCCCTTCATCTCTACATAAACCACTTCCTTCATCACACCTGGGGGCAAAAATGAAATATAATGGGAACAGGAAAGGATGAATGACAGTACTACCCCTGTTACTCTTTAAATCCAAACCAGGATGCCCCTTCTGGTGGCATACGACAGTTCATAAAAGGACTCCAAACCCTGTCACCATCCTCGGGACTTCCAACATCATGAATCTAACATGAGAGGTTAATAAAACGACCACGACTGAAAACACTTTTTCAACTTTACAGAGAAGGGGGAACGATGCGGATGGGGTTAAGCATGAGAGGCTGTCACAGCTAGCTAGCTGGCTAGACTGAGCCACACAGAATCTTTGAATCAGATTTAAAACAATAAATGTGAGGATTAAAGAGCGAAGTTCCCGGGGTGGGGTGGGGCAGGGAGTCGCAGTCGGCCCCGCTTTCACACGGCTCCTAGGGAGCTGGCAGCGCTCCTGAACCAGCTCAGCGCCTTCTCCTGCAGCCTCACAACCCGTGCAAGTCACGAGGACACACACGACCCCGAAGGCTGCTGCTTCATCTCTCCGGTCCAGCGTCCCCTGCCCTAGCAGCGGAAGGGATTTTTTTAAACGCGCTGTGCCTCACCCGTGGCTTGCGGAGCCGGTTCAAATCGAAACCCCAGTATTCCGGCCAGGGGTTAGGGTTTTTGATGTTTTCACGGTGGAGCTGACCGCTTCCCGCAGCCCGGATCGGGATCTGAGACGCTACACCTCCCACCACCTCCATTCGGGAGGAGCGAGCCTCTGCGCTGAGACTCAGCGCGGCGGGGGTGCGAGAGGAGCCGGCGCAGCGGGCGCGGACCCAGGGCCAGGGGCGGCCGCCCGAGCTGCGGCGGGCCCGGGAACGGAGCACGGCTCCGGGAGCAGCGAGCGCCACGGAGGTGCTGCTCCCGCGGGGCCGACTCTCCCGCCCAGCCGAAGGCTGACACGGCTTCAGAGTCCGGAGCGCAGGATTGGGGGTGGGGAGGAGGGCTGGGGACTCCAGGCTCGGGCTCGGGCCAGAGCGGGGCTTTCCGTCACGCAAACACCGAGACACGAGCCCTCGTGGGTTCGAGCAGCAACTTCCCGGCAGCGACACTCCACCCCTCTTCCGCCCCCCGCCGCATCCCACCTTCCCGCCTTCTTCCACTTTCGCGTCCATGTGAGGATGAGCCCCCAAAGTGAAGGGCACCCCACAGTGTGGGGCGCCTTCTGTCCCTCGCCATTCCCCTCCCTGGAGAAATAACAGCTCTCGCCACCCACCCCAGAATAGCAGCTGGCGATGCCCTAAATAACAGCTTCCAGAAGGCACTTTCCCCCAAAATAAAAGCGGCCAGTCACCCCCACGATATTTCCCATCGCCGGCCTCAAATAACGGTTTCTAAAAGCCCCCCCGCTCCCGAGATCGTGGTGCCGAGCTTCGAACAGTTCCCACTCCTCCAAGCCCGAAATGTCACTTCCCCACGCGCCTCGGGTGAGAACCAGCCGCACCCAACCTCCCGGCGCGGGTCTCGGACCTCTCCTTCCCCCGCGTGCAACTTCCCAGCCCCCCAAACAGCCTCGGTCCGCACGCGGGTCCCTCGCCCCGCGCCCCGCACCTAATGGCAAACAATGCACCCAGAAACAGCAGAGGGGGGCGAGACGGCTGGCGAAACCCGACACATGTCCATTCGCGATGCGGAGTGAGATTTCTTCCGCGGCGGCGGCGTCCAGACCGCCCCGACCCGCACTTCCAGGCCCCGCCTCGCCCCTCCGCCCCGGGTCGCTGCGGTCCCCACCCCCAACCTACCTTCGTTGCTGGGGCTGGCCAGGAGGGTCCGGAGCGCGGCGCACAGGAGGAGGCAAGTCCAGAGGGGGGCCCTGCGAGGTGCGGAGTAGCAGCCGGCCAGAGACGCAGGGGCGCCGGGGGTGTCGCCGTCGCCCGGGGGCCTCCGGCGTCCCGCACCCGGGGGCCCCGAGCCCCGCATCTTCTCCTGGCCGCCTCCGCCGCTGCTGTCCCGCGCGTCTCAGTCCACGGCCCCGGCTTCGCGGAGGGGGCGAGGGAGGCTCGCGGTGCCTTCGCGTTCCCCGTGGGGTCCCTTGCCTTCTGGCCCGCGGCTCTTCCAAATGCGGGGCCCGCGGCCCCGCGGGGACGTCCGAAGTTTGCTCCCGGCTCCTGCCTCCCTTCGCTTCGGCGGGGCTTACATTAAATACGAGTTACGGCTGATAGCGCGGTTCTGGACTGGACGCAGGGGTGTCGAGAGGGTCCCGCGTCCTGTTCCCCTGCCTCTTAAGACTTTTCAGGATTGGGGTCTTTAAAATGCCCCTGAGGGGAAGATAGAGATTCCTTTTCAGGCTTCAGGGCTGGAATAAATGGTGAAGGGAAGGGAGACAAGTCATCTTAAGTCAGGAAAGATCCTCACGAAAAAGAGGAGGAAAAGACAGGGTGGCTACGGATGAAGGAAAGGAGTTGAGAAAATACGAGCGAGGCGAGCCGAGGAAAAGATCCGGAGAGTTCGGAGCCCGGCAGAAGGCGACAGCTGCGGGCTGAGCGCGGACGAGGGGAGGTCCTGGCGGCGGCGAGCGGGCGGGCAGGAGCGCGGAGCCCGGCGGCGGCAGCCCGGAGCTGCGCGGTCCCCGCGGCTCGGGGAGGAGGCGGCGCGCGCGCGGCGGGGAGGACGGGGTGGAAACTGCGCCGCCACCGCGCGCTCCTGCTGGGTCTGGAGCTCCGTCGTCTCCTCCGCCTCCCCGCTCCGCACCTCCCCCCCGCCCCCCTCCTGCTCTCGCCAGCTCCCCCGCCCTCTGCCGCTCGCCGCCTCGCCAGCGAGCATCTACTGTAAGGGGGGAGCTGCCTAGACGAAGTCACACACCCGCGGAGGGAAGTAGTCGGAAGGCTGCCGTGGTGAGTGTTGCCTAGCGGTCTCCGGGAAAGGCGCTTCTTCCTCCCCGGATAATTGGGGCGAAGAATTCTCCTGACGGTGCCTGCGAACACCGGGGCTCCCGGGAGGCGGAAGGGAAATCAGCCTTAGGCTCCGCCGGCAGCCCTTGGAGACGCGGGTCCTTCGGTCTGGCACCGCGCCTGCTGCCCAGCGCGGGCTTGTGGCATCCACCGCCTTGTCGTCACGGAACCACGTCTTCGCAGGCTGTGCGGGCCCGTGGCTAGTTTCTCAAACACCCATATCGCTCGCTGCTGCTCCCCCTTCCTATTCTCCCAATACTTTGGCAGCTGGGATGGGATAATTAGTCAACGCTTCCTTCCGAAGTAAATGGTAGAATTTCTAAATATAGACACCGTGACTATAATTGAAATTTCAGGGAGTCCACGAATTTGACTGACTGAGATTTGTAGTGTGTGCCAGGTACTTGACGATGTGATCATTTAATTCCTTAATTTCATTGATAGAATGTGTTAGAACTTGAGAAATTATATGATACGCAGCTATATGCAGTTAATTCCGGTGAAATTAGCACGGGTCAAATAATGTCAGGGTTTAAAACATATTATTTTAATTTCGTGTATTCTATTGCATTGAGAGATTTACAAACTAATTACCAAAAAAAAAAAAAAACTGGTTTAAAAGAATTGACTTTCTATGCTTCACCTTTATTATGTATTCTCTTGCTTTAATATTTTTTCTTCAACTTTCTCATTCATTCTTTCAAAGAGATACATCTGAAGAGCAATTGTAGTCAATACTGCAAATAAAACATATGCCAAAAGTGTGAGTTTGGAAGAAGGGTATCTTGTTTAATTTGTGGTCTGGTAACTACTGTGAAGATTGGGTTTGCATTCGCACCTCATGAAGGGGAGTCGCTCACTAGCTTTGACATCTAGAGTCCTGTCTGTCTTCACAATAAATTTCTCATCATCTTTAGCTGATGACATTTGTTTTCTGTTTAAATATTTGTAATAAAGATGAAAGAATAAAGAAACAGTGATGCAATTTTATAAAGAGGTGGAAGCTCATCTTTGATTTTTTTTTTTTCCCTGAAATGGTTTGGCACCAGAAATCTAAAAGCAGCTTCTTTCTATTATAATGTGCTCCAAATGCATGAAGCGAATTTAAAGAAATGGCAGTGAATCAGCCTTTCAGTTTGGCAAAAAACCTGATGGAAAGTTGAGATACAAAGTTGAATTTTATATTTCTATTTGAAGACCATTCAAAATGTAAACTCCTCCTTCCAAATTATAGTTGGATTACTTAAAAATATCTAAACAGAATACCAACTAAGTTATCTAAAACCTAGGGATACGTAATAATGCTATTATGGAACATAGGCAGTTTAAGGGGACTTTGAGCTTGTTACTTTACTTCTATAGGTCTCAGTATCCTCATCAATAAAATGATTTGGAGAAAATGATCTTGAAGTTCCCTTTACTTCCATGTTCTTTGCATTTCTATGTTACTACCCTGTTCACCTATCTCCAATTACTTACTGTTGAGTACAGAATTTTTCTATTTCTTCAGCCTGGTATTGAAAGTATTCCACTACAAAAATCTTAAATGAATTTTCTGTTTTACTTTACCTTAAAATTTGAAATTCAGTATTCCCTAAATACCTCATACCTCTTCATTTTTATGCCTGTCATTCCATCCCAAAGAAGATTCACCCCCTAAAAATATTTAACCCTTTCCCTCCCACACATCTCTCTCATCTAAAATCCTACCCAGTGTCCAAAGAGTATAAGTAATCAAGACTGATCTTTTTACAGAAAGAAGTGATTTGGTTTTCCTTCTCAAAGTATCCTTAGCTTATATTTATGTCAGTCAACACAATGACAATATTCTCTGAATGAAAAACTGGAAAAAATTATTTAACAACTGTAAGTTTATGTATTGGGATGAAAGGAATTTAAACTGGGTATGTCAGAGAAAACTTGGAACACTATTCACTATGGTGGGTAATTATCTCCTACCCAAAATACTTAAGTCTTCTTTAAGTGACTAAGGCTACAGAAAGCCAACTCCTTAATTTTCTTCACCTTAAATAGCAGCCATCTTCATCATGGTTTTTTAATAACATTTGTCATATATCCTTGAAAGAATGAACAGCTATAAAATGGAGCCCCACTTACAGCAATGAAAGAGTTAATCAAGGCAATGAGGATGGTTTGGGCCTCAGTCTCAAAAGAGAACTTATATCTGGTCTTGTGTTGTTTTCTTGGGATGTAAATACTATCTTAGCATACTGACATTGGACCACAGTATTGCATGAAAACTGGATTTGTCTTTTTCTTTCATACTTACTGCCTTGCACCAGAAGAAGCTAAAACCTCAGTAAGGGCTTGAAAGTCCTATTGTTTGCATTTCTCTTGCTTGGGATAACTGCTGTGGCCTCAAAAGGTGAGAGTGGCTGATGTCTCTCTAGAATTCACCGTGGATTTGGCTTTTTGCTAAGCTTTCATAAAGAAAAGAAATTCAGAATCACCTTCATAAGACACCTTGAAAGGTTACTACCCTATAAAAGGTATTATAGTTAAGTTTAATGTATTAATAATCCTGAATATCTTCACTGAATTCAAAGAGGAACAACAAAAGCAATTACACTAAGCAGAATTGCTAGTAATTACTGAAAATGTGCTATGTGTGAAGCATTATATGATCTTTTACATTAATTATTTCACTTAATACTGACATTTCAACCACACTGTTGGTGTAATTATTAGCCCCATGTTAATGATGAGAAGACTGAGGAAATGAGGTTAGGCAACCTGAGTAGCCCCACAGTCTCACAGCTAATAAGACAACACAGTTTTAACCTATGGCTCTCTGTGTAAAAAAAATTGTAACGGAAGTGAAGAATAAATGTGATAATCAGTTATTCAAAAAAAAAAAAAAAGAGAGAGAGAGAGAGAATGAGAGGACTGCCCCCAAATTCTGCATTAATGGGAATAATTAATAAATAAAAATATTCTAATCTTTAGGTTTACTTAAATCCAAAAGCAGGTAGCCAAATAATGTAGTACACATCAGATAAATGAATAGAAGAAAATAAGAAACAAGGGAGCCTATATAAGCATTTTTGGGGGAAAAAGATTGTCTCATATAAACAAAAATGTTCATACAATTTGTGTATAATGGAGAGACAATGGGCCAAATCAAGAAAATAGTGAGGTGTGGAGACAGATAATATTAGCACAGATTGCCCAAAACTCATTAAACCATGGTAGAAAACATAAACAACAGTCTTTAGAAAATTAATCTAAATAGGGACTCCCGTATGCCTCAGTTGGCTAAGTGTGTGCCTTCAGCTCAGGTCATGAGCTCTGAGTCCTGGGATTGCGCCCTGAGTTGGGGCTGCCTCTGCCTCTGCTCCTCCCCCGACTTGTACTCTCTCTCTCTCAAATAAATAAAATCTTTAAAAAGAATCGAAATAAGACTTCAGACACCAAAAAGCATTTTTTCCTAAAATATTATGAAGTACTGGCAATTTTTTACCTAGTTGTTTTTTAAACATTTTTGCCCCTTAGCAATATGATCTCTTTGGGAGAATTTTGGGGGAAAAGCAAAAGCAAAGCAAAATTTTCACCCATGGTAGATTTTAGATATGGAATTATAGGATAGCCTAATGAACTATAAGATACACTAATGAAGTTAATTTTTCAAGTCCATGATTTCCTGAAGAGGATATATATATATATGGTGATGTTAATTATTTTGACCCCAAAGGAAAAGGCTGACTAAAATGTATTTAAGCAATCAATAGCTCTTAAAGTTCACAACCAAGAAAATGCTAATGTATTCATTATTTTATGTTGCATTTTAATGTAATTAACATAAAACAGATATTATTTTAATTCCTGTTCATAGTTATCTTTTTAAGAAGTTTTCTGAAGTCTCCAAGTCACTTCTCCCTACTAATGACCTACATTTTTACTATTAATGTTTAATATATTTCAATTTAATTGATTATTGAGTGATTTTAAAAATAAGGAATAAATGCTTTTTAGTAAGTTAATAAGGATTTAATTATGTTATTTTATTACTTAACAATACATTAAAATATTACTTGTAATGAAAACAAAAGTTTAAGATAAAAACAGCTTGTTAAGGGAGTGAAATCATTATGGATGACACTGTCTGGGTAGAATATGACGTTATATATTTGTCAAAATGCATAATGTGTATAACACCAAGAGTGAAACTTAATGGAAACTATGGACTTTAGTTAATAACAAATGTGTCAATACTGGCTCATCAGTTGTAATAAATGTCACCTCCACACCTTAAAAAAAATAAATATGTTTCTATCACAATCTGCCCTCATTTTTGTCTTTTTTATGACTACCAAGAACATAATAAAGTCCTCCACTGTCAATGAGTACTAATAGAGAATTTTGTAGCAAAGAATAAGAAGCAAGATATTTAAATAAATTACCGTGAACTGAATAGCCACCGATTTCTACTGGTGGTAGTGGTGGTTGATTTCTCTAATCATTCCTGTATCACTGTGTGAGGATTGCTGACACCTCATGTAGCAGGAGGCCAATGCTGCTGTCGTTGATGAAACACCAAACTGAATTGCCGGGAAGTTCTTTGGTTGTTGTTTGCCTCCAGTATCTTGGGCAACTGGCATCAAATGACAACGTGGACAGTGAAATAATAAGGAATCTGGGGCCTGAAAAAGTAGAAAAGTGTGGTCCGAAGAGTCACAAGATTGAAGTCACTTCGCTTGAACTCACCTATCCTAACCATCTTCTGGATTCTGGAAGCATTTACTGTTATGCAAAAAATAGGTTGTAACATTTTTCATATTCAGAGGGAGATTTTTAATAAATTCAGTGCTTACACTCACTTGAAATTCATATATAATCTATGCGTACAGGAACATATTTCATAATATAGCTAGCTATAGTTTCCTGGAGGAAAAACTGATAAATTTGCCCAGTGGCATAAGTAAATAAGAGGTAAAAATGCAATCAAGCTTTTGATACTGCTGTTGGTTGTCCATGAAACAGGCATCTAGGTAAAAGCTAGCGGTGTTAATCTCATGGACTCTCTCATGCTCTGCCACGGGAAGTGAATCTAGAACATCTTTTGTAGGGTGGCTTCAGAAGACCATCAAGTGCCTTTAAAATGTGATAGCTTTGCATCTAGCAATTACAGATTTTTAAAATTTAAACAAATAAATTAATTAAAATGCACTAAAAGATGAAACACAATGGCATTGTTAAGTTTTTATTTAAATTCCAGTTAGCTCATATACAGTGTAATATTAGTTTCAGGTGTACAATATAGTGATTCAACACTTCCTACAACACCGGGTGCTCATCCCAAGTGCCCTCTTCAATCTCTAATACCTATTTCACCCATCAACTCTCCCACCTCCATGCTGGTAACTAACAGTTTGCTGTCTATAGTTAACAGTCTGTTTCTTTGTTTGTCTCTCTCTCTCATTTTTTCACTTTGCTTGTTTGTTTTGTTTTTTATTTCTACATATGAATGAAATCCTATGGTATTTGTTTTTCTCTGACTTACTTCACTTAGCATAATACCCTCTAGGTCCATCCATGTCATTGCAAAAGGCAAGATGTTACTCTTTTTGATGGCTGAGTAATAGTCCATTATATACATATTATGCACACACACACACACACACACACACCACTTCTTCTTTATCTATTCATTAGTGGATGGACATTTAGGCTGTTTCCATAATTTGGCCACTGCAGGTAATCCTGCACTAAACATCACGGTGCATATAACCCTTTGAATGAATATTTTTGTATTCTTTGGATAAATATGTAGTAGTGCAATTGCTGGATCATAGGGTAGTTCTATTTTTAACTTTTTGAGGAACCTCCATACTGTTTTCCAGAGTGGCTGCACCAGTTTGCATCCCCACCAACAGTGCAAGAGGGTCCCCTTTCTCCACATCCTTACCAACATTTGTTGTTTCTGGTGGTTTGTATTTTAGTGATTCTGACATGTGTGACATGGTATCTCATTGTAGTTTTGATTTGCATTACCCTGATGATCAGGGATGTCAAGCATCTTTTCATGTGTCTGTTAGCCATCTGTGTGTCTTTGGAAAACCGTATATTCCTATCTTCTGCCCATTTTTTAATTGAACTATTCATTTTTTGGGTGTTGAGTTTTATAAGTCCTTTATAAATTTTGGATACTAACCCTTTATTAGCTATGTCATTTGCAAATATCTTCTCCCATTTCATAAGTTGCATTATAGTTTTGTTGATGGCTTCCTCTGCTGTGCAGAAGTTTTTGTTTGTTTGTTTCTATTTTGATGTAGTCCCAATAGTTTATTTTTGGTTTTGTTTCCCTTGATGCAGGAGACATATCTAGAAAAATATTGCTATAGCCAATGCAAGAGAAATTACTGCCTCTGCTCTCTTCTAGGATTTTTATGGTTTCAGGTCTCACATTTAGGTCCTTAATCCACTTTGAGTTTATTTTTGTGTGTGGTTTAAGAGAGTAGTCCAGGTTCATTCTTCTGCATGTTGCTGCTGTTTTCTCAACACCATTTGTTGAAGAGACTGTCTTTTTCCTGTTGGATATTCTTTCCTGCTTTGTCCAAGATTGTCCATACAGTTGTCGTTCATTTCTGGGTTTTCTATTCTGTTTTATTGATCTATTTTTGTGCCAGTATCATTCTGTTTTGATTACTAGAAGTTTGTAAGATAACATGAAGTCAAGAATTGTGATGCCTCCAGCTTTTTTTTTTCCCCCAAGGAGGCTTTGGCTAATTGAGGTCTTTTTTTTGCTTCCACACAGATTGTAGGTTTGTTTGTTCTAACTCTGTGAAAAGTACTGTTGGTATTTTGATAGGGATTTCATTAAATGTGTAGATTGCTTTGGGTAGTACAAACATTTTAACAATATTTTTTTCTTCTAATCCATGAGCATAAGGTATGTTTCCGTTTCTTTGGCCATCTTCAATTTCTTTCATCTATGTTCCATAGTTTTCAGAATACAGGGTTTTCACCTCTTTGGTAGTTTGTTCCTGGGTATTTTACTGTTTTTGGTGCAATTGTAAATGGGATTGACTCCTTAATTTCTCTTTCTGCTGCTTCATTATTGGTGTATAGAAATGCAATAGATTAGTGTACATTGATTTTGTATCCTGAGAATTTATCAAATTTGTTTATCAGTTCTAGCAGCTTTTTGGTGGAGCCTCTCAGTTTTTCTATCTGGGTATTGTCATCTGCAAATAGTGAAATTTTACTTCATCCTTGCTGATTTGTATAGCTTTTATTTCTTTTTGTTGTCTGATTGCTGTGGCTAGGACTTCTAGTACTATGTTAAATAACTGTGGTGAGTGTGGACATCCCTGTTTGGTTCCTGATCATCAAGGAAAAGCTCTCAGTTTTTCCCCATTGAGGATGATATTAGCTGTGGGTTTTTCATATCTGGTCTTTATTATGTTGAGGTATGTTTCCCCTAAGCCTAATTTTTTGAGGGTTTTTGTCGTGAATGAATGTTGTACTTTGTCAAATGTTTTTTCTGCATCAACTGAAATCATACGGTTTTTATCCTTTCTTTTATTACTGTGGTGTGTCACATTGATTGATTTGCAAATATTGAATTACCCTTACAACCCAGAAATAAATTCTACTTGACCATAGTTAATGATTTTTTAAGTGTATTTTTAGATTCAGTTTGCTTGTATGTTATTGAGCATTTTTGAATACATGTTCATCAGAGATATTGGCCTGTTGTTCTTTTAGTGGAGTGTTTGTCTGGTTTTGGTATCAGGGTAATCCTGGTCTCATATAATGAATTTGGAAGTTTTCCTCCATTTTCTTTTCTTTTGGAAAAGTTTGAGAAGAATAGGTATTAATTCTTCTTTAAAATTTTGGTAGAATTCCCCTGTGAAGCCATCCGGTCCTTTTTTTTTTTTTTTTTTTTGGTGAGTTTTTCTTGATTACTGATTCAATTTCTTTGCTGGTTACCAGTATGGTCAAGTTTTCTATTTCTTCCCATTTCAGTTTTGGTAGGTTATGTGTTTCTAGAAATTTATCCATTTCTTCTTTGTTGTCCAGTTTATCAGCATATAAATTTTACAATATTCTCTTACAGTTGTTTGTATTTCTGTGGTGTTGGTCATCATTTCTCCTCTGTCACTTGTAATTTTATTTATTTGGGCTCTTTTTTTCTTTTTTGATAAGTCTGGCTATAAGTTTTTCAATTTTATTAATTTCTTAAAGAATTAGCTGGTTTCATCGATATGTTCTATGGCATTTTTAGTTTCTAAATCATTTATTTCTGCTCTAATCTTTATTATTTCCTCCCTTCTGGTAGGGCTAAACTCATTTGTTTTTCCTTTCCTGGCTTCTTTGGCTGTTTTCTTGACATTTTTCTTGCTTCTCAAAGTAACCCTGCATTGCTATATGCTTCTCTCTTACGACCAATTTTGCTACAACCCAAAGAATTTGGACAGTTGTGTTTTCATTTTCATTTGTTTCCATGTATTTTTCTGTTTCTTCTTTGATTTCCTGTTTGATCCATTCACTGTTTAGTAGCATGTATTGGTGGTCTTTCTGGATTTTTTTTTTTAAGATTTTATTTATTTGAAAAAGATCACAAGTAGGCAGAGAGGCAGACAGAGAGAGAGAGGAAGGGAAGCAGGCTCCCCGCTGAGCAGAGAGCCCGATGCGGGACTCGATCCCAGGACCCTGAGATCATGACCTGAGCCGAAGGCAGAGGCTTTAACCCACTGAGCCACCCAGGCGCCCCTTTGGATTTTTTCCTAATGGTTGATTTCTAATTTCCTCGCATTGTGGTCCGAAAAGTGCATGTATGATTTTAATCTTTTTCTATATCTTGAGGCCTGTTTTGTGGCCTAATATACGTTCTGTTCTAGAGAATGTTCCACATGCACTCAAAAAGAATGTGTATTCTGCTGCTTTAGGGTGAAATGTTTTGAATATGTCTGTTAAGTCCATCTGGTCTAGTGTGTCATTCAAAGCCATTGTTTCCTTGTTTATTTTTTGTTTCGATGATCTGTCCATTGATGTAAGTGGGATTTTAAAGCCCCCTACTATTATATTACTATCAATTAATAACATGTTTGTTATTAATTGTTTTATATATTTGGGTGCTCCCATGTTGATGCATAAATATTTATAATTGTTATATCTTTTCCTTGGATTGTTTCCTTTATGATTATATAGTGCCCTTCTTTGTCTCTTGCTTCAGTCTTTAGTGTAAAGTCCAGTTTTCCCAATATTTAGTATTGCTACTCTGGCTTTCTTTTGACATCCATTTGCATGATCAATGTTTCTCCATCCCTTCACTACAATCTGCATGTGTCTTTAGGTCTGAGTCTCTTGTAGCTCTTCTATAGGTAGGTCTTGTTTTTTTATCCATTCTGAAACTACGTGTCTTTAAATCAGAATGTTTAGTCCATTGACATTCAAAGTACTCATTAATAGATAATTTTATTATAATTACAATTTGCTGAATTGTCTACTTATTATAAATTTATTTTCATTTTATTACTTGTTTGGTCATTATTCCTGGAGATTCTCTCTGATCCTTTCTTTTAGTCTTTCAAGGAGTCCCCTTTAGTATTTCTTGCAGGGCTAGTTCAGTGGTCATGAACTCCTTTATTTTTGTTTGTCTGGAAACTCTTTATCTCGACTTCTATCCTCAGTGATAGCCTGGTTGGATAGAGGATTCTTGGCTGCAGATTTTTTCCATTTAGCAAGTTGAATGTATCACGCCATTCTCTTCTGTCTTGCCAAGTTTCTGTTGAGAAATCTCCAGCTACACCAAGAAGGGTTTTTCCTTATACGTTAAGGACTTCTGTTGTTTTGCTGCTTTTAAGATTTTTTTCCTTCTCACTATATTTTGCAAATTTAATTATAATATGTCTTGGTGTTGTCCTGCTTTTGTTGATTTTGATGGCAGTTCTCTGTGCCTCCTGGATCTGGATGTCTGTTTCCTTCCCCAGATAGCTAAGTTTTTTGCTGGTATTTCTTGAAATAAATTTTCTGCCCCCTTTTCTCTTCTTCTGGGACTCTCATACATTTGATGGGGTCACTGAGTTCCCTAAGCCTATCCTCATTTTATGTAATTCTTTTTTCTTTCTTTTGTTCATGTTGATTACTTTCCATCACTTTGTCTTCTAGGTCACTAATTCATTCCTCTGATTCTTGCTGTTCATTGCATCAAGCCAGTTTCCAATCTGGTTTATTGCACTCTTCATTTTTAACTCTTTTTTATCTCTATGGCAATGGTCTCACTCATGTCTTCCATTCTTTTCTCAAGCCCAGTGAGTATCCTTATGATTGTTGCTTTAAATTCCTCATCAGACATGTCTCTTATATCTGTTTCACTTAGATATCTTCCTGTGGCCTTATCTTGTTCTTTCATTTGGGATAAATTCCTTCATCTTGGCATTTTGTCTAAGTCTCTGCCTTCATCTCTGTTTTGGAAAAGCCAGTTATGTCTCCGGCTCCTGAAAGTAATGGCCTTATGAAGATTAAGTCATATAGTGCCCAGGGTTGGTGCCTCAGTGAATGATTCTGGTGGACTATGTGCACTCTGCTGTTGTGTTTGGCTGCTCTACAGAGGCTCTCTTTGCCTGCTCCAGACAGTGTTTTGTCTCTGGCCTGAATGTGGTGAGTTTTAACCAGATGTGCACTGGTGTGCTTGGGAAATGAGATCTGACATCAACTCCACCAGAACTGAGGCCCTGCAGAACTCTCTGGATGGGAAATGTGGTGTGGGCAGGGGTTTGTGTTGGTCTTCTGTGGGAAGGGCCCACTGCACTGGAACTAAGGCCGGTGTGACTGAGAAGGGCAGTCCCATCAGACTGAAGGGGTGTGAGGCTTGATGTAAGCAAGTTAAGAAACCAGCATGGGTGTTGTACCTTTTCCTGCATGTTGCTCTGTGTTTATGCTGAGGGGTGGGGGAAGAAATTGTCTCTATCCAGCTCCATTGTTCCTGGAGAGATTTATCCTTGAATGCTGCCTGTCAGGGAAGCCCTCCTAGAGTAACAGATAATCTCCCCTCTTTGGCTCCAGGCATTTTCAGATCACTGTTACCATGTCATCTGCCCCCAGGTTGTTTGCCTGCCTTGTTTAAGAAGCAGTGTAGTGCCCTCCTGACTGTATCCTAGCCAAGTCTGCTGACCTTTAAAATGCCATTGGTTGCAAGAACTCACAAAATCCAACCCCTTTTTTCTGAGCCCATGGTTTTGGGGACACATTCTCCTTTGCATTCCCCTGTGTGCTCCTCTGTCTTGCCCTTTTCTGAGACTGTATCTCCCTTGCTTCCACAGCACCAGTGACCCATTTCTCTCCTAAACCACATCTCTGCACTTCCTACCTTCTTCCATGTTGTCTCTTCTCTCCCTTTAGTCCTAAAACTTGTTCTGTCAGTCTTCAGGTTCATTTCTGGACCGTTTAGGATGGTTTGATAGTTATCAAGTTGTGTTCATGGGAAGAGGAGAGCCTCGGGTCCTCCTGTTCCACTCCCATCTTCCTTCTTTCCCCCATAATTAATGGGTAAAAATCAGAAATTAATGTTCAATAAGAAGTGTTAAATACATCTGTATAATAATGCAACACCATGGAACCATTTAAATGTTTGGAAGAATATATGCATACTTAAAAAAAAAGAACTCTAAAATATCAGATTATAAAGGCGCAATATAAAGCATTTTTTTTTAATTTGGAAAGCTATGTATCATTAGTGACATCTGTATATGACTAGTGGGTTAATTCGGATTCATTTTTCCACTTTTATTTTTGCATTTTCTGTAACTGGCATTTATTACTTATATAACCATGGAAACATAGAAGTAAAAAATATCCCAGAAGAAATACACATGCACATAACACACAGATGCACAATAAGGAAAACAAAAATAAGAGAAAGAGAAAAGGACAGAGGAGAGCTGAGATGCAGTGATAATGAAGAACTTTATGTTACCACAAATTCGCAAATAAAGTTCTTTCAGTTAGCTACTGCCCTTATTCTGAAAAGAGCTGGAGGACATAATCATTTCTGTGGTATGTCCATAACATTTCCAAGTGTTCTGACAATGTTGAGAGGCATAATTTCTGTTGTGTACCTCATGTCCAATGCATTTCCTGCTGGAATCTCCACCACCCCTACTTAGTTGATGGCAGTTCTGTTCTTGTTTCTTTCCACACTGGTTTACCTCATAATTGGCTATGTCCCTCTTCCTCTGCTGTAATAATTATAGGCTTCAAATAGCTAGTTTTCTTAACCTTTTGAAATGAGAGGAAGATTGTAACACAGGATCACCAAATATTGATATTTGACTTCAGTGTTCTAAAATCTGATAGCCTGAAATATCACTGCAAATGTCTCTGAAGCAGATCTTTTCATCAAATTCTTTCCTGGTATCAATTTTCCTGGCTTTCTCTTTTATACTTTTCATCTTTCCCTTCTTCAAGGACCTAAATTCCCATCTTTTCAATTAAACAGAAGATTTGCAAGTTCATTTTCTACAGTAACCTTATGCCCAAAGATTCTCAACAAATATAACTGAAAAAAAAAAAAAATCATAGAGAGATTTCCATAGTCCCACTGGATCAAAATAGAGCCAGCTTCTGAAACAACCCTTTTTCCTCCATGTCTCCTCCTTGTTTTATAAACTTTATAAAAATATGAGATCTATATAGAAACAACAAATATATATCATTAACTACTTTTAAGCAATTAAAGGACATAAGGTATGAAAACAAGGTATGAAAATAAGGTATGAAAATAAAGGACATATAAGGAGATAACACGTGAAAATGTTCATAAAGATTCGTAGTAAAACTAGTTGATTTCATTAAAAGTACTATGAGCATTTTTTTGTCCTGTAAATGAAAATGGATTTACCTGTCAGTACCCATGGCCTCTGAGAAAGAACATGACTCAACAAGGGACCTGTAAGCATGAACATAAATCATCAACTGAAATAGTTGTTTAGAACCTACCGATAATTTTTGTTGTTAAGCCTGAAATTTTTAGTAAACGGAAGTCAATAAAAATATGAAAATGGGTTTATTATTTTATAAATATTTATTTAAAATAGGAAACAAATAATTTTAATTTTTTCCAGAGAACAAAAATTCTACATAAATATATATAAATTTTCTTTTTCTTTACTTACACAAAATATAGTCCCAGTATTATTGTATCCTAGAATCAGATTCTATTCCATGTTTACAAACAATTAAAAAAAAACCCAAAAGGCAAAATAGAAATGCACATTCAATATTAAAAAAAAACACCTCCAAGTTCTTGTTCATGGGCACGTGTATGAAGCCTTCCTGCAGACTTACACAGTGGACTAGTCTGAGCACACCAGCCTCCCATTGGGAGATGAATGGAAGTGAACATTAGCACCTTCAAAATGTGTCAGAGTCCCAAAATGCAAACTTTTAAGCACTGCATTGTCTCTTAAGGTTCTGCCTATGAAAGTTATTTTACTCTAAGTGAATTTTTGTAGACATTTCATTTTGAAGTAATTATAGATTCACAAGACATTACAAAGATGTGTACAAAGAAGTTCCATGAATCCTTCCCTATATTCCTTAATCTCCCCTATGTTAATATAACACATTTGAACACAATATTAAAATTAAGAAATTGACATTGGCACAATTTATAGGACGTATTCATATTTCAACAGGTATAAATGCACTCATGTATGTGAATGTGTGTGCAGTTTACACTTGTACCATCACCAAAATATCCCCTCATGTTACCCCATTATAGCTACATATATCCCTCCACCTCTAGCCCTTGGAAACCACGAATAAATTATTTTCCATTTATATTTTTATGTTATTTCACAATGTTACAGAAGAAGAATGATGTAGTATGTACCCATTTATGATTGACTTTTTTCATTTAACATAATTTCCTTGAAGTTCATCATCCAAATTTTATATATATATATATATATATATATATATATTCCTTTTTATTGCTAAGTAGTATTATATAGCACGGATGTACCACAATTTGTTTAACCATTCACTCACTGGTGGACATTTGGGTAGTTTCCAGCTTTGGGCTATTACAAATAAAGCTGCTAAGAACATTTGTGTATACAAATTCCTGTGTGTAAATAAGTGTCATATCTTTGGAGTAAATGCCCAAGAGTACAATTTTTGGGCCATACGGTAAGTCATTTTTCACCATTAATTACTAAATATATGTGATTTATTACCACTCCATTACACCTCCAAGTTATCAACAACAACAACAAAAAAACAGGATGAAACAAATCTAATTGTACAATCTCTTTGCAAAGAAAATATTAGGACACACAAGAATGTTCTATATAAATATAAAACAGCAAGTGAAATAGCTAGTGGAAGAATGAATAAATAAAAAAAGCTGAAGGAGAACTTTTTTTTTTTTTAAAGATTTTATTTATTTATCTGACAGACAGAGATCACAAGTAGTCAGAAAGGCAGGCAGAGAGAGAGAGGAGGAAGCAGGCTCCCCACGGAGCAGAGAGCCCGATGCGGTGCTCGATCCTGAGATCGTGACCTGAGCCGAAGGCAGAGTCTTTAACCCACTGCGCCACCCAGGCGTCCCTGAAGGAGAACATTTTTAAATGAAATTAATATATTGATATACAAATCTATATTTCTATATTTAAACCTCAAGTATCTTAATAGTAGGTAACTAATTTTCTTAATGAAATAATAGCCATAAACTTTTATTTCCTTGATTTAGTGAAAAAAATATATTCTTCAACATCATTCTCTCTTCTTAAAAAAATTATTTTAGACTCTTAATGCTTATAGGCGAATGAGTAACTCATATCACTTCATCCCAAACTGACATTTCAAAAGATGAGTTCAAATACATTTGCAGAGATATTTTTGAGTTCATTCAAGCTGAGCAGTGCTTCTTATCTTTTGAAATGTCAGGCGGCTGGTCTGAAGAAAATGGAAACAGATCTCTTTTTTAACATCATTACATTGTGGGCATAGGATTATGACTTGGTTTCTCCAACCACACTGTTGGAAAAATATCATATTTATTTATGTACAAAGGTTTTTCTTTTCCAGAAGAAAGAAAAGAAAAAGAAAGACAGAAATAAAGAAAGAGAAGAAGAAAGAAAAGTAAAGAAAAAAGCATGTGAAAAGTAAAAATCAGTCATCTTAATTAATTTGCATTGGGAGTTTTACCTGAAGTCCCTTTTTACATTCTTCCATTTTGGATGTTCTAATCACATTAAGTGGGTTAAAACTTTTATTATCATGCAGTAATGCAGTACTATGAAAATCCAAGAACTGTAAAATGTAGACCAAATAAAGGATTTTTGAAACTTAAATTTGACATTAAAAATATTTTTAAATTGCAAAAAGCCACATATAATATTCATGTACCCTTAACTCCACCCAAATATTTATAGTATCCTTAATTTCTTAAAATCATTAAAAATGCTGATGAACCTGTGCATTGCTTTAACACAGTAGATTGAGTGGTGCTGAGTGGCCCAATTGGTTAAGCATATGACTCTTGATCTTGGCTCAGGTCTTGATCTCAGGGTCATGAGTTCAAGCCCTGCATTGGGCTCCACAGTGGCTGTAGAGCCTACTTAAAAAGGGGGAAAAAAAAAAAAAAGTAGATTGAACACATGATCTGCTATAGATTGCCTCTGAAACTCAACTAAAATTACTAATGAAGGGATTTTTAAAATTACTAATAAAGGGACTTAACACAAAGTCATAAGGAGCAAGAGAACAAAAAAGGAGAGAACAGAAAAATATTTTGGAAGATGGGCTATAATTGAATGAGTGATACACAATCTAAGAATCCCAAGAAAATTGGAGCTTAATCAACAGTGGGGAGAAATGAATAAGTATCCCAATATTTCCTTTCAGTATTTTATTTTAGTTGATATATAGTGTTATATTAGTTTCAGGTGTATAATATTGTGATTCAACAATTCCATGCATCACCCAGTGCTTGTTAGAACAAGTGCACTCCTTGATGCCCATCACCTGTTTAACCCGTCCTCCTACCCACCTTTCCTCTGGTAATCATCAGTGTGTTCTCAGCAGTTAAAGAGTCTGTTTCTTCACTTCTCTCTAATTCTCTTTTTTATTCTCTTGATCATTTGCTTTGTTTCTTAAATTCCACATACGAGTGAGATCATATGGTAGCTGTCTTATTTCGTTGAGCATTACATTCTCTAGCTCCATCCATGTCATGGCAAATGGCAAGATTTCATTCCTTTTACTTAAACAGACTTATTTTTTTATTATCATATGTATTATTTGTTTCAGGGGTACAGGTCTGTGATTCCCCAGTCATCTTACATAATTCACAGCACTCACCATAGAACATACCCTTCCCAATGTCCATCCCCCAGCCACCCCCTTCCCTTCCAGCAACCCTCACTTTGTTTCCTGAGATTAAGTGTCTCTAATGGTTTGTTAAACAGACTGGTTTTTGCTATGAGTCTGAAGAAGGCTCTGAAATTTATGGCATTATGTAATTCAGATAGTGAAACAATGGAATAAAAATATAAGTTTTAGTTGCAAGTGTGTTTTAAAAAGAACCAGATTCCCAGATTCTGTTTCCCAATCTGTGCAGTTAGGTAAATTGCCCTCTTCCTTACCCCACTCAAACCTTGAGTTTTATTCTCTGAAAAAGTTAAAGAGAAGCTCATATTCTAGTTTATATCAGGCAGAATGAAGATAAGAATAGTGTCCCGCATAGCAACAATTTTCCTCAATGCTCAGTTGCTTGAAACCACACGGATCACTTCAAAGCTTCTGTAGACCTGGAAACTGGGCAGAGCTTAGCTGTAATGTGTGGGTAATGTCCTTCAGAAGCTGAAATCAAGGTGTCAGAGGGAGCTGTAGTTACTTCAATGCTCAGCTGGTGAAGGACCCATTTCTGAGCTCACTTACTTTGTTGTTGTCAGGATTTGCTTCCCTTGTAGGCTCTTTGTCAGAGGCTATCTTTAGTTCCTTTCCACGTGAGTCTCTTCAACATCGCATCTTGCTTCATCAATGTGAGTAAGTTGAAAAGGTGAAAGAGTATGTGAGCAAGACAAGAGTTACAATTATTTACGACCTAATCTCTGGAATTGTAGTCTATCACGTTTGCCTGTTCAATACATTAGAAGCAAGTCGCTAGGTCAGCACACACTCAAGGGGTGGGGGGATTACACAAGGATGTAAATATCAAGTGGGATAAGGGGGACATCTTGGGAAGTATGGCTACCACACGTGACCAGAACTGCCAGCCTTCCATATCCACTCCACACTGAACCCATGATGCAGGAATAAGACCAAAAAAAAAAAAAAAAAAGAACTTTTAAAACTAAATATAAGTGATTGCAATGAAAAATTCAACAAAAGGGTTGATTATACAGTGAAGAAAATGAAGGAAGGAAAAACATGAGGTAGCAGAGTGAATATAAGAAACCGAGAGGACTCCTGACTGCTGAGAAGTCAAACATTCCAAAACAATAATTCCAGAAAGAGAGAAAAGAGAATGAAAGGAAATTTTCCAAGAAATAATTAAGGTAAAACATATAAAAATGAAAGACACAAGTCTGGATACTGAAAGCCCATACCCTATACCAAGTATTCAGTAAAATGGATAAAAATAGAATTAGCAAAACTATTTAGTATTGTTGATTCATAGGTGATTTCTCATAGAAAATGTCCTTTCAAACAAAACCTGAGGGATGAGAAAGTTTTAAAATGATTTAGACAATTTTGAGATGTGGAAATGAGAAAACACAAGATGTTTGCAATGGGATGGAATGTAATATCTCTTTGGCTTCTCTGCCTGTGGAATTCCTTCTCATTTTATAATGCTCTCCTCAAATACCACTTTCTTTTCAAGTATTTGCCAATAGGCCAAAACCTTAAAGAATAAATGACTCTCTCCCCTTGCATTTTGTTATTCTTAGAGCTGGTGATACTAATGACTCTTTGCTGTATTACATAAGGTCTTTAGTGGCAGAAAACATTTACTAATAATTTTTGCTGCCAATGTCTACAATAATATGAGATACAATAATGTGTGTATAATCAAGCCATGTTTATGAGATGAGTTTAACTGATTTTTTAAATGTTCCAAATCTCCTTATTCATAGGTAAGAACTTCCACAAATTATCATACTTTGTGATTTTGTGGTAACTACTCTATATTTAAATTATGTCTATTTCATACATCCTTAGATGTGTTAAGAATCTTTTCAAGTTCCAAGATCATGGTATACTTACTTGCAAAATGTTCACAATAAAATGCTGATTTTTTAAAAAGATTATCTATTTATTTGAGAAAGGGAGAGAGAAAGAGAGCGTGTGAGTTGGGGGAGGGACAGGGAGACAATCTTCAAGCAGACTCCATGCTGAGTGTGGATTTTACCCTGGAACTCGATTTCATGACCCATGAGATCATGACCTGAGACAAAACCAACATCAGACGCTTAATCAATGGAGCCATCCAGGAACCCCTAAAATGTTGATTTTTAAGCATCTTTGCATTTAGAAGAAATCCAGATTTTCAATCTGGTGACACAAAATATATTTAAATAATATAGATTTTATAAATAAATGCATAATGCATGTTGTCCTATTCTTTAATTTTTCCTGTTTTCTTACTTAACAGTCTTTAATGGGTTATGTTTTGGATGAGTAGCAAACCTAGGAAAGACACAATTTGAGGTAAACTGCTTTGAAGCTTTTTAGCATTACCCTAAGGAAATCATAAAAGTCACTATGATATCAACTATTAAATCTAGATTAGTACTTGGCTGTGGGTTTATGTTGGGCTATTTTTTTTTTCTAAGTGGATAAAGGTTTTCCTCCTTGCTTAATGAAAATTTTTGATGGTATTCTGAGTATTAATTTTAAATAGAAGCCCAAATTAAAAAGAAAAAAAAAAACTTGTTTTAGTTATGAGTAACTGATACCAGTATCATTATTTTGTTTTATTCAACTAAAAACAGTTAAATTTTAGTTAACACATTTTGGAAAGATAAGCATTAAATTCTAAAGAAACTGTGTACATGTGTACAATTACTATTCGAGTTTGCACACAACTACTGATACAATTGCTATAATGGTGTTTGCATGTGTGGCTGAGAAAGCTTAATGTCTAATAAAAAGCCGTTTTCACAATTTTATTTTTTTTTTCCTATAGCCATTTATAGAACTGGATTTTTCATTGTTTTCAAGTCAGTTTCAGCCTCAATCTTAGAGTCCAGTCTATTCACATGTCATAGCCTGAGAATTGCTAATTTATATAGATAAATTCATTTGTTCATTCTAGTTCTTTTCCAGGTGGTTTTGTGTTCTAAGCTGTATGAATTTTGCTTTGAGTCGTTAGCACTTTCTTTGTATTCTTTCTGTTTGGATTGTAATTCTTACATCTGAAATAAGGAACTAGATGTTACCCATTGATTACTTTAAAGCACAGTGGTATTTCAAGTCATACATCTTCTAGAAATTAGGTATCTAAAATTTGGTCAGCAGTTAAATAAAAATATTATTTGTTCCATGCTTGTTAACCTAAAGCATATGCATTAATGGTAATATCACCACTAAACTGAATAGCTCAGAGCTATAGGACACATACACACACACAAAATCTTATATGCAAACTCTGTATCTGTGAAAGAATTGATGGTCATAGCTATGGCCAACTTATAAAATTGGCAGAGACTGACTTTTTTTTTTTTCTTCAGAGACCTCTGCTTCTCTGTGGTAGGAATATCAGCTTCAGACAAAGCAGTGTTCAGTCATGACTCAAATATTCTGGAAGTTCTGTTGGAATTTATATTGAGTAAGAACGTTGCAGGGAAATGACTCACCTTAACAAGAAAATTGTGTCTAGTTACATGTCTTTTTCCAATCTTTATATGCTATTGTTCCAAAAAATTATTGTCTTTATTTATTTACATATAAATTATGTCATTGACACTATTATCATTGGCATAATGATAATAGTGTCATTGACACTATTTACACAGGTAGAATAGCATAATTATGTTTTCATAAGCTCAATGGAAACAGACTGTCCCCAAACCTCACTGCTTCTTCTATATTTGCCATTTAGTGTAAAATATTGAGAGGAAATAAAAGCTGACAAAATTTCTAGATAGGTAGCTACTAAGCTATTGTTCTTTTTATATTAGAAAGTTAACCCTAGTGCTTTCTCTAGACCAGTGGTACCTCCAGTTTTTTTTTTTTTAATATGAAACACTTCATAAATTTGTACGTCACTCTTGTGCAAGGGTCATGCTAATCTCTGTATTGTTCCAATTTTGGTATATGTGCTACCAAGGTGAGTACGGTCCCCCTAATTTTTTGATAACACATCCCATCATTAAAACATTTTTGGACAAATATTCCAAAATACATTTACTTATTGGTAAATTATGTATACATACTTCTTAACTAGTGCAATTACATTATAAGCCACAACCAAATACAGAGGTGTGGAAAATGATGAAACTTTTTTTAGTGATTTCATTAAAAACATGTATATTCACGTTGTCTTTTCAAGATTTAGAAATTTTTTGGCATCCTTTTTTCATGTCAGTTTACACCATTACAGTTTTTATCTTGCAGTGTGGTCTACCAGAAGATTGAACTTGACTTCTGCCATTGTTTGATGTTTGTTCATGTTTGGATTAATAATCATATATTATCTTTAATACATGTTTATTTGGCAGAAATCTTTGTAGTTCACTTGTCCATTTTGTGAGTATTACACTAATTAAAACTATAAAACATATAGTGTGTAAGTCCATTCAACTGTGTACATGCAAACTTCATTAAGTTGGAAAATGTTGAGGCAGATACAAGATTAAGTGTGGCACTTTCAATCATTCTAGGATGTGGAACTTCTACTCTTTACATAGGACATACCCCATGCCTGTGACAAGTGACCCCCCTCCCAAAAAAGGGACTAAGGAAGGAAACTGTCAGTCTGCATATTCAAATTCTCCAAGGGATTGTCTCCAGCCTGCAGCCTGCCTCCTTAGACCAGTTGTCTTCCAACTGGGGTATACATAGCCTGAGGTTATAAGATACAAGCACAGATGGTTTTAAGAAAATTAATTTCCTGATCCTTACTTTCATATGGATTCTTTCCTAAGACTGGTAAGGTTCCTGAGTGAAGCAGTTTCTTTCCTACACCTCCTTTTTCTAGTACGTTTATCTAAACTTTATATTAAAAAGGAATACTTCTCACCCATCTTAAGGCTAATTATGGTATGTTGTTCCAGGATGTAAAATTCTCCAGTGTTTCCCTCATCTCATTCCCTCTCTCTCTCTTTCTCTCTTCCTCTCCCCCCGCCCCCATATATATACAGAGGATAAACTAGATTTTGGTGCTAAAGTTGA
Source organism: Martes martes (assembly GCF_963455335.1). Taxonomy (NCBI): domain Eukaryota; kingdom Metazoa; phylum Chordata; class Mammalia; order Carnivora; family Mustelidae; genus Martes; species Martes martes. The sequence continues at coordinate 191,449,342 of NC_137889.1, forward strand.
GAAAATGAATGATTCTAATGACTACAAAACAAACAGTTTTCCAGGTAGTTTCCAATTCATAATTTTTAACAGAGCTGATGGAGAACCAAATTTAGTTATCAGATGACAGGTGATGAAATTTTTTTTAAACGGAAATCAGCCTGAGATTTTTGCACAAAACTAGGAAAAGGTTCAAAGATTTAGTTATGGGCTTATAACAAGTCTGTTCAAATCTCTACTTATATGAACATAGTTTCTTCATGCTTAGACCTATTTTTTTTAGACCTATTTTTTTTTAAACAAAAGTACGGAATGAATGTTCAACTCCACATTATTCACACAATAAATAATACTTATCCATGGATATATGATAGAAAATCTTTGATGAACTGCTCATTACATTTATATATAATAGCAAAGGTATGTCAATGTAAAATACTTTTCAATTTTTACTGTCTTATGTTTATAGGAAATTTTAACAATAGTTTTCAGTTTAAATATATATATTTTATTGCAGAGAAACAATAGAAGGCTTTCAACAAAGACTTGAATGTGTTGTATATATTTGAATAAAATCTGGTGAAAGAATTGGGATTGAATAGGATCTAAAGAAGTAAAAACCATACAATATTATACTTGTTTGTGTATTTTTTTAAATTACCAATATTTTGTATCCAATCATTATGATATTTAGGTCTCATTGGATAGAATTTAAAAAGTTGACATAATCTGTCCATTTTTAAATGCCAGTATTTAATGCATAAAATCTTAAAATGCTTAGCTATTTTAAACTATTACCACTAAGTCGTCAACCTGGTAACTTTCTTAAAAACATTTGTTTTATTCTAAATTCTTATGGTGGATATATGAGGAAAAATACTTAAAGAAACCACTGTTTTCCACAAGCACTATCATGACAGCATCTGTTTATATCAGAAATTAACAGTTTTGAATGATAAGATCTAGTCAGATTTTAGCCACCAGATAATAGCAGGAGAGAGATGGAGAAAAAATAAATATGAGAGAATATTAGGAGGATTTTAGATCTGATATAAAGCTAATAGTTATTTCACACATGTAGATTTAATTTATGCTACACCTGAATTCAGTCAACAATAATTTTGTGTCATGTCTCCTTGATCAAGAGAATTGCTACCTAGTATACTTTAAAAATATAATTGTTTTATTATAATTAATAATACTATTACTACCACCACTATTACATAGATGTTTAAAGCATTGGGAAACTGATCAACTTTCATGGATCATTGTAAGCCACAGCCCATGGGTCAGATTTATAAGGCCATATGTGATTTTAACAACCATTCTGGATAAGTTGACAGTTATTACATTATCTTTAAAGAATATTATTTTATATTTTAAAATCTTGTTTTCATTCATGCTTCCAAATAGTTCCAGATACGAAGCTGCTGTTTTTATCTCTACCTTAAATTAAGAGGAAAACCTCATTTTAAGCTCTCTTTGTTTCTAATTAACAAGAAAAAAACAGTTTTTCAGTAAATAAAAATCACACAGATGCATACACATATTGCATTTTAGAATGAGGACATAATGAACCAGCATTATTCACTTAGGGAACATGGGAAAAAATAAATGATTAAAAATAATCCCATTATTGAAATGCCATAGACCACACTGATATACTCTAAGAGTGGGTAGAAAACCAGAAAATATGAAATTCAGCTCTAAAGGTAATATTTTAATAAAAGTTAGAACATCTTGTTATGAAGAGTTGGCCCTAATGATATTTATCAAAAAGGTTTTTGATCATAATTTTTCATATTTATTTTAATAAGAATATTAAAATAAAAGAGAGCATCTATGATATTGGATGGTTTTCTTTGTGCTATTTACTTTAAATATGCTATTATTCTTTCTAATATCTATATTCTTTTTGACTACGTTTCTTTGTGCTATTTACTTATATCTAATGTCTATGAATCTCTGACTATATTTTCTCCATTTTGTTTTTCTTCCTGATTATACAACTGGACTGTATTTTCTACGCTCCTTTTCAGTGATGTGTGGCCATTTGGGTTCAGCTCATTGAATATGAAGCAATCAGTTCCTCTCCCCAAAATAGAGAGGAGCTGCCCTTGAATCCCAGGCTATGTTCTTTCCATCACTGGGCTGAAAGGAGAGAAATTCAAGGACTTAAGAGGCTAGTGAAGCCACCATGTGGCAGGACCATGGGGATCTGGATGGCCGAGTAGAGTGGCACCCCCATGAGGGTCTGACCTCTTTGTGATTTCAATAAGAAATAAAGTATTTGTGCAAACCCAGTGAGATTTCGTGGTTCATTTCTTAAATCAGTTAGCCTACTTGAGCTATATATCATCTGTGGGTATCTTTGACCTCAGATGCTCATCATTTCAAACCACCCTTTTTGTCATTGCCAAATAATTTTTATATCAAAGGGCTGTTTGGGGGCACCTGAGTGGCTCAGTGGTTTAAGTCTCTGCCTTCAGCTCAGGTCTCGGTCTCAGGGTCCTGAGATTGTGCCCCACATTGGGCTCTCTGCTCAGCAGGGAACCTGCTTCCCCCTCTCTCTCTGCCTGCCTCTCTGTCCACTTGTGATCTCTGCCTGTCAAATAAATAAATAAAATCTTTAAAAAAGGTGGGGGGGGGCTGTTTTATGGCTGTGTGTTTAGTCTAAACTGTTGCTTTGGCTCACTATCCCATTGCAGTTCCCATTATGACCCTAATTCCTCAATATTTTAATGTTTCTTTTACTCAGTTCCTTTTCCATGTTTCCCTCATCATGGATGCCCTGCCTTCTTCTCTTTCTCTACACAAATCTCAACTTTCCTTCCAGATCCCGGTAAAGTTCTTAATTCTGTCTTCTCTGATTATCCTCTTCTCCCTTCCCATTTTAGGTCCTCCTCCACAACCCTCCAGTCCTCCCTTCTATAATATTGCCCCTCCCTCACTTTGTCCTTCTTGAGAGGTAATAAACTCTACACAGAGTTTATTACAAGAGCAATAAGGACAAGAGTCCTTCTTGAGAGGTAATAAACTCTACACAGAGTTTATTACCCCCACGGTGCCTGCATTTATTTGGTTCATTTTCCTGAAACTCTCTTACCCTAAAAACTTTCATAGTTTTCACCCTTTTTTCGTGCATGTCTTTTATCATGTGACATCTCTCAGAAATGATGTCCCTGATTGGCCTTTTAAAAATAGGTCTCCCAGGGTGCCTGGGTGGTGCAGTTGGTGGTGTAACTGACTCTTGATTTGGGCCCAGGTCATGATCTCATGGGCGGTGGGACTGAGCCCCACATCAACTCTGCACTCACTGGGGAGTCTGCTTGAGATTCCCTCCCTTTACCCCTCCCACCACTCACTTGCATGCTCTTTCTCTCTGTCTCTCTAAAATAAATAAACAAATCTTTAAATAGATTAGAATTAAATTAATTAATTCTAGAATTAAATTAATTAATTATTAAATTAAATTAGAATAGTTCTCCCCAAAGGCTGTCACTCTGCATCCCCTTATTTTGCTTTATTTTTTCCAGTGTTTATGATCGTATCTGATATTTGGTATGCTGTTTGTTCATTTTCTATTCCCTCCCCTAGAATATAAGCTTGCCCGGAGCAGAGGACTAGTCAATTCTGTGCTATATATCCAGCACCCAGAACAGTGCGTGCTATATAATGGGGGCTCAATAAACATCTATTCAATAAAGAGTTGAGGACTCAAAAATCAATAAAACTATCCTTCTGAATACTGTGTGAATGATGATTAAAACCAAAACCACTTTTGGTACCTTACACATGCATTGCTTCATTTGAGCCTCTCTTCCTTTCTCTCTTTGCCTCCCTTCAGTCTGAGAAGTTTTGCAGAGTTGATTATTTTTTCTTAAAGATTTTATTCACTTATTTGTCAGAGAGGGAAAGGAAGAGAGAGACAGAGAGCACAAATGGAAGGGGAGAGGGCAGGATCCTCACCGAGCAAGGAGCCAGATGTGGGACTAGATCCCAGGACCCTGGAATCATGACCCGAGTTGAAGACAGATGCTTACCAATTGAACCATCAGGGATCCTGCATAGTTGATTACTTAGAAATGAACACACTGAAACTCAAAATTACCCTGTTAGGGATTCTCAGTGATTGAGTAAGAATCCATGTTTTTTGACCCTAGACCCTGTACGATTTTCACAACGAAATGCACATACCATCAGATAATATGCAAAATCAGTCTTAATAACACTGACCATTACCTATTTAGTACTTCCCCATTATTTTAATAGGTGTTATTAGTACAACTAAATTCTAAGCTTGATCAAAGAAAAGATCCTATCTTAACATCAGAGTAAGAGGCTGTATTTACTCAAATATTTCCATTGATTTACTCACTTATTGATTTATTTGTTCAGAAGCTTGCATCGAGTATTATCGAAAATCTAGTTTAAATATAACATGGTTCTCTGATAATTTACATTCCACACATTCAAAACTATTTTTAGCCTTCTTAAAATTAAAATATACACATAATGAAATAATGGCAGTACTTTATATTCTGTGAACAACAATAAAAACTTGAAGCTCTTAGTCCTATGGCATATCTACTTAGTTTGAAGTGAATACTGTTTAAATAAATTAATCTTTTGTGAATAAAAACATGATTAAATGAAATTTTGTCATGTCTTTTTTTTCTTTGAGAGACACACCATGTGCCACAAAATGTTGCTACCTTTCACACATTGAGTGGCCTTTATTTATATTTCGACATATTTTTTTTTCTCATGCAAAATGTTCCCAGATAGTTGTAAAGCAGTTAGAAGAATAATTTAACATCATGGTAATAATTTATGCTGTACTTCTCAAACAAAGAAAAAACAGTCTCCCCTCCATTAAGTTGTGTAAGCTATGTATAGGGTTTGCATCAAAATACATGCTTGTAGTGAAGCACGGTAGAAAGCTTTCCCAGGGACTGGCCTTTTTGAGATTTTCTTACTCTGCTTTGGGATTGTGAAATCTTGGTCTTGTTGATTCTTGCGGTTTCTCTAACTAGCTTTTGCCACAAGTGTATTACTTTCTTTCAACAATTCAAGATGTTTTATAATCAGCTTTTCTACAAGAGAATAAATAACTATGCATTTCCTTAATCTTTGATTTTAATTATTAACTTCACTTGAGATACTTTCCACTGAGTCAGAAACCTTTTCCCAAATCACTTTTTCTAAAGTAACACCCTGTTTTGCAACTTTTATCCCGTATCCTCCTTTATTTCCTCTCACAACACTTATGCTGTCTGATATATATTAAATATTTTATTTTTTTATTCTCCGCCTTCTTCTGTTAGAATGATAAGTTTCCTGAAAGCAGGCACATTTCTGCCTCTGCTTTTTAAAGATTTATTTTATCCCTGTGTCCCTGCACATAGTATGATCAGTTAATACTTACTGAATGAATGGATGAATAGATAGATGAGTTCGTGTTTCGATTCTAATTCACTGTGTCCCAGGAGAAGTATTTGGCATAGAAAATTAACTATGTTGAATCTACCAAGATTCAAAAAGATTTGTCACACTTTTGTGCTATTTATTAATAGATTTACAATTCAAAATGAAAACTAAGTTACACACACTAGGAAAAAAAGATAAAAAGCAGAGCATAAACCTGTGCTCCAATTACTTAATTGTAGAATCTTAATATTTAAATATAAATGAAATAATTAACCCATTTTTTATACTCTTTATAAAATCACAAGTCATAGTTTATTTCTGTTCTGTCACGTACATATCTGGCAAGATGATTTGAGTTCTCATTTAGAAACACTGGCAACTTATTTTAAAATAGTATATTTGTTCCTCTCTAGTGAAATGTGCGAGACACAGAAATAGAACATTGTGTGATGGAACAGATGCTGTGGCAATGGTGAGTTTATATGAGGATGCTGATGACAGATGCCACCTTATAGCATTAGCCAATAAAAAGTATGGGTATTACTGTTTACACTTACTCAAAATGAGCTGGGCTATGGGCAACCCTGAATGCACAATCTGACTCTTATGTACTGTAAGTGATCTTGTATTATGAATATAATAAATATCCAAATTTAATTTAAAAGGAAATAAAGATAAATTTATTTTAAGGCAGGTAGTGTGAATCACTTCAATTCTCTTCCCCCTTAAGGAAGTGCTTTATTCTCTACGGCAAGAAGAGAAGAACTAAAATAAAATTTACTTGGAAGAGAATTCATTTGAAGATAGTTAAGTAATTTTGAAGACCAAATGAAACACAGATTTTTCAACAGAGATGATATTAGCTATAACATTGATAAATATATTGACTAGAATTTTTTCCTTTTTTTGGACAACTAATAAATATGAACAGTTGAAATTAAAATTAATTAGAGGGAGGGGCGCCTGGGTGGCTCAGTAGGTTAAAGCCTCTGCCTTCAGCTCAGGTCATGATCTCAGGGTCCTGGGATTGAGCCCCACATCAGGCTCTCTGCTCAGCAGGGAGCCTGCTTCCCCTTCTCTCTCTCTGCCTGCCTCTCTGCCTACTTGTGATCTCTGTCTGTCAAATAAATAAATAAATACTTGAAAGAAATTAATTAGAGGGAACTTCCAATTATTTTTGTAACTGTAGAATTATGTTTTATTCTACATCACTAAAAGTGAGTGTATAATTCACTTAAAGTATTTTTACTTAGATAGCTTTAATATAGTTGCATGTGCCATAGGAGTCTTTTGATCTGCAAATGTAAAATAATTAAACTGAAAATCAGTATATTTTGGTCATTTTACAATCCTGTAAGAATTCAATTTCACCGGGTTTTCTATTTTATCATTGACATTTTCAACAATAGAACTAACTTAAATGAACAACTTGTATTTGTTTTGTTCCACTATGTCACTTTCGAATACTGTAAACAAATACTTAGAGATAAAAACTTGGGTACAGGTAATGTATATGAGAGGTGATCTCAGGAAGTGCAACTCAAGTGTGAGGCGGGGAATATAAACTTGGGTTAATATAACTGCTGTTTTAGGGTTCTGACTTAGTCCTCTAAGGACCCTCTGTGAAACTATGGAACAAGATTCAGAATCACTCCTCCAGAAGGGAGATCTTGCATTGACTCATTGATGACTACAGTCCTCACCATTTGACGGTTAATTGAGGAACACCAGCTCCCCAAAATTTACAAGTTGTCCCTAATTCTATCCAAATAAGTTCTCAGTCACCAACAAAGTCCTCAACAATAATGTATTATATTCTTAAAGTTTACTAAGAGGGTAGCTCTTACATTTTGTATTCTCACCACCTACACACACAGAAATAATGATAATCATCATAATAATGAAGGGGAAGGGAGGAAACTTTGGGAGGTAATGGATATGTCTACGGCCTTGATAGTGGTGATGGTTTCTTGGGGGTATATTTATCTCTAAACTCAAGAAATTGTATACATTAAATTTGTATGACCTTTTACATGTCAATCATACCTCAGCTGAGTGGTTAAAAAAACCCTCAGAAGATAAGAGGAAAGAAGGGTTTAAATGAAAAGCTGAGAATGGGCTGGAAAGTATCAACTTAAACTACCAGTGATGTCGGTTGGGTGAGAATATTTGGGATGGGGCAGCAATAACATTTGGTATAGAGACTTTTTGTCTTTTGGTACATCAAGGTCAATGGTTTTGCATGTGTGGGGGTGGGTGGATATTATAATCTGTGTGTTTATGTATACTTTAATTTTGCTTTAGTAGAAACAATTGCCAAAAAGTTAAAAATAAATGCTAGGGAAGTTCCCAGGAATTAGTAAGCTCAACACAAAAGCTAACATATGAGAATAACTCTTCATAGCTTAGTTTTGCTACTATTAACATTTTCTTCTACTGTACAAGTATAATACCTATACAAAAAAAAAAAAAAGAAAAAGAAAAACAGTAAAAGTGGGTTATTGGAAATGTAATTACTGAACACAGAGGTGGTTTTCATTTTAATTATTTTTGTCCTAGTGCTCCCTAAATTTTTCTCCCTACATATTGGCATGAAGAATTTCCTCTTCATAAGATCAACAGAATTAAATTTACATTAACTTAATTTACCTTGAGACAGTTAATTTCTTTCTTCTTTCTCCTTTCCTTCTTTCCTTCCTTCCTTCCTTCTTCCTTTTTTTCTTGCTTTTCTTTTTTTTTTTTCTTTTTTTTTAGTTACGTCAGGGGTCAAGGGGGAAAAAAAAGAGAAAAAATAACTTGATACATTTCTTTGGAGCAAAAAAGAATCAGTATAGTTTGAACTGTCCAGATCTGCTTTCTGCCATCTCGAAAATACTTGGAGTCTAAGCTCATACAAATGCCACTGAGTGAAGGGAAAAGGTCAGGGGAAAGCTTGCCGCTGCCCCTTTGTTCAACTTCCAGTCATGCTAATCTGTGTACAGGCTTATCCCCTGAGGCTCGAGTTCTTCCTTGAAGTTCTCTGCTTTGGTTTCATTCATTTTTAGTGAAAGAACATTTTCTGAAACTCTAGGATATACTGAAGGTCAGAGGCAAAGCTAAACAGGTAATGCCACTGGGTCCTTTTCAATAATAGGTACAAATTTACTATGAGCCATTGGACTTTTCTTATATCATTTTTTAATAACAATAATATAAAGAAAAAAGTCACTATGCTCTTTCCATGTTTCTCACAATCAGTAGGATAATCACTGTTTCTAAATAATACTAAAGCTTCCAATCAAATGATTAAAGCTTGTAGAATTTTGAAAAGTTATCAGTGGTTTCTAAAAACACATTAAAGGTATGAATTTCTGGTGTGGATGTTATATGTATGTCCAAATGATCCCTTTCCTATTGCTGCCAATCCACGTGGAGTGTTACATTATCTTTAGAAAAGTCTTGTCCCAAAGCATGTAAGCAACGGATTGGAAAAGATCCAATATAACACCAGCCAATTAATCTGCCATTTGAAATTATATCTTAAAGAGCTAGGCTTAGGGGCGCCTGGGTGGCTCAGTGGGTTAATGCCTCTGCCTTCAGCTCAGGTCATGATCCCAGGGTCTTGGGATCGAGCCCCGCATTGGGCTCTCTGCTCAGCGGGGAGCCTGCTGCCCCCTCTCTCTGCCTGCCTCTCTGCCTACTTGTGATCTCTGTCTGTCAAATAAATAAAATATAAAATAAAAAATAAAAAAGAGCTAGGCTTCTATCTAAAACAAGCAGCCACTGAAGGCCTGAGTCTCAGCCACAATTTTGAGGGCCAAATGTGTAGAATTAAAGAATAAATACAAAATCATCCAGAATGTAGTAGGTGTAAAAAGAATAAAATGAGGGAATAATTGGAATAAGTCGGGATGAATGAAGTGGTACCTGAACTATCCGCAAGAAAGTTTACCACTTGCTTTTCTCAGCCTGGCCAATAGCTGCCTTTCTGATACTGAGCATTCTAGGACCCAGAGTGCTTCGTTGGAGAATAGGTTCAGTCAAGTATTTTTCTGAAGCACAATATTTTCACTCTCGTGGAAGAACACTGTTGCTGTCCATAGGTTTTACTGTAAAATGATTTTTAAGATCTAACAATGGGTGCATAAAACCAGCAAGGAGGACCATCAGTAAAGACCATCTCTGGATTAAAATTTGAAGCCATTAACCTACGGCCATTATAACTTCTAGAGAGCCTAGTTTAAATATATCATACTTCTTAATAAATGTTAAGCACATCATTGATGCATGCACAAACAGAAAGTTTAATGTATCCATAAATAACACAACCAGTAAAAAAACAACAACAAAAAAATCAATGAACTTAAATGTGGATATTTATTTCAATGAGAAAAAAAAGACAATGGCTTAAAATTAAAATCCCTCTCCCCCTCACTCCCCACCCCTGCTGCTCTACACACACACACACACACGCACTATTGGCTCTGTTTCTCTGGAGAATCCAGACTAATATGGTCACTGTTTTGAATCATAACAGTGAAATAAAGGTAACTAGAACTTCAGAGAGGCACTGTGGTGGATAGAAATTTAAATATCTGAGTTTATATCCTGCTCATCTTTTACTAATTATATATTCTTGGGAAGCTTAATTAGCCTTTCAGAGTGTGAATTTTCTAATCTGTAAAATGAGATGGTAGGTAAAGGTTGGTGAACAAAGCTGCAAGAGACATAGTATATTTTGAGGATTGACTGGAAAAAGACTACATGAGAATTCCTTAGAATAGTGATCTCACACAGTATAAGTGCTTAGAGAGTATCCTTTTTCTCTGTAACACAGAACAATTATAAACACTCTCTTTTGTTAAAATTATTGATTTCAGCATATCTCATGAGATCAAAACATCCTAGAATTGTAAAGATGTTCTTAAGTTATCAATAACAGTCAATTATTTTAGTGGTAAGTAGCAGATTTTGATGTAAGCAGTAAAGGAACATGTTATTTTGATGGTAAAGATTGATATATATTGTGTATATATTATATATATATAATATATATAATAGCTATTTACAGAAGAATGAGAACTAATGAGTGATAGAATTTAAAAATCACCATGTTTGGACTCCTGGGTGGCTCAGTTGGTTAAGCGACTGCCTTCAGCTCAGGTCGTGATCCTGGAGTCTCAAGATGGAGTCACACATGGAGCTCCCTGCTCAGCAGGGAGTCTGCTTCTCCCTCTGACCCTCCCCCCTCTCATGCTCTTCCTCTCTCTCTCTCTCTCAAATAAATAAAATCTTTAAAAAAACACCATCTTTATAATACTCCATGTTATAATCCATTTGATTGTATATAATTGGTGGATGCTAAAATCATTACATGAAACTGTTTTAGAAAACAAGATATAGACAAGACGCCTATTATCACTCCATATATTAATTGTATGTTATAAATTTGAAAAATGCACCTTCTAATGTGATCAAATTCAGGATCATTCTTAGAATTGCATCCCTACACCGTGATATTCCTGGTATAGGGCAATATTAAGTAGCCTAAGTCACCTAGGAAGTATCAATCCCTAAAATGTGTGATCTGCATCTATTCGAGCCCCAATGCCTGATGTTCAGTTACAGGAAATACAAGAGATGAAAGAACAAGACTAATAGTTCCGTGAGGAAACAGGCACACATGCCCAGAATGAAGGACAGTCTCTAAACAACTGGCCCGAAACAATCAAGGTCATTTAAAAACCTATGTGGAGATTGCTCCATATTGAGATAAGACTATAAAGTGATGAAGGAATATATGTATCCTACCAAATAGATATGATTTATATTATTAATTAAAAGATCTCTTAAAAATTAGAAAGAGAAAAAAATTAGAAGCCGAGAATTGACATAATTACATGTGTTGCAAAAATGTCCCTCTTACAACCATATGGAAACAAGGTAGATTTTGTCACTACGGTGCTGTGAGAGAAGAGGTGGGCTTAAAATAAGTAAATGAGGAACAGTTGAGAGGTGGGAGCTTAGATTTGGTGCTTGATTCGATGTAATTTGTGAGGAAATGGTCTGACATTCTAGAATCTGCCTTGAATGAAGGCTTTTGGATTAAAATTGCATATGTAAGATCTAGATAGAGATGTTTCATCAGAGAAAGAATATGGGCATCAGCTGCTTATAGATAGTGACTACAATTTAAGGCAGAGATGAAATCTTTTAGGGAATTAGAGTTAGAAGAAAGCTAAAAACTGAACTGTGTAGCACATTCTATTAGCTTACTTATTGCTGCTATAGCAAATATCACAAATTTTAGTGGCTTAAAACTATTCCGGAGGTCAGAAGTCTTAAGCAAGCAAGGGTTAAAATTAAATTGTCTGCAGGGCTGTTTCCTTTTGGAGGTTGCAAGGAAGAACTTGTTCCTTGCTTCTTCCAGCTTCTAGAGGTCACCTACTTCCTCGGCTTGTGGCTGGATCACTCCGGTCTCTGCTTCCCTCCTGACACTGTCTTTCCCTCTCTGACTCTCTTCTTCTGTAGTCAACTCTGCCTCCACTTCCTTCTTATATGACCACTTGTAATTACATTCGTTGCACCCAGATAATCTAAAATAATCTCTGCGTCTCCAGGTCCCGAACCTTAATCATATTTGCAAAGTTCTTTTCACCATGCAAGGAAATATATTCTTAAGTTCTGGGGATCCAGGTGTTGATGTCTTGGGGGACCATTATTCAGCCCACAACTCACATCAGCACACAAACTCATGGACTGAGAGGTCTTATGAAACTCATGAAGAGACAGAAGTAGAGAAAAGGAAAAGCAAAAAAAGAAAGAAATGGAGACATTACCACTATGCTAACCGAAGATGGTAACTTCACAATAGGGCACTTTCTACACAACTGCAAAAAGATCATGTACTTATACTTCCTGGGAATACTGATCATGCTTTTTTTGTAAAATTTTTGGTATAAATGAATTTAGATTAACTGGAGTTTTCTCTCATTCTCACTAGCATCTCTAATCAGAATTTTTAGGCTGAGCTTATCTTCTGCTTAAACTCAGCTTTGGAGATGGGCATATACTCCTGAGATGTACATCTTGGAACACATTTCAGGTTTTACTAGACTATTCAAGTATAGGCACTTGGCATTCCAATGAGACCACATGCATCCACATATGTTGCTGTGGATGGTATTTTATTTAATAATTTTACTAATGATTATTAGTAAGTGCCAAATATGCCAGGGACACAGTGTTCACCCTTATTAAGAAGTTTATATTATATAGGACTTGACCAAAACACAAACACACTCTCTCTCACACACATATAATCAATTCTAAGATGCCACTGATTGTAAAATATAGCATTATTTTATATAACACTACAAAATTAAAAATTTTATTATCAAAGTATTCCATAACACTAAAACACCTTTCTGTTCATATTGACACATCTCTGATTCCAGAAATATTGTATTTTATGAATGTATTATGGCCTGACACCTAAAATGTAATGGTTCAATATACTGCATGCTGCGGTTTAAACACAGAGGGGTGTTCAAATTAATTGAACTAAGGAGATTAGTAAGGATGGACAGGATAGGAGATTGTCAACTCAAAGGGAAACAAGTTATCAGCATGTGATCAATTGAGGTTGCTTTTGTGTTTGTTTTGTCCTTTTGGCCATCACTTCACAGAGACACCAGACCAAAGTGAAGAAAAAAATTCTGATTTTGAATTAGATCTAATCTTCAGATTTTAGGCTTGAAGAATAAGAGACATATAGCAATATACAACTGAAGAAATGGGGACACTTAAGAGTCAATATCACTTGCTATATTTGGCCTGATTAGGTACTTCTGGACTCTGGATTGGCTCTTACTTTGTTTGAATTGTCTAGACAATATTGCTCGAGCACTGGCTTGATGGATAATTAAATGAAGGATAAAACTTAAGGAAAACAGGGATGCCTTAGTGGCTCAGTGGGTTAAAGCCTCTGCCTTTGGCTCAGGTCATGATCTCGGGGTCCTGGGATCAAGTCCTGCATCAGGCTCTCTGCTTGGCGGGGAACCTGCTTCCCCCTTTATCTGCCTGCCTCTCTGCCTACTTGTGATCTCTGTCTGTCAAATAAATAAATAAAATCTTAAAAAAAAAAAAAAAACTTTAGGAAAACAATCAACAAATGCATGGAAGCATGAAAGAAATGGCCTTTGGAGATTTTTAAATATTTTGGTATTGCTGACACATATGTTATATTTAGGTGGAGGAGTCTGAGAATGAGATTAAACAAAGTGAGTCAAGTCATGAAGGAAATTATACGCACACCAAGAAACTGAACTTTAAACTTTTAAGCAATGTGTGGTTATTGATAAGGCAAGATCAATTTTGGGAAAGAATAGTTTTTTGTGCTTATAAAAATAATATATTCTCAAAAAATAATCATTTTCAATAGAATATTTAACAATATAGAAAAGTATAAAGAAAAAATTAAAACTTTTCACACATATAACTCAGGTTAAACCAATTGTTAATAACTTGATAACTACCTTTCCCATTATCTCTCTGAGTAAACACATCATACATATATACACACATAGATACTCTTTTTCCTATTTAATCCCAAAGTTTACTTCTTAGTGCAATAAGGTAAATATATTTTATTATTATGTCATATACTGCATACTTTAAGATAAATATCATGTATGCAAGATATAATATATTTTAATATAAATATTATATTTACCATGTACAATTTACATTCACTCTGGACAAATATGGGGTCTGGAAGATATGTGCTATTAATAAGGGTCTGCTATCCCTCACCCTTACTGTTTTATTTATTATACCGAACAGCATGACAAATGTTTGCAATTTTACTTGAGCATTTTTCTTTGTATTCCTTTGCTTGTTTTTTTCTTTCTTTTAAAAATAACTTTGATTTTTGAATTTACTTTTGAATATTTGCACTGTTATTTTTTAAAACTTTTACATTCCACTAAAACATCTAATTGCAGGCTCAGTACTATTTGGAAATGGAGTTGTTTTCCTGTATAATTACTATTAAGATAATAATTAAAATACATTTTTTACAATGGCTTTTTAAGGTATGCCTCTTCAGAGACATTTATTGAGCTATACTTGATCACTCTGGGGTAGTTCATGAAAATAGAACACATGACACTTAGGTTTTTTTAGCTAAAATCAAGATAAAATGTGATCAGCATTTCAAAGGAACTCTTACATGCTCTACCTAAGCACCGCTGACCGTAAAGATGGTCTGGTGTCAAGCATGGAGGTAACACTCCTGTTACCTGTTTCATCCATGTAGCACTTTACTGTGTGTCAGGCCCTGGGACGAAGCTCAATATTACAAATGATACTGGCTGTGGCAACAGCGTACTGATGACTTACAGCCTGTGAAGTGTCCCATATACTCATACCTACACGAAATCTACTTGTTTATATATTCAAAATGTAAAATCACATTTTTCAAATAAAAAGTAAAATTTCACGTAAAATAAAAGCTAAGCAGTCTCATTGCAGTCAAGGTTGTTGATCATCTGGAAAATACCATATTGATTGACTGATTGATTGATTTTAAGATTTTATTTATTTATTTGACAGAGAGAGATCACAAGCAGGCAGAGAGGCAGGCAGAGAGAGAGAGAGGGAAGCAGGCTCCTGTTGAGCAAAGAGCCCAATGCAGGGCTCGATCCAGGACCCTGGGATCATGACCTGAGCCAAAGGCAGAGGCTTTAACCCCTTGAGCCACCCAGGCGCCCCGATATTGATTTATTTTGAACTTACTTTAATAATTAACAATTTCAGAATGCAATCTGATAATTTTTTTGCAAAGTGTAGAGGTGGAGTTGGGAAACAAACTCAGTCTCCTTGGTTTCCCAAGCACTCGAGCTCTTACAATGCGACCCCTCAGGTGCAAATTCCGGAATCCTCGGTTTCAAATCTGTAAAGGAAAAAGAGCACAAAAGAAACCCAACTACAGAGGGTAACAAACAAATAAGGTTATTTCTGTTAAAGGATTTCTAAATCTAACATGCGTGATTCATTAGTCCTGAGAGTCCTCTGTTTCAAAGAGAAGTGAAGAGATAGAAGGGCCTGTGAAAAAAGGTATTTTCTCTTGTTGGTCTCACTATCATGATCATCATGGTGCCTATGGGTAGCTATCAGGAAACATTACACAGTGAACAGTAAGGAAACATCCTAGTGTTATACGTCAGGTAAGCTTCTTGGGGAGATATGCTGGGACTACAGAAAGACATTGGGCCAAAAAAACAAAATGTTTAGATTGGTAGTAAAAAATGCAAATCCACTTGTCCAAGAGATAATGTCTATAGTTAACAACTGTTCAAATAGGAGCCTTACAGCAAGTCTCAGCAAATTTTTCTGTAAAAAGACAGGCAATAAATATTTCCAGCTTTGTGGTCCATATGGTCTGCATTGCAACTACTCAAGTCTATCATCCCAGCATGGAAACAACCCCAGACCATATGTGAATGAATGGGTGTGGCTGTGTTCCAAAAACTTTATTTACAAAAACAAGGGAAGGTCAGATTTGGATCTCACACCTTAGTTTGCCAATTTTTGTTTTAAATGATTAGGCTGAATGTGAGCTATACCCAAAATAGAAGTGAGAGTCAGGAAGGTGAGCAAACCATTGTATTAAGTTGGTCAAACTCCCTAGGTAGTAGCAATATTCAGAATCCGATGGAATGATACATCTTAATTCTCAGCAAGCTATCCGCTTTGTCCAGGCGGTTTTTCTGAATCCTGGATGAAAAGGACAGGCTGAAACTGAGGGCCTGACTCTAATCCCACTGGGGATAAAATCATCCAAACAAAAAGTCCACGTCAAGGATAGATAATGAAGACAGTGAGCTTACTTGAATACATTCAACACAGTGACTCATAGCAACAAGGGAGGTTCACTATGCTAATTACAGCCAAATTTATTTCAGATCCCATCCCCTACTACGACCATATACTAATCATACATATTTGCTCAGGGATGGATTCAAGAGCTAGGTAGAAATGAGCTTCTGTAATTTATTTAAAGACAGCACATCATTGTTTGCTGTTATATCCTGAGAATACATATAACAATGCTTGGCACATGAGAGGCATTTGAAGACTATTTGTTGAGTGCCTAGCACCTGACAGCTATTAAAGATTGCTCCAGTCAAAGTTTGTAAGTTAATACCACAACTTTCTTAGAATTTACTCTGTTTATAACATTATATGTAAAATTCTGCCAAAGGACACTTTCTGGTAGTCGCTGTTGCATCCTTTGTCACTTTAATTCCAAAACATGTCAAATTTCATATATTTATATTTAAACATTTAACTCTGAGTTATGACTATTGTAATAAAAAAAGCCTAGATGATGAAGGATATGGAGCAGTTGGTCTACAGATTAAGAGTATAAGATAGTGGTGAGCACTGAAATTTAACTCGTCACTCCCTCCTTAGATATTTTAGGGTCACTTTCCATGAAGTAGGAGATTGCTCAAGTTCTACTTTAAATAAACTTTGACTTGGAATGGAAATCAGTCAGCTTTGTTGAAGGAAGTCCTGAGCAGGGAAAAAAAAAAAATCCCAGGACATTAGGGAGCAACTGAGTACTTAAAGACTCAATACGCATTATAATAAGCAATTTTACTTATATTTAAAAAAAAAATGAAGAGCTGAGTTAACTCAGGCAGGAATTGAATATGTCATTTTATAGAGTCTCAATATAACAAAAATGGAACATGTGTCACTAATCCACCTTGCCGGCTTATACAGCTTTTGGGAGTAAAAGTCTTTCAGTAATAACATTAATTATTATTAAATATTACTAGCTTAGTGTTGTAGAGAATATAAACACCAATATTTACAGTCTTTTGGTAAAATGTACTTTATTTTTTTAGGACATCGTAGAGTTGGCTATCAATTTCCAACACAAAATATTGTAGAATTGCCATTTAATAATTTTTAGAACTAGATAGATCAAGCCATTCTTTCTCAAATGGCATGTGTTCCATTTTCTGTCTTATCCTCATCTTTACCACCTGCTAGCAGTGTTTCAGGCAACAAAACAACAGTGTTCTCAGCAGACAGTACAACCTCCTCTAAAATGGTGGAAATTCAGATGTTTACATTAAGACAAAACCCTTATTTTATGATAAATGCTTTTTATTTCTTCTTTTTAATTCTTTCTTTCTTCTTTTAATGTTAAATACTGGATTATAAAGTGTGATTAAAAATTCTATTAGGTTGTGTGTATGTACATATGGAAGTACAGATTTAAGAAACAGAGTTGGATTAAATATATCTCAGTCTATCTTTATGATACACAGGGGTTGAATCAGTTCTTGCCATCCAGAAATTATTTTGTTTGGTCTTATTTTATGGTGCCTGGCTTTCTAATTATTTAATTTATTTTTTTCTGTGAACAAATCATACTTTCTTCCTGGGTAGAAAGTGTCTTAGTCTTCTCAGGCTACTCTAATAAGATACCATGGACTGGGTGACTCATAAACAGCAGATCTTTCTCAGAGTTCTGGGGGCTGAGAAGTCCAACAGCAAGTTGCCAGCAGATTTTGTGTCTGGATGGGGCCCCCCATCCTGGTTCATAGACATCCATCTTGTCACTGTGTCCTCACATGGCATAAAGGGAAAAAGACCCCTCTGGGGTATCTTTGATAAAGGTACTAGTCCCATGCAGGAGGGCTCAGCTCTCATAACCTAATCACTCCAAAAAGCTATACCTCCTGATTCCATCACCTCGGCGGAGAAAGGGTTTCAACATTTGAAGTTTTGGCCTGGGGATGGGAGGGTGTTGCACAAACGTTATAGCAGAAAGTGATCCTCAATATTAATTATGTTCTTTTTCTTTAAATGAAAGCCTTTTATCAATAATGAGAACTTTTGATAATATGTAAAATTTTTTGGAAGGAGTAAAAGCAACAAATATTGAATAACGATTCCACTTAACAATATGTTTTGAATACTGAATGACTGTTTAAACAGTATATTTAGACTGTATTGTTGGTAGAAAAATGTATTCAGAACTTTCTCAATTATTGAGGTCTTGTATGTATTGTATGTTTTGCATTTCAAAAGAAGGAAAGACTGATTAATTTTAGAAAGAGCAAAAGCCAACATTTTAAACAAAATATAAAATAAGAAAATATTTGTAATTGATCCCTATACTAGGAAGGGAATAAACACAATTAATCACACATCATTTTTAAGAACTAAACAATTATGAATGCCCATTTATCTTTAAGAAAATAAACACAACTGCAGGTTGGGCTAAATGGGATTTTATTCACTTACAACTTTAAAAATAAAACTGTGTGAGTAGGTTTCAGAACTTTATACCAATTTCACTAGAATGAAGTGAAGATTTGAATGAATTAAGAACATAAAAAATTATAATGTTTTTGTATTTTGAGATCAATAGTCAAAGGAAAGATATTTACAAGTCCAACCCTGAAATTATTCAAATATTCATTCTTTTCCACTGAACTACAAAATATAAGGAGAAATTACAAACTAGATATGATTTTACATACTAAAAATTCAATTTAATTAAATAAATTTATTTAAGCACCAACTCCTGAAAGATAATATGCTAAGTAATTGGCACATAGATATAAATGACTCAATGCCTGACTTCAAGAATTCACAATCTATTAGGATGACAAATTATATGAACTATTACATTACACTGTCATAATGAAATATCACTACCCAACTATGATAGTGTCTATAATTGAAAACAGAGAGATACAAAAGGAGACATTAGTAAGGATTTAGATCTTTACTGGATCTTTCATACAGTGTTAAAAGGAACATGAAATAGTACAACCCCTTCAGAAACCAGCTTGGTAGCTTCTAAACATGTTACATATACAGCTACAATATAATCCAGCCATTCCACTCCCATCTATCCAACAGAAGCCATATGTCCACACAAAGAATTCTACATAAACATTCACGCCATAATTATTTTGTGTCAAGGTTTTATTTAAATCTAGTTAGTTAACATACAGTGTATTCTTGGTTTAAGAAGTAGAATTTAGTGATTCATCCTTACATATAACACTCAGCCCCAGTGCTCATCACATTTCCTCCTTAACACCTATCACCCTTTTAGGCCATCTCCCATCCACCTCTCCTCCAGCAACCCTCAGTTTGTTTTCTATAGTTAAGAGGCTCTTATGGTTTGCCTCCCTCTCTTTTTTTCCCCCTTCCCCTATGTTCATATGTTTTTGTTTCTTAAATTCCACCTATGAGTGAAAAGATATGGTATTTGTTTTTCTCTGAGTGACTTATTTCATTTAGCAAAGTACACTCTACCTCCACTCACATCTTTACAAATAGCAAGAATTCATTCTTTTTGATGGCTGGGTAATATTCCAGTGTATGTGTATGTGTGTGTGTGTGTATGTGTATATATATAAAATATATAAACACCACTTCTTTATCCATTCATTTGGACTCCTTCCATAATTTGCCTATTGTTGATAATTCTGCTATAAACATTGCAGTGCACGTGTTCTCTTGAATCAGTATTTTTATATCCTTAGGGTAAATACTTAGTAGTGCAACTGCTGGATCCTAGGGTAGTTCTACTTTTTACTTTTTGAGGAACTTCCATATTGTTTTGCATAGTGGCTATACCAGTTTGCATTCCCACCAAGAGTGTAAAAGTGTTTCCCTTTCTCCACATTCTCTCTAACACCTGTTGTTTCCTGGTGTGTTAATTTTAGCCATTCTGACAGATGTGGGGTGATATCTCCTTGTAGTTTTGATTTACATTTCCTTGATGATGAGTGAGGTTGAGCATCTTTTCATGTGTCTGTTAGCCATCTGGATGTCTTTGGGAAAATGTCTGTACCTGCCTTCCGCTCATTTCTTAACCAGATTATTTGTTTTTTGGGGTGTTGAGTTTGATAAGTTCTTTATAT
Source organism: Martes martes (assembly GCF_963455335.1). Classification (NCBI taxonomy): domain Eukaryota; kingdom Metazoa; phylum Chordata; class Mammalia; order Carnivora; family Mustelidae; genus Martes; species Martes martes. The sequence continues at coordinate 191,469,696 of NC_137889.1, forward strand.
ATTTTGGATGCTAACCCTTTATCAAAGATGTCTCTGAAAATATCTTCTTCCATTTCATAGGTTGCCTTTTAGTTTTGTTGATTGTTTCCTTTGATGTGCAGAAGTCTTTCAAGTTTTTCCTTTTTTTTTTTTTTAAATATTTATTCATTTATTTGAGAGAGTGAGAGAGCATAGGCTGAGGGGCAGAGGAAGAGAAAGTCTTAAGCAGACTCTGAGCTAAGCCTGGAGCCCCACATAGGACCTGATCTCATGACCCTGAGATCAAGACCTGAGATGAAACCAAGAATCAGATGCTTAATGGACCGTGCCACCAGCCACCTCCAGAAGCTTTTTAACTTGATGAAGTCCCAATATTTCATTTTTGCTTTTGTTTCCCTTGTCTCCAGAGACATTTCTGGTAAGAAGTTTCTACAAATGATGTCAAAGAGGTGGCTGTCTGTGTTCTCCTGTATGATTTTGATGGTTTCCTGTCTCACATTTAGATCTTTCATCCATCTTGAATTTTTTGTGCGTATGGTGTCAGAAAGTGGTCCAGTTTCACTCTTCTGCGTGTTGTTGCCCAGTTTTCCAAATACCACTTGTTGAAGAGACTGTCTTTTCCCATTGGATATTTTTCCTGCTTTGTCAAAGATCAGTTGACCATATAGTTGTGGGTCCATTTTGGGGTTTTCTCTTCCTTTCCATTGATCTAAGTGTCTGTTTTGGTGCCAGTCACAACATAGGAGCACTGCACTGCTGGCTGGGCAAATGGACGGGACACAGACAGCATAAAGGCAGGGATCTAAGCGAAGCCTGGGACAAAGGAGGGAAGATTGTTCACTCTTTTGTGAGGGCTTCTTGAACAGCAGTGGGTGGAAACTCCCTCTCTGGGTATGAGAGAGCAGGCTAATGACAATTTTACCCCTGCCCATCAGCACAGAGTTCAGTGAACAGCACAGTGCTCACAGAGGAGGCTTGAACCATTTATACCAGGCCCTGCCCCACTATGCTCTACATGTGCTTTTTCATTAGGGCAGTGTGCCTGAGTGTCAGAGCAGCGGCAGACCCCTCCCACAGAAAACCAGCACAAACCCTCTTCATCCATAAAGTCTATGGACCACAGAGTGTTGCAAAACCTCATTTCTAGAGGAAATAGAGATCAACCTCTTTTAATAAGCAGATCAAAACACACCTAGTTAAAACTCACCACACAGTGGACAAAGTCCAAACACTTCCCACTGCAGGCAAGGAGAGACTCTGAATGGGACTGACCTGAGGGGAAGAGTGGCCAAAACACAAAAGCAGAGTACACACCCACCACATACTTTAGAAACACTGCCTGAAGTATCAGGCCCTGGACAGTATAGGATCTCTTCTTAATACAGTCATTACTTTCAGGAACAGGAAACGTAACAGGCTTCACACACAGAAGACAGAGACCTAGACAAAATGCCAAGACAGAGGAATTCAAAAGAACAAGAAGAGTCATGGCCAGGGATCTAATTAAAACAGGTATAAGTAATATACCTGAATTAGGATTTAAAACACCAATCATATGGATATTAGCTGAGCTTGAAAAAAGCATAGAAGACATCAGGGAGTCCATTACCACAGAGATAAAAGACCCCAAAACCAGTCAGGCCAAAATAAAAAAAAAAAAAAATACCATAACCAAGATGCCAAACAGACTGGATGTAATGACCACAAGAATGAAAGAAGTAGAGGAACAAGGCACACTTGGGTGGCTCAGTGGGTTAAGCCTCTGCCTCTGGCTCAGGTCATGATCATGGGGTCCTGGGATTGAGCCCCATATCATGCTGTCTGCTCAGCAGAGAGTCTGCTTCCCCCATCTCTCTGCCTGCCTCTCTGCCTACTTGTGATCTCTTTCTCTGTCAAATAAATAAATAAAAATCTTTAGGAAAAAAAAAAAAAGAAAAAGAAGGAAGTTGAGGAACAAGTAAGTGATATAGATGATAAGATTATGGAAAATAATGAAGCTGAAAAGAAAGGGGAAAGAAAAATACCGGATCACCGATGTAGACTTAGGGAACTTGGTGACTCCACAATGCTTAGTAACATTCTTATCATCAGAGTACCAGAAGAAGAGAAGGAAAAGTGGACAGAAGGCTTATTTGATTAAATAATAGCTGAAAACTTCCCTAATCTGTGTGTGTGTGTGTGGGGGGGGTCAGACAGTCAAATCTAGGAGGCACAATTATTTGTAACAGCCAAAAATTTAAACAACTCAAATGCCCACCAAAAATTGAATGGTTAAACAATTTTTAGATCCTCATACAACAGAATACTACTCAGTAGTGAGTTACTAAATGTAGAACAACATGCATGAATATTAAAATAATTATGTTCAGTGAGAATCCAGACAAAATGATAAATTCTGAATAAATACATTTATACAAAATCCTTTAAATGCATACTATAGTGTCAACAGGCAGCTAAATGATTGCCTGTTCGGGGATGACAACAAATGTGAGGACAGATTACTAAAAGGCAAAAGAAAGTCTACGGAAGCGTTGGATGTGTTTATTATCTTATTGCTTTAATGGTTTAATGAGCATATGCATATGTCAAAACTTATTAAATTGTACATTTTTTCTCGTTTCTTAATTGAAGATAAGTTGACAATGTTAGATTAGCTTCAAGTGCACAACATACTGATTTGACAGTTCTATACATTACCCAATGCTCACTGGGTTAAGAGCAGTTATGAAGCTATTACAATATTATCGACTGCATTCTCTATGCCATACCTTTCATCCCCATGAATTATTCATTTCACAACTACAAGTTTGTACCTCTTAATCCTCTTTACCGCTTTTGCCTATTCTGCCACCTACATCCACTTTGGCAATCACCAGTCTGTTTTCTGTATTTATGAGTCTGTTTCTATTTTCTTTTTTTGTTCATTTGTTTTGTTATTTAGATTCCATATGTAAGTAAAATCATGTGGTGTTTGTCTGTCTGACTTATTTCACTTAGCATGATACTCTCTAGATCCATCCATGTTGCTGCAAATGGCAAGATTTCATTCATTTCTATGACTAAGTAATATTGCATTGTGTGTATGTACATGTGTATATGTATATGTGTGTGTGTGTGTATGCTTCACATACATTGTATATGTGTGTGTATTTAGAGATACATACATAGTAGATCTATATATCATATCTTCTTTATTCATTCATCTATCACTGAATTCTTAGGTTGCTCCCATATCTTGGATATTGTAAATAATGCTAATGCTGCAATAAACACAGTGATGCATATATCTTTTGAAATTAGTGTTTTCATTTTCTTAGGGTAAATATCCAGTAGTAAAAGTACCGGATCATAGGGTATTTATATTATTAATTTTTTGAGGAAGCTGTCACACTATTTTCCATAGTGGCTGCTCCATATACTTTCCCACTAACCATGAACAAGGGCTCTCTTTTCTTTACATCTTTCCAACACTTGTTATTTCTTGTCTTTTTATAATAGCTATTCTGACTGGTGTGAAGTGATACCCGTTATGGTTTTGATTTGTATTTCCCTGATGATGAGTGATGTTGAACATCTTTTCATGTGTCTGTTGGCCATCTGTATGTCTTCTTTGGTAAAATGTCTATTCAGGTCCGCTGCCCAATTTTTAATCAGAATATTTGTTTTGGGGTTGTTGAGTTAACCCCTTATCAGGCGTATTGTTTGCAAATACCTACTGCCATTCCATAGATTACATTTTCATTCCACTGATGGTTTCCTTTGCTGTGCAAAACCCCTTTTATTTTGGTGTAGTCCAAATATGTTATTTTTGCTTTTGTTTCCTTTGCCTGAGGAAATATATCTGGAAAAATTTGGTAGGGCTAATGTCCAAGAGATTACTGCCTATATATTCTTTTAGGAGTTTTATAGTTTCAGGTTTTACATTTAGGTCTTTAATACATTTTGAGTTTAGTTTTGTGTGTAATTTAAGAAAGTGGTCCAGCTTCATTCTTTTGCATGCGGCTGTTCAGTTTTCCCCACACCTTTTATGGAAGAGACCGTCTTTTTGCCGTGGCATATTCATGCCTTCTTTGTAGGTTAATTGACCATATAAATCTGGGTTGGGGCACCTGGATGGCTCAGTCAGTTGAGCGTCTGCCTTCGGCTCAGGTCATGATCCCAGGGTCCTGTGATCGAGTCCCGTTACGGGCTCCCTGCTCAGTGGGAAGAAGCAGGCTCCTTCTCCCCCTCCCACTATTGCTCCTCCTGCTTGTATGCTCTCTCTTTCTGTCAAATAAATAAACAAAATCCTTTAAAAAAAAATCTGAGTTTCTTCTCAGGCTGTCTATCCTGTTCCCTTTATCTATGTGTATACTTTTATGCCAGTATGGTTTCAATTACCATAGTTTTTAGTGTAACTTAAAATCTGGGATTGGGCAGTGATTGTATAGTAATTATTCTTCAATCAAGGTAATAAAACAAAATAAAAGATCAAGAATATATATTTTTAATTACTTTAAAGGCATATGACTATTAAAAGCAAAAATAAACTAATTAATTATTAAATAAGTAACACTCTCTCAGGGTTTGCAACATAAGTAGACATAAAATATATGATATAAATTGCACAATAGAAGGTGTAGAAAAGCTATACTATTGCAATTTTCCTATATTTTACACAGAGTACTATAATTTTAACTTTGTAAATGGTGTATATTATAATCCTCAGAATAAGGACATAAATAGATAAATAGATAGATAGATAGATAGATAGATAAAATGGTACAAAGAAAAAGCCAAAAAGAAGTGAGTCTGGTATTGGTTTAAGAATAGACAGAGTGAGGCCAACAATGGTGATTGGAGAAACTAGAAATATACCCACTCTGATATGGATCTTTTAAACAAACGGTACTGGTCTCTTCATATGCATATGAAGAGAAAAGCAACTATAAACTTGACACAATACACAGAAATTAATTCAAGGTGGATAATAGCCCTAACTGTAAAAACTAAAACAATGAAGCATTTAGAATAAATCCAAGAATACAAGAAGTATAAGGAAATACAAGAATATCTTCTTGACTTATACCATTAGTCATTAGAGAAATATAAATTGAAACCACAATAAAATACCAGTAGACATCTACTAGAGGTTAAATGTATAAAGGCTGACAACACTCAGATGTCAGTGATGATGTGGAGCCACCAGAACTCTCACATCCATTGCTGAGGGGAATGTAAACATTATAATTTGGAAATAAAGATTTGGAAATTCTTGCAAAGTAAAAATTTGATCCAGGAATCCCATTTCCAGGTAATAAAAAATATATCATTTATCCACAGAAAGATTCTGTACCCAAATATTCACAGAAGTTTCCTAACAGCTCAAAACTATAAGTAGCCCAAACGCTGATCATCAGGAAAATGGATAAATAAAGTGTAGTATATTCATATCATGGGTCAATATTATGCCAAAACAACCCACAACAAATTTTTGACAGACACAACAACATGGATGGAATGTATAGACATTATGGTGAACCAACGTTTCTGCACACGTAATAGTACATACATATGATTCAATACATCATGAGGTTCTAGAACAGGCAAAACTAACTTATAGTGGAAAAAAATGGTTGTCTCTGTGTTCGATGGTGATTGACAAGTAAGCAACATGAGAAAATATCTGGACTGATGAAAATATTCTGTATCTTTTTTATTATTAAAGATTTTATTTCTTTACTTGAGAGAGAGAGACAGATATAAAGAGAGCATGAGCATGGAGAAAAGGGAGAAGCAGTCTCTCCTCTGAGCAGGGACCTGGGATCAGGACCTGAGCTGATGGCAGATGTTTAACTGACTGAGCCACCCAGGTGCCCCGAATATATCCTGTATCTTTATTGGAAATGTGGATCATATGTACCCATTTATCAAAATTGTATATTTCATACTGTGCACTTCAATTTAGGCAAGTGATATGTGAAAAATTGAATGATGGTGTAAAGGGTAGTTGGAGACAGATTAAACAAGGATATTTAATCACAAATACTGATGTTTTTTGGAGCCTGGTAATGGATGCATGAGGATTCATTTTATTAGATTTGAAACTGTCCATGTTAAAATGTTTAAAAGGATTAAGGTATATGGGTTCCATAATGGAGAGCAAAAATATTTGTGTGGGGGCATGGGAAGCAGTAATAATTATTGCAGAAAATCAGGGCTAAGAAAAAGACCTTTATGGAAAATAAAACTGGAAAAGCTTAAGAAAAAAGACCATACAAGATTATTATTAGTTGTTGTTTTTTTGTATAAAATGCTAATCAGCAGGAGCATCAATGGGTAAGAAGGCAAAGAGATTTATGTGTTACAGAGACTCAGGTTTGTATTTTTGTTCTTCTTTATTAGCTTTGTTACTTTGCGCAAAGCAATTAACCTTTCTGAGCTTCAGTTTATTCAACTCTAAAATAAGATTAATTATGTAACTCAAAAGGTGGCAATGAGAATATGGCAAGCCTAACATATTATAAGCATTTAGAACACTGCATGAAGTTTAGTACATATTAAAGGAAATTTGTTTTTCTCAGTTTGTAGCCCACCCTTTATTATCATCCTAGCTTTCTTAAAGAAGCTGTAAGAAATTAGGATTTACATTATTTGAATTAATACATCTATACTACTAGTCTTGGGAAATAAGGGTCAAGGATAAAAAAGAATAATATGGTGGAAAGAACCTCAGATTTAGAGTCAGACTGGGGCTGCCTTAGTTACTACTAGCTGTGCCACTTTAGGTAAAACTTCTATTGTGAAATGAATATAATAACTAAATTGCAGGATTAAATGAAATATCTTGATAAGATTCCCTGAACAATGTTATTTTGTATATATTTGTCACTAAAAAATTTGAAGCTACTTTTAGTATTAACATCAAATAAGGGCTACAGAAAGATTTATTTTATTGTTCAATTACTTTGATCTATTCAAAGTCTAGTTTAGAATTGAAGTTTTATAGGCTAACTGGTCTGTGTGAAGAATTTTCAGTTGAGAAACTAAGTCTTAGAGTTTTTGAGAACCAATGATACATATTTGTAATTTTGAAAAGAAGGATCTTTCCTTCACTAATATGTAGGACAAAATATCCTTTATGTCATTTCTTGAGACACTAAATCTGAGGAGTTAGAATAGATCATTTTGCAAGCACAGTGGGTCACATGGTTTAACTACAGCAAAAGCAGCAAAGTTACCTGTAATTTAAGATTTATATGATCAAGCATATTTAGCAGAACTGGAGACTGAGAATGAAGAAATTTGTCCTGATGGGCTGAAGGCTATAATTCTCCAAAGTTGAGTAATGTTATCAAAGTGATACATAAAGAAGATGGCTTTTGAACTATCAGTTAGGATTAAGTTGGGAAGAAATCTTAAATTTATGAGAAAAATATTATTGTAGCACATGTGTCATTTGTTGATATGTCTTCAACATCTTAAAAAACAACTTTCATTTTTACCTTTTGTAATTTCTGATTCAGCTATAACTTTGCAGGACTGAATAAAAACTCTAATGTCTGAGTTATTTTTGGCTTATCTATTCTTTTTTTTAAAAGATTTTATTTATTTATTTGAGAGAGGGAACACGGAGAGAGCACAGAGGGAGAGGGAGAAGCAGACTCCCCGCTGAGTAGAGAGCCTGACTCAGGGCTTGGCCCCAGGACCCTGAGATGATGACCTGAGCCAAAGGCAGATGCTTAACCCACTGAGTTACCCCGGCGTCCCACTGCCTTATCTATTCTTAAAAATGTAGTACATACTTTTCAAAACATGAAAAACATTACCATAACATAAATTACAAAGATTCAAGTGACCTGGATTAAATTTCTTTGAGAATGTCTTATAGCTATCTAGTGAGATGGGACTCCACCAAATAATGAGTAAGTCATTTAAAGAATTAGCAAATATAACAACGGAACAGTTGTGAAACAGAAGACTTACCTGTAGTATGTTGCAAAATGAAAGAGAATAAGTAGGTTTTAAACTTCTTTGTGGTCATAAGAAAAAGAGGCAATATAACTCATCTTAGAGTTTCCATAAAGACACACAAACATGTACCACACACAACACAGTATAAGCAAAATACTACTATCATTAAAAACACAATTGAATTTTTTATGTTGTACATTATCAGAACTAGAAGTAGAATGGGGGTGATGTAATAGTTATTTTCTGTAAATTTTAATTCAGTTAAAATGAATCAATCCTTAATAATTGTCTTTAATGTAATTTCAGACACTCATTACTTACTCTTAGCTCTAATGGAACTGGTTTATTCACCCTCCTAAAAATACTGAGTCATCTTTTTCAAGTCCTTGACTTTTTTGCTAATGTTTCAGTTAATGAAGACATGGTATTAGGTGATTTGGAGGATCTAAATATGAAAAGATATTATCTATAAGCTCTTATTGTTTTACAATTTAAGACAATTAACTAAAAATGTCCACATAAATTCTTTCAAACATTTATGGAAGAAATAAAACTAACCCTTCATAAAATATTGAGGAAGAAGAAATACTTTCTAACTCATTCTATGAGGCCAGTTTTATCCTGACATGAAGGATGAAGATATAACAGGAAGGAAGGAAGGAAGGAGAGAAAGAGAGAGAGGAAGAAAGAAAGAGAGAGAAAAAAAGAGAAAGAGAGAAAGAAAAAGAAAAGGAAACCAGACTGATGTTTTTCTTGAATATAGACATGAAAGCCCTTAACACAATAATAGTACATCATATCTCATGATATGTTAAAAAAAAAAAAGGTCTCAACCATTACCAAGTCAGATTTGTTCTAGGAATGGAAGGTTGTTTTAATTTTTGAATATCACTTAATGTAATACATCATGTGATTTCCTCAATAGGCTCAGGAAAAACATTTGACAAAATCTAAAAGAATAGGAATAGAAAGGAATTTCATCAACATCATAAAGAGTATGTAAAACCTACAGCCAGTATCACACTCAGTGGTGAAAAACTGCTTTCCTTATAAGAACTGAAAAAAGAGTAAGATGTCTGCTCTTACTACTTTTCAACATTATACGACATTATATAACATTTATATAACATATGACATTTTCAACATTATACGACATTGTATATATATATATATATAACATTATATAAAAAGAACTTATAATCATTAAACTATACACTCATAGCCAGTCAAATTCATGGCATACAAATTTTACCTCAAAAAAACCCTGAAATGAAAAAAAAAAAACAAAAAAACCTGAAATGTTTAAGACAAGGAAGGAAATCAATTACCCCTTTATTTTACTTTATTTATAATCTCCTGTAGAGTTAAAGACACGTACAACATAATTTTTTTCAATATTTGCTATGTTGGATCATGAAATGATTAAAAGTGCAGGAACTGAAACTTCACATAAAATTTAGGAAATAGAATTTCGAATGATCTTACTCAGATGTTGAAGATGTAAGCATGTTAATTGCTCATTATTGGAAATGTTCATTAAAATACACTCTATTTTCGGTCAAAATTATCTGGCTCTCTCACAGGCAATAAGCTTATACCAATAAGTCAACATATTCAAACCACAAACTAAATTAATTTCATATATATATACATATACATATGTGTGTGTCTGTGTGTGTGTATGTATATATATATATATATATATATATGAGAACTTTCATTTAAAACACAGTATGAAATATCTAGCTGGTAAAAATAAATGCATATTCTGATAAAATTGATTTTAAAATATAGCTATACATTTTAGCATCTTCTATTGTAGTCATTTATACATAGCTAATGATATATTTACCACATTTTATTATAATAATATATGTAAGCTATTGTTCAAAAAGGAGGGCATAAAAACAATATTTAACAATCAAGAAATGCAAAATGCAAAATAATGCATACGGATAGTTCACTGTCCAAAACCCTTGCTAATATAACTATAATTTAAATGTATTAAGTATTATTCATTTGCAATATCCAGGCTTTGAGTGGGGAAAGATAATAGGAAGGCATTTTGTTGGTGGTAGTGTTTTCTTTTTTCAACTAATAATCTTTCCTTCTTATTTTGGGGCACCACTCCTGTCTGTTTGACAGGAAAGACTTACTTTGCAAATGGAATTGTAACAAATATTACAATTATTAAATGAACAATTATTAGATGAATATATTATTAATATATAATAATATTATATATTAAATGAACACTAGAGGAGCTGTTTTGAGCTTCCAGAGGATTCCTGTAGTATTATTTAATTACTTTAAACATTTTGAGTTACATTTTATATATGATTTGAGGAAGAGGTCCAACTGCATTAATATTACCTTTGGCTATACATTGTCAAGTCCATTTCATTGACCTCCATAAATCTATTCATAAGCCATTTCTCTTGATTACTGAACTTTGGAGTAAGATAACATATCAGCATATGTTATCTCTGCAGCATTTTATTTTTCACCACTGGTTTAAATATTTAGTTTTCTTTGTATTTCCATACGAACTCTGGCAACACCTCATCAACTTCTATAAAATAGTTGGAATTTTTAGACAATTTCATTGAATTGGTAGAATTAATTTTAATCTTACATCCACTAGAGTCATTATAACTTGTAGAAAAACATTTCCACTTCAGTAAAGAAGTGTTCAAACTTAATCAATTGTTAACATAGACTGCTTTAGGAAGAAGATATCTATCTATCTATCTATCTATGGACAATCAAATGGTAACCACAAATCAAAAATAAGTAGTAGGTACGCAAAAAATAAAGAGAAAGGAATCCAAGTATACCACTCAAGAAAGCCAACTAACTGTGAGAGAAGAGAGCAAGAGAAGGAAGGAATACAGAAAAACTAAAACAAGCAAACAAACCATAAAACAAGTAATAAAATGGCAATAACTACACACCTGTCAATAATTACTTTGAATGTAAATGGACAAAACGTTCTAATCAAAAGACAGAGCAACAAAATGGATAAAAAAGCAAGACCCACCTATATGCTCTCTACAAGAGACTCATTTCAGACTTGAAGACATGTGCAGACTGAGTGTAATGGATAGAAAAGAATTTACCATGCAAATGGATGTGAAAAGAAAGCTGAGGTAGCAATTCTTACACTGGACAAAATAGACTTTAAAACAAAGACTATGGGGGTGGCTGGGTGGCTCAGTCAGTTAAGCATCTGCCTTTGGCTCAGGTCATGATCCCATTATTCTGGGATTGAGCCCCACATCAGGCTCCTTGCTTAGCAGGGAACCTGCTTCTCCCTCTCTCCTGCTTGTGTTCTCTCTCTCTCACTCTTTCAAAGAAATAAATAAAAACTAAAAAAAAAAAAAAAAATCAAAAACTGCACCAAGAGATGAAGAAGAACATTATAAAATCATAAAGTAAATAATCTGATTAGAAGTTATAACAATTATAAATATTTATGGATACAGCATGGGAATATACAGATATAAAGCAGTTAGTAACAAATATAAAGGAAATAATTGATAGTAATACAACAATGGTAGAGGATCTTAACACTCCACTTATATCAATGGACAGATTATCCAAACAGAAAATCAACAAGGAAATAGTGGTTTTGAATGACACGCTGAACCAGATGGATCTAACAGATATATTCAGAACATTCCATCCGAAAATAGCAGAATACATATTCTTTTCAAGTATACGTGAAACATTCTCCAGAACAGATCATTTGGTAGGCCACAAAACAAGTCTCAACAATTTCAAAAAGATAGAAGTCAAATCACACATCTTTTCTGACCATGATATGAAACTAGAACTCAATCACAAGAAGAGAATCTTGAAAGAGCACAAACACATGGAGGTCAAATATCATGACCCAATGAGTGGGTCAGCCAAGAAATCAAAGAGGAAACAAAAACTACATGGAGACAAATGAAAATGAAAACACAATAGTGCAAAATCATTGGGATGTAGCAAAGGCTGTTCTAAGAGGAAAGCTTATAGCAATATAACCCCATCTCAAGAAGAAACAAACAAGACACACACAAAACAAAACAAAACAAAACACTCAAATAAACAACCTACCCTTACAGCTAAAGGAGCTAGAAAAAGAGCATGCAGGATCAAAAGGAAGGAAATAATAAAGATTAAAGCAGAAATAAATGAAATAGAAACTTCCATGCACACACACACACCAGAACAGGTCAATGAAACAAAAAAGATCAACAAAACTGATAAACCTTTAGCCAGACTCATAAGAGACAGAACTAAAAACAAACACCAAAATAAAACAAACAAAAACAGGAATGAGAGTAGAGAAATATCAACCAACACCATAGAAATGCAAAGGATTATAAGAAAATATGAGAAATTATATGCCAACAAATGCACAACCTGGAAGAAATGGATAAATTCCTAGAAACATATAACTTACCAAAACTGAATCAAGAAGAAATAGAAAATTTGAATAGACTGATTACAAGCAATGAAATTGAATGAATTGATTACTGAATCAAAAAATGCCCAATGAACAAAATTTCAGGATCAGACAGTGTCCAGCTAAATTCTACCAAACATTTAAAGAAGAGTTAATAACCTACTCTTCTTAAACTTTTCAAAAAATAGAACAGGAGGGAAAGTTTCCAAATCTATTCTATGAGGCCATCATTATGCTGATACCAAAACCAGATAAAAGTACTACAATATCTCTGATGAACATAGGTATAAAAGTCCTCAACAAAATACTAGCAACCCTAATCCAAAAATACATTTAAAAAAATCATTCAGCGTGATCAAGTAGAATTTATTCCTATGATTCTAAGGGTGGTTCAATATTTGCAAAGCAATCAATGTGATACATCACATCAATAAGAGAAAGGATAAACACAATATGATCTTTTAAAAAAAATATTTTATTTATTTATTTGATATATAGAGAGTAAGTACAGTAGGCAGAGTGGCAGGCAGAGGGAGAGGTAGAAGCAGGCTCCTCACTGAGCAGGGGCCCGATGTGGGGCTGGATCCCATGACTCTGGGATCATGACCTGAGCTGAAGGCAGACATCCAACTGACTGAGCCATGCAGGTACCCTGTACTTTCTTTTCAATAGATACAAACAAACATTTGACAAAGTATGACATCCATTCATGATAAAAACCCTCAACAAACTAGGTTTAGAGGGAACATACTTCATAATAAAGGCCATATATGAAACACCCACAGCTATCATACTCAATGATGAAAAACAGAATTTTTCCCCTGGGCTCAAGATCAAGACAAGTATGTCCATTCTCACCACTTCTATTCAACATAGTACTCCAAGTCCTAGCCACAGCAATCAAACAAAAAGAAGGAATAAGTGGTATCTAAATTGATAAATAATAACATTCAATATTTGCAGATGCCATGATGCTATGTTAGAAAACCTGAAAGACTCCACCCAAAAACTACTAGAACTGATAAATGAATTCAGTAAGGTCAGGGGTACAAAATCAATGTATAGAAATCCATTGTATTTCTTTACACTAATAATGAAGCAGTAGAAAGAGAAATTAAGAAAACAATCTCATTTATACCACAAAAGAATATGGTACTGGCACAAAAATGGACACATAGATAATAGAACAGAATAGAGAGGCAAGGAAAAAGAACCCACAATCACATCGTCAATTAGTCTTCAACAAAGGAAGCATGAATATCCATTGGGAAAAAGATAGTCTCTTTAACAAATGGTGTTGAGAAAACTGAACAGCAACATCAAGAAGAATGAAACTCAACCACTCTCTCTCTCTCTCTTTTTTTTTTAAGATTTTATTTATTTATTTGATAGACAGAGATCACAAGTAGGCAGAGAGGCAGGCAGAGAGGAAGAGAGGAGGAAGCAGGCTCACCGCTGAGCAGAGAGCCCTATGTGGGGCTCGATCTCAGTACGCTGAGATCATGACCTGAGCTGAAGGCTTTAACCCACTGAGCCACCCAGGCACCCCTCAACCACTCTCTTAAACCATACAAAAAAGTAAACTCAAATGGATTGAGGACTTAAATGTGAGACTTGAAACTATAAAAATCCTAGAAGACAGCATAGGCAGTAATTTCTCTGGCATTGGTCATAGCAACAGTTTTCTAGATACATCTCCTGAGGCAAGGGACACAAAAGCAAAAATAAAGTACTGGGACTTCATCAAAATAAAAACTTCTGCACAACAAAGGAAACAATAAGACTAAAAGGCCACCGAACCTACTGAATAGAAGATATGTGAAAATGATTTATACAACAAAGGGTTTGTATCCAAAATATATAAAGAACTTATACAACTTAACACACACACAAAAACAACAACAACAACAACAAAAAAAATCAATTAAAAAATGGGCCTAACACATGAACAGAAATTTCTCTAAAGAAGACATACAGATGGGGGCACCTGCGTGACTCTGTCATTAAGCATCTGCCTTAGGCTTAGGTCATGATCGCTGGATCCTGGGATGAGCCCCTCATCAGGGTCCCTGTTCAGCAGGAAGCCTGCTTCTCCCTCTCCCTCTGACCCTGCTTGTGTTCCCTCTCTTGCTGCGCTCTCTCTGTCAAATAAATAAATAAAATCTTTAAAAGAAGAAGACGACGACATACAGATGGCCAACAGACACATGAAAAGATGCTCAACATCACTCATCATCAGTGAAATGAAGACCCAAACCACAATGAGATATCACATCACACTTGTCAGGATAACAAAACTCAAAACCACAAGAAAGAACAAGTGTCGGTGAGGATGTGGAGAAAAAGGAACCCTCTTGCGCTGTTGGTGGGAACGCAAACTGGTGCGGCCACTGCAGAAAACAGTTTGGAGGTTCCTCAAAAAATTCAAAAATAGAACTACCGTACAGTCCTGTAATTCCACTACAGGTATTTACCCAAAGAATACTAATTTAAATACACTAATTCAAAGGGATACATGCACCCTTATGTTTATTGCAGCATTATCTACCAAAGCCAAATTATGGAAGCAGCCCATGTGTCCATTGGTAGATGAATGGGTAAAGAAGAAGTGGTATATATATGCTATGGAATATTAAAACCACCTTTGAAAAGAATGACATCCTGGGGCACCTGGGTGGCTCAGTGGGTTAAAGCCTCTGCCTTCAGCTCAGGTCATGATCTCAGGGTCCTGGGATTGAGCCCCGCATCGGGCTCTCTGCTCAGCGGGGAGCCTGCTTCCCTTCCTCTGTCTCTGCCTGCCTCTCTGCCTACTTGTGATCTCTGTCTGTCAAATAAATAAATAAAATCTTAAAAAAAAAAAAAAAAGAATGACATCCTGCCATTTGCAACAATACGGATGATCTAGAGAATATAATGTTTAGCAAAGTCAGTCAGTCAAATACCATATGATTTCATTCATATGTGGAATTTAAGAATCAAAACAAATAAGCAAAGGAAAAAAAAAAAAGAAGACACACCAAAACATAGACTCTTAACTACAGAGAACAAACTGATGGTTACCAGAGGAGAGGTGGTTGGGGGATGGGTGCAGTAGGTGAAGGGGATTAAAGACTACACTTATCTTGATGCGTCCTGAGAAAGGTACAGAATTGTTGAATCACTATATTGTACACCTGAAACTAACATAACACTGTGTGTTAACTATACTGAATTCAAAAACATCTACACGTTAAAAAACAACATATTTCCATTGCTTTGGATCTCGGTTTCTTTGACATTGGCTTCTATAGCTCTACAATTTATGACTTCAAAATGGGTAGTACGAAAGGAATTAAAAAGGATTCCTGGTTTTTAAGCCATTAAAAGTCAGTCTAGAAAATTGGGTTTCTACCAGCATGTGAACTTTTGGCATACAGATGCCATCCAGTGAAGGACATTTTTGGGTTGTTTGTGCCATTCATAATGAAGCAGCCCTCTCAGGAAACACATCCCCTTCCTAGGGCATTACATGTATAGGGCCCTAGCAACTGTACTCATAAATAACACAGATGATTTTATGGCCTGACCAAGAATAAATGAATCTGGTGTATGTATCTGGGCCAAATCAGAACAATCAGATTTTCTTCTTCTGTACTTATTGTGTCTGATAAACCTCTTCTGTGCAAATGGACCTATAACATGTAAATCTGAAATCCTGAATTATCATTTATTACTAGGAAGGCTGAAAAGCAGAGAAAAGGGAGAGGGGGGAAGGGAGAGGGAAGGAGGTGGAGGAAAGGAGGGAGAAAAATTCATATTTTAAACCACAAAGAATATATAACATTTTAAAACCCCACATTTTCCAGAAGGTGAGGTCAAAAGTTGAGGGTTGGAGTTGCCAGTCTACTCATTAAATTCCTTCTCTCTCTCTCTCTCTTTTTTTTTTTTTTGCTTTTAAAAAAAATTTTGATCTGTAATATTCTTATGAGGGTGCAGAAAGGCATAATTTGGTTGAAAATACCAATAGCACATATGACACAATTTCAGGAAATCACTGACATCTTGCCTTTTAGCCAATGACCTATAAATAGTTATCATTAACCAGAAGTAACCAATTCTCTCAATACAAGTAATTCAAATGTATTTAATAAAATGACTACAACAAAAAATTATAAATCCTTAATGTGTTATGTTCTATTGTAAGGACATTACAAACAATGTAATTGTTCCAAGGACATTTCAAATTTGTGTAATCCTTACAATAATCTTGTGAGATAGGTACCATCATCTATCCCCCATTTTTTCAGATGAAGAAACTGAGGCACAGTGGTTGACTAACTTGCTCAAGGCCAACCAGAACTAAGCAGTGTTACTTTCACGAAGGCTACCATGATCGGAACCATTATTCCATACCTAATATCCAATGAAAGAATACATCTCTCAATGAATTCTCAACCCAACTCTATTGCCTAGAGTTTTCTCAGGCACTATACAGGATATATCACCCCTTTTGTTTTCTTTGTCTGACACTTTTCCAAATTTACTAGCTCATTTTTAAGGCCACTTAAATGTATTAAAGTTTTCCAAATCTTAAAACAAAATATATAATTGGCTCTATTTCACTTATTCTTATAACTAAGCAACTTCCACATTCTCTCCATTCCCATTTTAAAGGTAAACTTAACAGAATTGACTACAATTATTAACCATATTCCTTTAGGACAGAGAATAGAATCCTGTTCCAAACTGCAAATGTAGTTGCAACTCCTCTGAAATATTTTACTTCTAAGTTCATTATTGCCCTTTTGTCATTGAACATGATAAGATTTTTATAAATCTTCTTTATCTGGACATATCAGTAGTTTTTAGCACAGTTAAAGGTTTTTGTTCTCTTGGCTAAACTGGTTTCCTGTCTACCTTTTATTTTTTCCTTGTCTACTTCTTAACAACTACTTTTCTGCCACCTTTGCTGGCTTATCACTCTAAAATGAGCTTGTAAATTGCAGAGTTATGTGCATTTTTTGGCATGACATTTGTTGAACTTAATTGCCATTTAAAAATATTTTTTAAATGACACTGGTTTGGCAGTAAAACAAAATGAATATTGTGAATGCAGAAATGCATGTGAATAGCAATGTGGCAAGTGTAAGCCAGCGGAGGACTCACTCCATCTCCACATTTACTTGCAAAGTAACAATGAATTTCTTTATGATGTCTGAAAAAGAAAGATACTAACAATAGATGAAGATGAGTTATACTTTGTGACTGAATTCTATGCACAGAAATTGCCTTTCACATGCTAAGCTGGAAATTACTGGCACCAAAATTGTAGAATGGAGTTCAGTGACTTGGAAGAAAATTTTGGAAGCAAAAAATAGAGTGCATTGTAAGAAATCTTAGAGCATTTACATTCCTGATAACACAGAGAATGACTCTGTGTGTGTGTGTGTGTGTGTGTGTGTGTGTGGGTGTGTGTGTGAGATATGACATCGATACCCCCAAGGGGAGGCTGATTGTGAATAGAAAACATTTTTAGGAAAACATTATCCAGCTGATTTCACTTGTATTTACTTCTCTATCTACGACCAAGAGTGGTTATATGATAAAATCTAAGGAAATCTTCACAAATATAAAAAATCTAAATAATAAAGAACATTGCATTATAGTTTATTGGTGTTTTTTCCTAGTCATAGGAACAAAATAGTACATTTTACAATTGATAGTATTTAAGATTTGATGAAATACAGTATCATACTATATATAATGTGTGTGATTATTTGATTTACTCTCCATCTTCTGGAATAGAATAGAACCTAGAGTATTGTATTTACTCTCCATCTTCTCCATCTCTAGAATATAGGCTCCATGAGGATATGGACTCTGTTGTTTACCATTCTATCCCAGAGTCCGTAACAATGCTTGACACATAAAATGGGTGAACTTCCTGTCATTCAAAAATATAAATAAAGATGGGTTTTTATTTGTTGGGGTCCTAAGGCTCCTGTGGACCGGAGAGGACTCTGACTTTGGCACAGTGTGTGGCTTTTGGTATTGTTTTCTGTGAACATTTCAAATCCGATGTACAGTGACGTAAAAAGGGACTTCCTGAAGTGGGAGCTCTTGAAGCACAACTTCCTGAGTTTAAATTACATCTTCAGGCAATTCTTCTGACATTATTTACTCTCACAATCCCTCAAGCACTTCTAAATTTGCATTGTCTCTTCATTGTTCAGTTTGGTTTTGCAATTTTTTTTTTTTTTTTTGGCTTTCTTGAGATAGTTAAAGTGTTTTCTCACCTGCCTCTAGAGAACCATTAATGCCATCTTATTGTAGTATTTATACCCCTATTAATTCTGTTCTACCTGCTTAATCTTTTTGGCAGTATTCTATCTTCTACTCTCTCTATATATTTTTTCTTTCCAGTGTGTCAGCACACAAATATTAGAGACATTAAAATTATATCTGATTGGATTCTGGATTGCTACTATAAGATAGTTTGGTCTGGCTCTATAATTATCACCGTGAAATCATGTTAATGATATATTACATAGCACAAACTTGTTAAGGTTAAAATCAGAAATCATGACCATCACATGCATAAAAATCAGTTAACTGGGACGCCTGGGTGGCTCAGTGGGTTAAAGCCTCTGCCTTCGGCTCGGGTCATGATCTCGGGGTTCTGGGATCGAGCCCCGCATCGGGCTCTCTGCTCGGCGGGGAGCCTGCTTCCCTTCCTCTCTTTCTCTACCTGCCTCTCTGCCTGCTTGTGATCTCTGTCAAATAAATAAAATCTTAAAAAACAAAAATCAGTTAACTTCCAAATATTACAGAACAGTCATATAGAAACCAGCAATGTCACACTAACTCTACCTTTACCTTGTCTCCCTAAGTTTTACCAGCCTGTGAGCAGATAAGAAATTATACTGGCAGCCAATCCCTAGAGCAGATGGAAGAACGTTAATGCTCAACAAAAGCCCCTGCCTGGTATTTTAGAGAGTGTTTCTCATTTTCTTGCAAACAAGTCTGCTCCCACCAACTGCCACCACCACCACTGCTGTCTCCCTCTGGGCATTGGCACTAATCTGCTCATCTTTACATTCTCCATTTGGGCCACTATGAAATGTATTGTTGCTTTACTGGGTACCAAAAATCTCTTGCCATGAGGTATGGTCACTCTGCCAAATGTCTCTGCTTATGTATGAAAGTCTGAGTGCCAAATGAACTGGGTGGTTTGGAGGAAACTGGGAGAGAACACTGTGCAATCCTCTGAGTTACACTGTGTCAGGATGGGGACAAAGCCCTGCTATAAATATTTAAGTTAAATAGCTTTTAACCTTTTAGCTTATTATCTGTGTCTTCATAGATCTCTAGGGTACTGGGATGGGGGACACACTGGAAAAATTAATATTTCAGAATCACTAGCTCCTTAATGAAAAATCTGGCAGTAGTAAGTAGGTCTAACTCCCTATGGCTGGCTACTTTCTTTGCTAAAGATGGAGCGTCCTAGGAGGCTTCTCAGCCACTTCTCTTAAGTCTTCCCCAATTGTTCCTAGAATATCTTTACTGCTTAGACTCAAACTTGACTCCTGCTTAGAACTTAATATTACAACATGAAAAATGCACAATGCTAGCTGACTGGGTGAGACAAAAATATGTTTATCTCTTTTTTAAAAAAGATTTTAGTTATTTATTTGACACAAGTAGGCAGAGAGGCGGTGGGGGGTGGTAGGCTCCCTGCCGAGCAGAGAACCCGATGCGGGGCTCAATGTGGGGCTCAATCCCAGGACCCTGGGATCATGACCTGAGCTGAAGTCAGAGGCTTTAACCCACTGAGCCACCGAGGTGCCCCTCTGTTTTTTTTGTTGTTGTTGTTTTTTGTTTTGTTCTGTTTTTTGCTTATATTCTAATTGGACAAAATTATCTTAAAACCAATTTTGAAGGAATTTTAAAATGTCAACTTTGTACATCATTTATGTTTTTCTTTTTACCAGGGAAGATGGTTTTCCTTTGACCTGATACTGGTTTTAGCCTTGAAATTCCTTTAGTTAAAAGTGCTTGCTGTATCTAATAGTGTCATTCCACAGTGATTAAGACTGACACAGGCTCCCGTTTTGGGCACAGGCTTGTTTGCAGTTGCTCCCAAGTTCTAATGACAGTTCTCACCCAGATTCTTAATGTGGCTTTAGACCAGTCTCCCTCCCTGTACTGAGTTCTACCCGTCAAACTAGGCTAAGGCGCTTCTGAGAATTCACATTTTGTTCAGGGTTAGAAGCAGTAGAGCAGGATGAACACGTTCAACACCACCATCTCTTTGTTCTGTGAAATGGTGGGCTTTTTGGGGGGCGAAAACAAACACAGCCAAGCTCAACCAGGAGAAATATCCCTTATCTATTTTACCTATAATGCCTTTGGTACTCCACGCTAAACAAATTCATGTAGCTAGGCACAGTCCGACATCTAGCAGTCAGAAGGGAAATAATCCCTGCCTTTTATATGGAAGAGACTCTTTATCATCTTTTCCAGATAAATCATTCCTATTAAGTGGACCATCTGTCTCTTTAGAACAATGTATAATTTTTTCTACTATTATTTGACATGAAAGAACGTTAAGGACAATATTTGCTCTGTAAGAAATAGTACCAGAATGAAATTATACAGTGTTGGCAATTAGTTCTATGTGCTTATATAGAATGCTTAGAGAGCCTTTGATACACTAAAGATATTTAATCCATTTTTTCCCCCCAAGGGTGACCTAGAATAAACAATATTGAAGGAGAAGAAAAAAGTTGGAGGACAGAGAATACACGACTTCAAAACTTACTTATAAAGCTGCAGGAATTAAGACAGTGTGGTATTGGTGAAAGAATAGAAAAATAAATCAATGGAACAGAACAGAGAGCTCAGAAACAGACCCACATAAATACAGTCAACCGATCTTTGATGAATGAGCAAAGACAATACAGTGGAACAAAGATAGTTTTTACAACAAATGGTGCTAGAACAATGGACATCCACACGCAAACAAATGAATCTAGACACACACCCTTTCACCCTTCACCAAAATTACTTAAAATAAATCACTGACCTAAATGCAAAACACAACACTATGAAACTCCTCGAAGATAAAACAGGAGAAAACCTGGATGGAATTGATTATGGCAATGACTTTTTAGATACACCACCAAAGGCATGATTTATTAAAAATTTTGATAAGCTAAAATTCATTAAAATTCAAAATTTCTGCTTTGTGTAAGACAATGTCTTTGACATTGAATGAGAAGAAAAGCCACAGACTGAGAACAAATATCTCCAAAAAAAAAAAAAATCTGATAAAGAATTATTATCCAAAATATAAAAAAACCTCTTAAAACCCAATAATAATAAACAACCTGACTAAAAAAAAAAGAAAAAAAAAGGGTTAAAGATCTTAACAGACACCTCACTTAAGAAGATATACAGAAAACAAATAAGAATATGAAAAGATGTATCATATATCACCAGGGAAATGAAAATTAAAAAAATGTCATACCACTACACACCTATTAGAATAGCCAAACCTCAGAATACTGACAACACTAAATGCTAAGGAGGATGTAGAATGACAGGAACTCTCATTCATTGCCAGTGAGAACAGAAAATGGTATAGCTACATTGTAGGACACTTTGGTAGTTTCTTAAAAAATTAAATACACCCTTACCATACAATCCAGTAATCACATTCTTTGGTATTTAAAGAAATTGAAAACCGATGTCCACACAAAAACCTAGGCATAAGTATTTATACTAACTTTATTCATAATTACCACAATTTGGAAGCAATCAAGACGCTCTTTAGTAGGTATATGGATAAATAAACTGGTCCATCCAGATAGTGGAATATTTTTCAGTGCTACAAAGAAATGAGCTTTTGAAGCGCTGCAAAGACATGAAGGAAATTTAACTCCATATTCCTAAGTGAAATAAGTCAATCTCAAAACATATTATATGATCCCAACTATATGATATTTTGGAAAAAGTGTTAACAGAAATAATAAAATAATTTAAAATAAAAAGATCAGTGGGTGTCAGGGGTTCGGGACAGGTTTCAGAAGGGATACATCGTTGGAACACAGAAAATTACCAGGGCCATGAAAACATTCTCCATGTTACTATAATGATGGATAGTTATCATTATAAATATATCCCAAACCAAAGTATTCTAAAACATAAAGTCTTTTAAAAAGAAAGAGTGAAAAAAAATCCAGATTTATGTAATAACATCTCACCATTTTCTTTTACTAGGTAGCAATCACTTAAAAAGCAGAAATAATATACAAGTTGAAAATGATAAAATACATAGTTTTAGGGGCACCTGCATGGCTCAGTGGGTTAAGGCCTCTGCCTTCGGCTCAGGTCATGGTCCCAGGGTCCTGGAATCCAGCCCCGCGTCGGGCTGTCTGCTTGGCAGGGACCCTGCTTCCCCCTCTCTCTCTGCCTGCCTCTCTGCCTACTTGTGATCTCTGTCTGTCAAATAAATAAATAAAATCTTTAAAAAATATAAATAAATAAATAAATAAATAAAACATAGTTTTACACACACTCACTCCCACAGATACTAAACATTATGGGAGCTAAAAACACCAAAATATTATTCCAGCCCCGGTTTCAGGAACAGGGTAGGTTTTTTGTGTTTGTTTTTAAGATTTTATTTATTTATTTGTCAGAGAGAGAGAGCACAGGCAGACAGAGAGGCAGGCAGAGACAGAGGGAGAAGCAGGCTCCCTGCCAAGCAAGGAGCCCAATGTGGGACTGGATCCCAGGCCGCTGGGATTATAACCTGGGGTGAAGGCAGACACTTAACCAACTGAGCCACCTAGGCGTCCCAAACAGGGTAGTTTTAAAATGACATTAAAGGCCTGGAACGATGAGATTTTTAACAGGTGGGAGAAGCAACTGCTAAACATAAAAAATGATTTTTGGAAAAGACAGGTAAAAGAAAATGTACTTGGAGGAGTTGAAACGAATTCTGCAAACGACGTGGAGGATCTCCTGGAAAGGCTTGCTGACTATTTCAAAGTCTGTAAAAGGCTGTATCCTTGGGGAATGGACCGGGGATCCTGATATGGAACTCAGTATTGCAGATCCTGTATCCTGATGCAGGTGAAAATCAAAATGTCTTTCAGGACAGAATCACACTATCTAACCTCAGGGTCTGATCAACAGACTGACAACGTACTAATGAGAAACAGAAAAATCACCTACATGACAAAGTCACATTCAGATGACCAGGATAATTTCTACTTACAAGGAAATCTTTATCTTTATTTATTTATTTATTTATTTATTATTTTTTTATCATAATTGAAATAGCAGTCTGAGAATGGCTTCATTAACATGGGATCGTAGGAGTTAGAAGTGCTTTCCTAATTAAGTGCTATTAGTGGCAACCCAAGGGCGTGATGGTCTTACTACTGGGCTACCACACTGAGATCCTTGGACAACACATTCCGTCCTTCGGACAGTGGTGGACAGAGATTATCAGTTTACGGAATTTGCCCCTTTGGTTGGTTTGTTTGCTTGTTTTCCTTTTCTTCCCCCACCTTTTCTCTGAAAGATGTTCTTTGCTTAGTTGTGTTAATAAATTCTGTCAGAATGAATGTAGCCCTTGGATCCCTCTGATCCTTTCTGCTAATGCTGCTATCATCCATTTTATGCTACTTTTATAGTTTGTCATTTGGGACTAAATTACTTACTTTTCATCCCTGCCTCTTCCCACGTGTCAGGGAGTACATTGTACATGTTTAACATTTTTTTTTTTTAACACGTGTCTTTTAAACACAGGTGAACTTATTAATGGTCTGTTTTGAAGGTATTGGAGGTCTTCAATCTATACAACTTTTTATTTTCTGATTTTTTCCACGGTTACTTTCTAACAAATAGCTGCTGAGATTCTTTCCTCTAAAATAATGTCTAAATGCTTTAATATGACAAAGGAGAATGACAAATGTATAGGTAAAATGTTTGTCATTTAAACCTAGGCATTAATTCTATGTATGTTTTTAACATGTTCGGCATTCTAATAGAGTGATGGAAACTGAGTTAGCAAAGAAATGATGGGCTTAATTGTAAAGAATCAGTTCTATTCCTTACATTTGGCCGGGTAGTAGAGTGATTTGTTTCTATATTTGGGTTTCCCTTGTCTGTTTTTTAATAGCCTATTTTTTTCTTTTTGGCACTTTCTCATATTTCAAGGGCCCTCAACCACTTCTTTACCAGAGAATTTCTCTCTCTAGGTATTTCTAGTTCCCCTTAAATCCACATATAGCCATTAGCCCATACTTTCCTTTCATAGTAGTTTACATTCACAAGCTGAGTGCCTACTATGTGCCAGACATTGCATAACAAGTTTATGAAACTACGTTTGTTTTAACCAAGTTGCTAAATTAGTATTATGAACAAACGTGTGAAACACAATCTGTGTTCAGGAACATTACCTCAGTTATGCTGCTCATTCTCCATTATTACATTCTCAAGTTTTGCTCTCTCATTTCATTTGGGTCAGAATCTTTCTGACCACACTACTTAAATTATTTTCTCTCCTCACTTACCCCATACTCTCTCTATCCTTGTCCAATTATATTTCCTACATTCTACCATATCACAATCTGACATTATATATATATGTATATTATATAATATATAATTATATTATAATTATAAATATATATAATTATAAATATATAAAATATATAATTATATATTTTTATATATAATTATATATACATAAATATAATTATAATTATATAATATAATAAACATTGTATGTATGTATACATGTACATATATATATGTATGTATATATGTACATATATATATGTCTATCCACTCCCCTGCTCTAATAATATAAGCTCTGTGATGCTATGATGGTGGGTGTTTAAACTGTTTTTGTCCTCACTGTTTTTATAGCATCAGACAAGGACCTGGTACATAGTAAATTTCAGTATGTGTTTTGTTGAGTGATCAAAGGAATGACTAATCCCCTAACTATAGCTCAAGGAAATTAGCCCAGATTATAGAAAAAGTACTGTTGTTTATTAATGTATTTTTCCTCACAAAAGTAAAATGGGTTTAAATTGGGACTTCTGTACAAAAAAAATCTGTTACTTCACAATGTTGGATCTTAAAGTCCCTTGATTTTCATCACAAAGTAATAGTATGAACAACAATAATGATCTTTGGAAGAAAAATAGCAAAGATATTTGAGCAACTTGCTTGGACCAGGCATTAGATGAAATGATCTCTCTCTCTCTCTCTCTCTGTTGTCTCTTTTTCTGTCTCTCTGTTTCTCTTTCTTTATGTGTCTCTTTCTTCCTCTCTTAATATTTCTTCCAGTTGAGTGTTTTCAGTTTTCCTATGGGTCTCATCACATAGATGAGAAAACTAAAAAAGTGAAGTTTCTTAAAGTTTATAGCTACTGAGTGATAGCGGTGATTGAAAGGAAACAACCTGACCCAAGAGTCTGAGCTATGACACTAAGCCAAGGCAATTACTTATTTTGTCTAGATTTGAAATGGTACCCCTTTTTATGCAAATATAGACTGTATGTGTCTTACAAGATAATCTCTTTAATTTTCTAGTTACATGATACAATGAGAAAGAGAGGGAGACAGAGAATTTGATTGTTTTCCTCTCTAAGTTAAAAAATACTCTACTCATCATACTCAAAATTATTTCTTTAAAGAATTATTGAATTATTTTCTTCAAAGGAGATTATTGGTGTTTTAGATTAAATAATGCATAAAACCCAAATAATAGCTGTTCTACATTAAAATCAAGACCAGCAATTTTGTAATTAAACTTCCTTGGATGGAGGCTAAAATTAATTCTGTTTATTTCCAAATTTGAGATTTCTAATATGATGCCAATTTCTTGAAAATTTTTTAATTTCTCTGAAATTATTCTGATGAAAATAAGTCTTCTATTTTATTTATTTTAATTTTACCCCTCATAGGAAGTAGACGACTTGCTAGCAATTTAGCTAGGGGTGGGGAAGTCCTCCTTTGGTATCTAGAATGTCCCCACCTTTTTATTTTTTTTAGTAGAATGTTCCCACCTTTAAGGAACAAAGAGATTAGGGGTTTGGGATTCTAGAGGAGGAGTTCTTCCACAGAATCCAAATTTGTTTTAGGTTCATCACTGTAGCTTTGTTTTTTCCAGCATCAATCTTACATTCCAGTGAGTTCTAAGGAAGGGCGATTGCAATCTAGGCTATTCACGTTGCAATGGACCTTTAGTGACATCTAAGTCTCTTCCATTCTATAGATAAAGGAATTAAGTAACAAAGGGGATGAGTGATTTGTCCATGATCAGACATCTAGCTAATGTTAATTAACACCTTTGATTTTAATTTTCCATCTTTATGGCAAAGAAGCCAGATGTATTTCCCGTAAAGAATTTCAGTGAAGATCTTGTTGCAAACCTGCCTATATATTATGCATTTTCTATAGACAAGCATAAAATATCATAATGATGTATCTGGTTCCTTTACTTTATGATGGATGTTCTACGACGATGCAAACTATAGAAATGTCAGTCTTTTTTGGGGGGGGGTGTGGGCTTGATTGCTGAGAGTATGATTTCTTCTTAACATCTCATATGTACTATTCCATTATAGGGTGAATGTAAGGAAAGTTTCATTATTGGATGTTGTTTTGCACATAGATTAACATTTAAAACTGTTTTTATAATTAATGTACGTAGAATGTACCTTCACTCCTTTAGAAATTTTAGTTTTCCCTCAATATAAGTTTATCATGTTATTATTGGAGAGAAGTAGGTAAAATCTTTTTTGGAAAATAAATATTTGCAGGCGGGATTAGGAGAACAGAACCATTATACTTGAAGAATAACTCAGAGGCTTTTATGCAAATATATCTGTACTATTTTCTCTACTTGCATGATAGAAAAACACATTAAAAATACTGGAGAAATTGGACTTCTATTTTAAAATTATTTGTTTAAATATCATTTCATTGATAAACTTTACAATATAAACCATGGGTTCTTAAGGCTTCTTTAGTTTCATGTAATTAATCTTTTGTATTCAGGTTGAATTATGTTTACTTGCTAAATAGACAATTTACTCAAGAAAGTATCTATTTTTATTATCTACAATGTGTAAGCATAGACAAAGAAGATTAGAAAAGATGATTCTTTCTGTAATGGAGGTTTATATTATAAAGAAGAAAATAAAGACACACAAATAGATGGTCTCAGTCCCTATGGTCAACTGAAATTAGATAGGTTCATCTCTACACAATCACAGTCTTAAGCCTTAGTTGGATTAGCTGCTATTTCTAAACTAACCCCACTCTTGTGGGATCAACACCCTGTCTGAAAGAAAGAAAGAAAGAAAGAAAGAAAGTAAGTAAGTAAGTAAGAGAAAGAATAAAGAAAAGAATAGAGAAGAAAAAGACTGGCCTTAGTAGGACTCCAGCAGAATCAAATAAAAACTGCCCCTACAAAAGGCCCTATACAACCTAAGGTCTGTGGTGCTCCCATGAAATCAAGAATTGTTGAGGATGAGTTCGTGATCAAAATATACAAAACAATTTAGGAAAAAACCACCATGACAGAAAGAGTTCATAGATACAACAAAACAGATACAAGACTTTAAAAATGGCCCACTAAAATACCAAAGAATCGATTAAACAAAAATAAGATGGTGTGGGGGGGAGTGGAAAGCAGATCGGAACGAACAAAATTGAAACTCTAGAATTGAAAAACATAGTCATAAAAAAATAGACAGGTAAAATAATGAACTGCTTTACAGAAGACTTAGTACTTGTAAAGATTTCCACAGGGAAATTACCAGAATATAACATCCAAAGATAAGGCATCTATTAAGACAAGCTTCAACTTTAATTTTATAGGAGTTCCAGAAAGAGAATGAATGGAGAAGAGGCACAATTGAAAAATATAATGGCTTAAATCATTTCATAATAGAGAAAAGACATGACCTCTCAGATTGAAAAATCACCTCTAATCCTAATCAGGAGAAACAAACCCAAACATATGATGAAATACATAGTAGTAAATCTTCAGAATATCAAAGCTAAATATGTATTTTTTAATAATAAGGAGGAAACACAGAATCCAAAAAATGGAAAGTCTCTGACTGGCTATAGGCTTATCATGAGCAACAGAGGCCAGAAGATACAGTGAGTCAACCCAGAATTCTGTAATAAACTAAGCTTTTATTGAAAGAAAGGGTGAATTTTAATCTTTACAAAACCTAACAGAATTTATTACTCTTAGTTCTTCTCTACAGAAACCACTGAAGGGGGTCTCCCAGCAAGAAGCACATCAAAGACAAAAAGAAAGACTGGTACACAAAAGTGAGGGTAAACAAGTAAAATATTCAACAAATCTAATTTTAACTATGATTTTTTAGTAATAGTATTATGATTACAAATATTATAGAAAAAATAAGTAGCTCTAAATTAATAATCAACAGTGCCCTGAAATACAGGAGTATCTGCAATATTGTCTTTGTTCAGGAGACAAATAGAAATGTTAGCTAATTTTGAATATCACTCAGTTAAGTATTCATGCTAAGATATTTATAGTCAGTCAAATAGATAAAACAAAAAGCATGTAACTTTGAAACCAGTTAAGGACATACATACATGCACAGAAAAGAGAAAATAGATGTAATCAAATAAAAGGCAAGAATTCTGAAAATTAAGGCAAAAGAAAATTTTGGTAAGTAGAAGCTTCAAAGTAAAATTAAATAAATGTGTATCCTTAGGGCGCCTGGGTGGCTCATTTGGTTAAGTATCTGCCTTCATCTTACGTCATGATCCCAGGGTCCTGAGACTGAGTCCTGCATCAGGCTCCCTGTTCAGTGGGGAATCTGCTTCTCCCTCTCCCTCTGCCCCTCCTCCCGATCATGTTGGCTCTCTCTCTCTCTCTCATGCTCTCTCTCTCCTTCTTAAGTAAAATCGAAAGAAAGAAAGAGAGGAAGAAAGAAAGAAAGAAAGGAAGAAAGAAAGAAAGAAAGAGAGAAAGAAAAGAAGAAAGAGAAAGAAAGAAAGAAAGAATATCCTTAAAAGCAATTGATATAAATGAATTCATATACTTCCTTGCATTAGAACCAACATTGACGAAAGTGTGATATATATTACATCTGATTTACATGCTATGTCCTCAAGAGAAGAGGTCAATGTGGAATACTTACTCAAGGAAGTAAGATTTTATCTTAACATCAAAGGAAAGGACAGAATTTGCCTGGGCCATATTTGAAATGTGTACGTGATATGGATACACTAGCCAATGTAAAATGATCTAGGAATATCCTAGGGTCAAAGTGCAAAACATTTGTGGTATCGTGAGAGAGGTAATAAGTACATCAGTGTATTTGAAGCAAAACTGTATGTGACGGAGAGATAAACAGGATTCCTTTACTTTAAGAATTTATATTAGAAGACTGGAATCAATGGTGTTAATAACCTGGAACATGGAAGAAATGTGGAGTTTGTTACTGAATAAATGTTGAACCTTGTATAAGGTTCTAAAATGATCTAATCTACACCCCATTCACTTAGAAAATGAGGAAATAATACACATTTCATAGATGCATTCTGGGTATTAAGTTAAATAATTTTTTATAAGAGCTGGGTTTATTATCTGGCAAATGTTAGGATCATAGAAGATGTGAACACTCATTATTTTCTTCTGTAATGTAGTAGTTGAAACTCTCCATCCTTTTCCCTTTGGAGGGAGGTGAATGGTGTTTTCTGAGGGCGGATAGAAAGGCTGGCTGAGAATGAATGAAATGGATAGATTTGCGTGTTAGGAATTAACTCTAGACACCTTGTCTGCAGTAGATTGAACCACTAGACTGAGAGCTCTGCTCTGCCAGGAAACCTAGCTGACTCACGTGTCCTCAGCTCACTATAATGCCATCACATAGTTAATGATTAATATTTTCATTAAAAAGAAGTATATAAAAGACGTCAAAAGAGAAGATACCCTCTAAGATGCAATAGTTGCCCTCACAATACGCTTAGTATTGAAGTGCAGCTTTGTGATCGTTAACAAATCAAGCTAAATGAATGTTACTTCAAAGCATTCACCTGTGGTGAGCACTAAGCACATTCATTCAAGTACTGAAAAACCACAAATTCTTTCTAAGATTGTTATATAAAATGGAAAATCCTATCTAAGGCTAATATAGAACTATTCAGTCTCCCGGAGTCTCTTCTTTTGGAGGCGGAGGAAATAAAGATGTGCTGTTAAAGCAGTGGCCTTTAACACAAACCTCTGGTTTTCTGGGAAGTGAATGGACATGAATAATTTAAAGGCGCCAATTGTCCGGATCCTCAACTTTTATGGGTGCTGCTTCCTAAAATTAGTCTACTTCTGATCCCCAGTTTCTATTCCAAACTCCCCTTTCATAAGAACTCATTTCCCATTTTATTATAAAAAAGGAATATCTTTCAACTATCAATGAGTTACTGCTACAGGGGAGAAAAAAAAAAAACAACTAAAAAATCTCTAAAGAAGCAAACATAGAGACAGTTGAAACTTGAGCCACTGAGGCAAACCCTGTGATGATAATGGACCTGTAAGTGTAGTAAAGTGAGTACATCATGATAATCTACAGCCAGAGTTTTGCACAGTATGTATGTATGTATGCATGTATCTATCTTTATCATTTATCATCTATCACCTATCTTGATATTCAGCAATAAGAGAGTATAATTAATAAGTATATTAATATATTTATTTGAACTGATGAGGGAAGAGTGACTTTTCTGATGGAAATTAAGTCTGCCTTGGCTGATTATTTTAATGATGAGAATTACTTTATCATTAAGTCAAATTGTGCATGTTTTCAAATATTGGATGACCTAGGCCTGTAGCTCAAAATACTTCCATGAAAACATATGTAAATTATATTTGCAGTAACAATATACAAAAAGTCAGAAATACATACTTTGTACATATTACATCTTAAATGTAGCATTCAAAATTTGGGAAGGGAAACAGAAACCACTCCACATATTTTAAGCAGGACTGAAATTAAAGAGCAATTAGGTCTTTACAAAACCATTAAAAGAGATAAATGATGTAAAGGTCAGGAAAACCTCCACCAGGTTTCAGATTCATACAGCTTTCAGAGAATTAAGAAATTGCAAGAATCACAGGAAATTACACTAGTGATGACAGTTTTCTACAGTATTAAGGATGTTGGTTTTGCTGGGAAATGTCTTGAGCTTTTCGACCAACCTGTGCCTTCTCCAGCCTAAATCTCTGCTACAGAAATAGTAAAATGGCCTCAGCTTTCTTATGTTTTCTCAGTCTTGTGCAAATGCATCTCAATGGCAGAATGTTCCTCAGGACTCTACTGCCAAACACTTTAAAAAAACATAGTTCCAAAGCTTCCAGCCCCTGTGATGGAGCAAACAGAATAAGAGGGGGCAGGGGCAGAAATGGTGCTCGTTTGCTAACAGGCAATTTGGCACAACTGTTAAATTTAAAAGTGTGAGTCATGTACTTCTTTTCCAAAAACCCTTTAAGGATTAAACAAACAAGAACTTTGAAGGCTAGTGTTTGAGAGAGTCTTAATCAGCTGGGGCTGGGAGAGCAGAATACCATAGATAGACTGCGTGGCTTAAACAACAGGCATTTGTTCCCCTCCAGTTCTGGGGGCAGGGAAGTCCAAGGTCACAGTACAGGTCAAAGTCCAAGGTCAAAGTACAGATTCCGTTCCAGTGAGAACCCTCTTCCTGGCTCATAGATGGTCACCTTCTCACTGTGTGCTCACATAGAGGAGCCGCCGAGAGAGAGCTCTGGTCTTTGTCCATCTTCTAAGGGCATGGATCCCATCATGAGGGTCCAGGGCCTCATCTAAACCTAATCACCTCCCAAGGGCTCCACCTACAAATACTGTCACATTGGGAGTTGGGGCTTCAACATGTGAACTTTGGAGGGACACAAATATTCCGTCCATAACAAGAGTATTCTCTGTTATCATTCTCCACCACACTTCTGGTTTCTGCTATTTAAGTTGGTCATTTTCCTTATATTTTAACTTCCAGCTCCCTGACATGACCTCCTGCTGAATCCTTTAGCATCTAGAAAGTCGTCTCAAAATTCACACCTATAAAATTATGTGCTTGACCCTGAGCGTCCTGAGTTGCTACTGCTTGTCAGGGCACGGTTTCTTGCTGTTTATGTCCAGTGATTCACCACCGTTACCAACACATGATATCATACTTTCTGATGTTTACAGATATTTTTAAAATTTGAATGTTATTTTTGTCTTTTAACTTCTTTATTAAGTTTGTTGCATAAAAGATATACGTTCTCATATTGACAATTCTTGTCATGAACAAAAGCAACAAAAAATAAGGCAACAGCA
This sequence comes from Martes martes, assembly GCF_963455335.1. Lineage (NCBI taxonomy): Eukaryota > Metazoa > Chordata > Mammalia > Carnivora > Mustelidae > Martes > Martes martes. Next base: position 191,502,470 of record NC_137889.1, read on the forward strand.
AGATGTGCTTCACATATAAACAATCATGTGGTAAGAACAAGAAATCTGGCCCTGTTCAACAAAAAGATTAGGAAGCAAAATGGGAATAATCCCTGTATTCAGAATATAACCAAATGTGCGTGCAAAGAGATTGCACCCATAATACAGCTCACTTAAATTCCTTTTTACGATGCGTAATTCCTTAATGATCTACTTGTGAAATAAGAATGAACATTAAGAACCATGAAATCCAAATTACATTTATTTTCACAATACCAATGCGTGGTTTGTGTACAAGGAGACCAGCTTACACAGTCCATCAAACACTTCTGCCAAGGAGGTATTCCACCTCCTTCTGGAATATAATTAAAGGGAGAAGTACACTGTATGAAATATATGTCTATACTATGACCTGTTGCCAACATCTCGAGAAGCATTATTTGTTTCTAATAAAAGTAATGGCTTTTTCAATAAATTGGTGGGTTTAAAATTTTGCTGCTTTTTTATATAAAGCCTGTGCCTTTCTTAGAAATTTAAGATGTAACTGTATTCTCACATGTAAATTTGAAAATTAAGGGGACTATTATGAGATACACATTTTTAAATGACTGGTTATTTCTTTATTAAGTTCTTTGCCTTCCAAACTGTTTACACCTTAAGCTAACATGTATCTTCACTCAGAAAAGAGTTACATTTTCATATCATAATAGGAAGAAAATCTCTATTTGGAATATACACTACTGTAAGTTTGTACAGATCACATACCTAAGACCTGGCTTTGTTTAAGAAAGACTTAATTATATAAATCGTATTTGGAAAAACATATTTGGTTCAGAATTTGTATCTGAACATTGTTTATATGTTATGAAAAATTTATAATTGCAAAGACTGGTTATATGTTTTATTTCTGGTTTTCTAAGTGACCTATAGTACTTAATGGTGTACTAAAACTGTTTTGGAGAATTGGGTTTGGAAATTTCTAATCGATGTATATAGTTAATTTAGTGATTCTGTCACATAAGGTATAAGCTCCCATTATGCAGGTTAAGAGACTCGCTGTATAAGTAGAAAGAACATAGACTTCCCATATAAGTAGAAAGAACATAGAACTTATGTAGAACATAAGTTCTACATATAAGTAGAACTTATACGTAGTTCAGCTAGATGTTTTCATACGTACAGGCATTGCTCTCAGTGGTATTTGTTTGCTGTCCTTTGTTGCTCGTCCTACTTAAGTGCCGGCTGAGACCTGGTCTCCTTGCAAGTGGAGTATATAAGCCACCTGTTCTTGCAGACCCTTTCATAGGGTTAAAAAAAAATTAAGATTGCCTTTTACTTTGGGAACATTTAACATTTACATTCAAGTAACAAGTTAAAATAGACTTTTGTGGTGTACAGTCTAAGACTTTCTATTGAGGTGAAATATCTGTAACATAAAATTAACCATTTTAACTGTGCAATTCAGTGGCAGTTAGCACATTCATATTGTTGTGCAACCATTCCTTCTACTTTCAGATCATTTCACCCCAAAAAGAAACCTATACCCATGAAACAGTCACTCCCCAGTCTCCTCTCTCCCAGCCCATGGGAGCCGCTGACCTGCTTTCTGTTGGCATGAGTTTACCTATTCTAGATATTTTATTACATGGATTATACAATATGTAGCATTGTATGTCTTCCTTCTTTCACTTAGCATGATGTTTTCAAGCATATTGTAGTATGTATCAATACTTCATTCCTTTTTATGGCTGAATATTTCATTGTATGGTTATATGGCTCTACTACCTTTTGTTAATTCGTTCTGTTGATGAACATTTGGGTTGTTTTGAACTTTGGATACAGGAATAGTGTTGCTGTGAATGTTCATGTATATGATATGTGTTCATATTGAGAAAGCTGTCTACTCTTTCTGAACTCCTGATAATTCTACACTTGATGCAGAAGCTGCTGAGAGGGCCCTGTTTTATAGATTTTAAAAATAAAATTTTTATGGATGTGAATAAACTACAAACCAGAGTCATACCCGATAGATAATATCAGCTGTAGCATTAGCTTTATATCTGATCGCCTTGAAATTATGAATAAGCTGTCTTTTAATAGCATTTTGTACAGAGACTCTTCATAATTTAATAAATAAGTAATAACGACCGTGAAAAAATGACACAAATTGAATGCTTAATATATACTCAGTACAACACTAGATCCTTTGGGTTACTTACTCTTCACAATAAACCTTTATTATCCGAGGTCACTGAGGTAAAGAAAATTTAAATAAAATTTAAATAACCGACCCAAATGTCACCGCTAGTGAATGATGAATTCTGAATATGAATCCAGGAAATTTGGTCCCAGAGACCAATTTCTTAAACATTGCATTTCTTTTTGTTTTTCTTTTTTTCCCTCTAAAACTCTCAATCTCTCTCCCTTTCATTTAAGCATGTATAATTAAAGCAGGGCTGATTTGATCTCATTTGGTTCTTAGTTCTTGACTTCTTCCACGATTTCAGTCTCCTTATCCCACATCATCAAACCCCCAATTCTCTGCAGTGGGGTAAGACCTCCTCTATGATCTGGCCCTTCGACGCATCACTCTCTTTTCCTTTCACATATTCTGCTCCTTAAGCCTTTGCATTCTCTGTTTTTTCTGCCTTGAGGAAACTTACTTCATTTAAACCCTGTTCAACTGTCACTTCTTCACAATGTCATTGGGGGTGAACCTTACCTGGAACACCTATCACTAATCTATCCTCTTACTATGTAAGTGCCCTCAAGGGAGGGACTGTTTGTTTGTTTGTTTGTTTGTTTTGCTTTGCTGATGCATTTCTAATGTCTACAGTCATGCCTGATACAGGTAAGTTATATGTTAAGGATCTGATGAATAAAGAGCTTCATTGAATGGATATTATGGGAGCTCTTCTGCCTCTTATCTGACTCCACAATATACTTAAGGTGTTCCTGGTATTTAATGGACCTACTCCAGCATTAAACTACTGTCTTGGTTCAACTTTCAAATATGTGACTACCTCTTCTCTTTGGATGAGTTTTGTTTTCCATGGAAGACATCATTTAATATGGTTGGGGAACTGACACACAGACCCTTGACTACACTTAGACATTTATGATCATGGGAACAGCAGAGTTCAGGTTCAAATTAAGATTCTACTGTAAAGCTAAGGTAGACACAGAAAGGTTGAGTCTTCTTACAATTTTGAAACCCTTTCTTTGAAATTGCTTCAAAGGAGTTGTAACTTGCTAGTCTGGTTCACTTAGAATTGGCTTCAAGACCAGTATATTATCTGCTTCAGGAAGCCAGGGCTTTGAGCTTTGAAATAGAGATGACAGGTACACTGGTCAGGTACATACAATTGTTCTTCTTCCATTGGTTGGCTATCGGTTTTAAATATATGAATCTTTCTGTTTTTTTGCTTTCCCCCCTCTCTCTTCATATATATTTTAATTGGATTCTTTGTGGGAAGAAGCACAGATGACTGTTTGCCTCTATGTTACTTTTCTGTATAACTTTTCTCCTTAACCTTTAAGGTGACCATAGCAACTTGGTCCTTAAAGTATGATGAGGATTCTGCTAAGTTTAACCTGTCTTGCTTGAAGAAACCCAACAAAGATTCTATTCTCATCTCTCTCAAATAATAGAAGGAAAATCCAAGTTGAGCATTAATGTATAATTTTATCTTTACTTACAAATAAATATTGTAAGTCAAATATTTATTTGTAAGACAAATAAATATTGTCCATGAAGATATATTATCAGTGATAGTGTTTTGTGTTTGTTTTTCCCCAAAGTTTGATCTGTGGTTTCATTGCACCAGAATTACTACAGGTTCTTGTTGTTGAGCTTCATCACAGACTTAGTGAATCACTAACTCTGGATAATAGACCCGGAAATCTAACACACTACCTTGTGTATCTCTATCACACTAAACTTGGGAATTACTCATCTGTGGATATATAACTGGGATGAGATTTTAAACATATTTGTTTTTTGACATCTCACAAATTTGCAACATGGTCTGCCAATATTCCATACTTCCAACTGGAATTACATTAACAATACATTTAGTTGGTATTTGAAATCTGCATACCAAAATACAAGTTTTATTTCTTTTGTATTTGTGCTTTTTTAAGTTTTGAACTCAAAACGCTCTATTTTTCCATTAGTATATTGGATTGAAACTTCATAGATTTCATAGTATTTAACATTTCTTATCAAACAGTGGCAATTTTCATCATGACTATATGGAGAATTAGAATGTATTTATAGCACTATATTGTATGGTTTTAGGCTACTAAACATATTTCCTGTGGAATAATAAATTGGTAGACATCAATCATTATCCATTGTAGAAAATTCAATATATCAATCAAGAAGATGATGTTCTTGTTTGGATGGTATAGACAAATTCCAAAAATAATCTTCTCTCATTTATCATCATCTTGAGAAAAATATCACAAACTCATATCTCTTATCCAATCTATAATATGTAGCCATATGTAAAATATATCTTCAATTTATTTGGATGCCTATATATGTCACATGTTTTGATATATTGAGCTAATATCCTCTTTTTTATTCATAAACCTATGGCTTGGGGAATTTTTGTATATATTTGATTGTTCTATTGAATGAATTTCACTCAGTCTCTTTTAATATGAAGTTAGCATTGCTGGAACAGTCCTGCTCTTTAACTTTCAGTGATATTAATATTAAAATTATCAAACAATGGACATAAAATTATAAGATTATATTGTTGATATCGAACATATCTAGCATTTTTAATAATATTAGTGATCACTGGGTTATGCTTTAACACTAGAAATATGCCTGTTGAAACAGCCTCAGACAACTTATGGCTTGCCAGTCCAATTTACTTAGAACTAATGTAATATTTTTCAGGCTCAATTACTTGTAAGAGTATCGGCTATAGCATGGCCTGGAAATGTCAGATAGATAAAATATAGAAATTTTTTTTTTAACTATCTGTGAGCATAGAAACTAGTTTTTCTACCTAAAAAAGCAAGTAATTATTTCTTTTTCTCATAGTCGTTACAGAAATTATGCACAAGCTGCCTCCAGTTATCTAGCTGTTATCATTCTCCCTTCCTTTCATAGAGACGGAGATGTTCATTAACTCTCTAGACTCCCCGGGAGAGGTTTAAGAGTTTCACGATGTTGTGTGCTACATTACCAGCTTTCCTGCTTTCTGAGTGGTGGAAAGCTTTTCTGTTCCAGGTTCAGAAATATTATTCAAATAGTTTGAGACATTACATACTATAATTAAATTACATACATTGTATTATAATATATTTGTTATATAATTTGATGTTATTTATGAATTACAATTGTGTCATACCAGATTTTAATAGAAGTTTGATATCTAAAAAAAAGCCCTATATTAGAGTCATGAGGCTCTAATGCTAATTCCATTTCCTTGGGAAAAATGTTTTAACTTCTCTGAGTACCTGTCCTATCTTTCAAGACGTGTGTTTCAAAATAGAGCATGTATTTTATAGAACTATAAAAATAATTAGATAACTTACGATGTCATGTTATATTTTATTAATTAAAATTTGTATTGTATATTTTAAGTTACTTCTATAGTATTGAAACACTTTGAATGATCTCAAATGTGAACTAGAACTGCATTTGGTTATCCTGAACAGATTTAGTTAGCACAGATATAGTTAGCATTTGAATCCTTATAGATTTAACTTAACAGTCCAGTGATGTTTTACGAACTGAATTTCCTGTATATTTATGATTCAATCAATCTCAAGGATCCTAAAAGAGCTTTTGTAATTTTACATGAAGTCTTTCATACTGACCCTTGAGTAAGACACACAATTTAAGAGCGTTAGTTCACATGAATAAAATATAGTCCATAAAGAACCATCTCTAAGATAAATCTCCTGTCTCCTTTATGCTAATCAGCCCACAAAGAAAAAAAAAAAAAAATGTCCACAGGTCATAGTAAACCATATTGAAGCAACATCATGATAACTATCTAAAAATGAGTCTTCAAGCTAGAACAATATAAGCAACATTTACTAGGTTAATCACCTTTGAAGTTATGTGAAAAAAGGGATATTGCAAAGGCTTGGTACATACTGTGGTACATAAAATAAACTGGTTATTACACAACTTGATTTTGAAATTCAAAGGAGAAGAAAGGAGGAGTTTTCATCTGTAGGCCATTAAAGTTAGATAGTTTGGTGTCAACACAAGCAGTGGATACAAAGACTGCCTAGGGGAATGCAAAACAAATAAGCTAATTAGAGAGGAGTTTGTACTTCTGTCATTAGAGTAGGGAGGGAGAGATGGAAAAAGCCTTGTCAGGTGAAACAGCTCCAAATAAAAAACAGAAGCTCAGTTGCTCGCTTGTGCTTTGTCTTGGACACTTTTCTCTCGTCTTTCCAGGAAAGCTATTGTGGTGACTCAGCATAGCCGGAAAAGCAAAAAATGTCCAAAATATGTACCACCACCTTGTTGAAAATGGTGAATTTAGACAATTAGTAATTACTTTTTGTTTCATTTGCTCCCAGTTGTTCTATTTAACTCTAAGATATAAAGATAGTCTTTGTAGAAATACATCAAATTAACAAAAAAAGTTGTTATAAATTGTTACCTAAAAATAACTACTTTTAACAGAGGAACAATATATGGAACTAATCATTTTTTTTTTCATTCTACTTGTAGAAAACTAAGTTTTCTGTATTATATTACAAATAACTTATACTTAAAAAAAAAAACCCAAAACTTATGTGTGCTTATGTAGATTCAAAAATAAAAACTAAATATAATCACCCTGACCTCTTGTAAAATTCCCTAAGTCCTTCTTGAAAAATAGTGAAAAGAGTATTAAATATTCATGTTTTACATTTTAATTATTATGTATAGTTTTAATCTACCGTATGGGTTGGCAAACTTACTCTGTAAAGGGCAAAACAGTAAATATTTTAGGCTTTGTAGGCCATTTGGTCTCTGTTACAACTACTATACTTTGTCACCAAAACATAAGGACAGTCAGAGACAGAATGTAAATAACTGTGCATAACTGTGTTATGATAAAACTTTATTTACAAAAACAGACGGAGGCCTGGGTTTATTTTGTGAGCTGTCATTTATTAATCCTGGGTATACAGAGTATTTAAATTAATAATATGAAACACAGCTGCATTTCTATCTATAAATTTTAAATTCATAAAAGAATTCTCTGAGCCTTAGAATTATTCTCTATTAGACTGTTTTCTCCACTGGACTATGAATTCCTTGATGGTAAGGATCCTGCCATAGTCAACTCTGTGTATATGATGAGGGAACATAAGGCTGGCTGAGGACAACGTAAAAGCTGACACCCTGCAACCTTCGCCCACCCCCTCTCCTGGGGTGGGACAGGTGTGACATTCTTTAAGAATCTTCCAACTATCTTAATCTTAATACTTTGCTGGAGAGAAAACCCTTGACAATGGCAAGGCCTCTGGTATCTGGTATCCTGTAGGTCCCCTTTACCATATGAAAGTTCTTTTGAAACAGCCCTTTTTCCTTACCTCCCCCAACCCATAACCTGCCACCCCTCACAACCCCAGGGGAAGCAGCTCTTGCTGTCCAGGGTCCTATTCTCCACCCCCTCACCCCACCCCACCCCCCACCCCCCTACTCCATACTTTAATAAGCCACCATTTTGCACCAAAGATGTCTCAAGAATTCTTTCTTGGTCATCCGCTGCGGACTCCACCCTACTGAACCCCCTACTGAACCTCACCTATATTCTAAAACTTCATCATATATATAAAATGACTTGGATGAGAGTCTATTTCATTGAAAAACATTTTCCATGTAAGAAGTTTTGTGTCTACTCTCCCTTTTCAGATAGTATCTTGAGGATCAAAGATGTTTTAACAATTTGAATAAGGAAGCATGAGACATATAACTCAAGAAATTATAGTCTTTTTTTCATCATTTTAAATAAATACTTTTATCACCTTCTGTACAAGATGTACTAGATTAAGCTTTACCTAGACCAAACTTTCAATTTATAACTCTCACCATAGCTGGGACCGTTTCCTCTCCTACAGACTCAAGATATCTAGCTTCAGCCACACAATACACAAACTTTAGGCTCCCCAAATTGTTTTGTTGTTGGTCCAGTCCTTTGTATTATTCTGATATTATGAATCAGGGAGTGAAGTATCTCTATGGGCTTTGATTCTTATCAATTTTTATATTTATTTATTTTATTTTATTTTTTTCTGGTGAACTACTGTCCTCAACCCGAACCACGATATCTTCTTTTTGTGAGTATTCTCCACAGTATTGCAGTCTTCACTTATACCTTACTACCCCTTTCAAGATGTCTTAATCCTGGGTTATATGCATCTGTTGGGACTGATGATATTTTATCTAAAATTCCTTATTACTGCTCCTTTATTATCTGAGGATTCTTTTTTCTTACTGGTCCTATCTTCTCCCAAGGTGAACACCGGGAGCTGAGGCAGCTTTGGTATAATTGTCTGATTCCATTGGATCACTCCAGTGATACATTCTGACCTCTTGTTAAAATCTTGATTCTATTATAATTAAGTAGTGCTTCTCTGTTTGTCTCAAGGTACAACGATTTTGGTATTACAGGAAACAGAAGTTTATATTTTCTTAGTTTCCTACAACTTTATGGTATATTGTTTTTTTCCTAGCCATGCAAAATTTGAATCACTTGACACATCTTCAAATTAATATTTGAAGTTAATACTTGACATATTTGATATATTTGAAATGAACTAATCTGATTTTCTTTTTTTTTAACTTTAAAGATTTTATTTATTTATTTGACAGAGAGAACACAAGTAGGCAGAGAGAGAGGAAGAGAAGCAGGCTCCCCGCTGAGCAGAGACCCCGATGCAGGGCTCGATCCCAGGACCCTGAGATCATGACCTGAGCCGAAGGCAGAGGCTTTAACCCACTGAGCCACCCAGGTTCCCCTAATCTGATTTTTCTTAAAATATATTTCCCCCCCAGCTCTGATTATTACTTTCTGCAACTCAGTATCAATTTCACCACTTACATATGGCTTTATATGCATTAAAACTAATGATGAAAGGACAAATGCACTACTTATGATATGGAAACTGACAGAAACAATATTCATCCTCACCTATTTCATTGTTCAAAAGAAAGTTTTTGTTGTTGCTATAAATCTAAAACAACTCACATCTTCTATGCTATTTTAAATAATATGAGTTTTATTCATATGCACATTTATTTAATGGGGACAATTTAGGCTTCATTGAAATCAACTAAAACAAACTCAGTATGCTGAAACAAGTTGAATTAAAGTATAAGAAGTATAGCTCAAATGGAATCCACAATGCACAAGTTCAGTTATTAGGACTAGGTTACTGGATGAATTAGCAGGAAAGTCTTCTTGGAACTAGAACCATGATATGTGGGACAAGAGCCAATTAAATATATTTTGTCTTGAGTTGGAATTAGTCCTGCGTAATGTAGAAGTTTTGAGTCTGATGTTCTGCTGTTTGATAGATTTAGAATATAGTCTAATTTGAACATATTCTAAATACAGCAAACTTTGGGAAGTTTCGTTTTTTGTTTTGTTTTGTTTTGTTTTTATTTCTTTTTTAAAGATTTTGTTTATTTATTTGAGAGAGAGAGAGTGAGAGAGAGCATGAGAGGGGAGCTGGTCAGAGGGAGAAGCAGACTCCGCATGGAGCTGGGAGCCGGATGCGGGTCTGGATCCCTGGATTCCAGGATCATGACCTGAGCCAAAGGTAGTCGCTTAACCAACTCAGCCACCAAGCCACCCATGTTTTGTTTTGTTTTAAACCTTATCTGTACCTCAGTGCTTACCTATACAAAAAGGAAAAATAATAGAATATACATTTCAGTCTCTGAAACTTTACTGGACTCAGTACTGCCCTTTCAAGATTTCTGCTGCTAGGCTATTCACAGGTGTTGGAATTTTTGCTAACATGTCTGGAATTACTTATTGATAACATGAGATATTAAGATTCTAGGAGATGATGAATGTATAGCCCTTAGCAAAATACCTGGATCATTGCAAGTGTTAAAGAGTTTTGATTACTAAATATTATTCTTACCAATCATTGTTTCTGTAGGAAGGTCTGGTTGAGTAAGTAGAAAGACCTATTTTATAATGGATACTTGAATGCTTCTTACAAAAATATTCTTTTTTCTATAAGTTTTTTTAAAAATATTTTATTTATTTATTTGACAGAGATAGAAAGAGTACAAGCAGGGGGAGCAGGAAGAGGGAAAAGCAGGCTCCCACTTAGAGGAAAGTCTGACACGGGGTTCGATCCCAGGACCCTGGGATCATGACCTGAGCTGAAGGCAGATGCTTAACCCATGAGCCACCCCTGTGCCTGTCTTGCAAAGATACTTTTAAAGATAGTTTTCCAGTTTGTAAAAGTATCTTGGATGAAAATTCACTAAGGTAATTATTTACTCAAAATACTTATATATTCCAGATATTTCTTCACGGTATCAATGTATGCCCAGACACTGGAAAGAAAAGATCTTTTGGTTTAGCCACCTGCCGGAGAATCCACTCTAATAAATAGGTTAGTAATTGACTTAGGGCATTTCCAAGTGATCACTAAGAATCCCAATATATGACTCAAGTCATCACCAAAGAAGTAAGTTTTGTAAGGATATTATTTTAAGCATTTATTTTCTAATTTATTTTAATAGGTATAAAAATATATCAGAGTAGAAAGTTTGTGCTTTGCTCATTAAATTGAAAAAGAAAAGGAGGAGGAAAAAATGAGAGGGAAACAAGTCATAAGAGGCTCTTAATGATAGAGAATAAACTGAGTGTTGATGAAGGGAGGTAGGTGGGTGATGGGTATTAAAGAAAGGGCTTGTTGTGATGAGCACTGGGTGTTGTATGTAAGTGATGAATCACACACTTCTACTCCAGAAACCAGTATTGCACTGTATTTTAACTAATTAAGTTTTAAATTTTAAAAAAGGGTAGTATTAGTTAAAAAATTTACCAATGAAAAACAGCAGCAGTTCTCAGGTAGAAATGAACTTGCAATGTTTCAGGAACTAAAGCAGGTCCAGGGTAGCTGGGAAATAGTGTCCAATGGGAAGAGTGTTATAAAATGAAACCAATAATGCAGGGCTTATAACTCATTTTTAAAGCACTGAAATTTATTCAAAGAGGGATGAGAAACCACTGAAGAATGTTTAAGATGGGATTAATAAAACTTTGTTTTTGGAGTATCATTTTGGTTCCTGTGAAGAGAATTGATTGTAAATGGGGGAAGGGAGTATAAAAGGGGACCAGGAAGAATGTGCTGCAGTTTTCCAGATGTGTAGCATCATTTTTCCCCCACAAATATCTGTTTCCCCTCTCCTGTGCCCATATACGAAAGTCTAACTCTTGGACTCTTGCATTAACTATTTCTGGAAAACGTGGAGGTGCATATGCCCCTTCTAGGACAGATACATTTAATTTCTGATTTGAAATCCTAGTAAGTTTTCTTTTTTTTTTTTTAATAGGGAATTAAGGAGGTTTACTATATTAATGAGGGTTCTACAAAAAGATGAGGGTATATAGAAATATATTTATTATGAGGGATTTGGTCACGTAATTGTGGAGGTTGAAAAAATCCCATCATCTACCAAGCAAGCTGGAGAACCAGGAAAACTGGGGTTCTGTAATTGCACTCCAGCCGAGAAGATGTGAGAACCAGGGGAGCCAATGAGGTAAGTTCCTGCTTGAGTCCAGAAGGCCCGAAAACCAGGATCTCTGAAGGGCAGAAGAAGAGGGCAGGTTAGGACTGTCCTAACTCAAGTGGAGAGCAAACGTGTGCTTCTTCTGCCTCTTTGTTCTACTCGGGCCCTTCCTCAAAGCACCGAAGGAGGCCCACCCACGTTGGTAAAGGGGATCCACTTTACCCAGTCTACCAATTCACATGCCACTGTCTGTTGAAGCACCTTCACAGATACACTCGGGCATGGTTTACCAGCTATCTGGGTATCCCTTAACCTAGTCAAGTCGATGCATAAAAATCAACTGTCCCAAAAGATAAGATGGAGACACAGGACAGAAGCACACTAAGTAAGTAATTTGTGGCATACATCAGTTGTCTGGCGGAGTTATCTGTATCCAGAGCCTATTTTGCATTAGCGAGAAATAAATCTTTGCTGTGTCAAGCCACGGAGCTTTGGGTGTTGTTTGATAAATTAGCCCATCTTAACTAACACATCAGGTGGGTGAAGATGGTTGTTTCCATTTGGGTAGAAATGAAAAATCATGGGAATAGATGGGACGATCTAGGGAGAAAGTTGAGAGAGAGAAGAGAGAGCCTGGACCCACCTCGTGGAATTCCTGTGAGGAGCTGCAGACCCAAATGTCACAGGTGACAGGTAAACAGTGTGAATAAATGAAGCACACCCTGTGACAGGAACTAAAAATAATGACACTCGTCTAAATGTGAGACTTATTTGCTGTGCTCACATCTTTGCTTAATAGAGTAATGGGCCCAAGACGGCCAGGTTTCAAGAATTCTAATTTTTCAAGGGATACAGATTTTTACATTTTGATTCTGTTTTTAAAAGGTGTCCATTTATCTCATTAAAAATTAAAGAAAACAAGGGGAGCCTGCGTGGCTCAGTGGGTTAAAGCCTCTGCCTTCGGCTCAGGTCATGATCCCGGGGTCCTGGGATCGAGCCCCACATTGGGCTCTCTGCTCGGCAAGGAGCCTGCTTCCTCCTCTCTCTCTGCCTGCCTCTCTGCCTACTTGTGATCTGTCTGTCAAATAAATAAATAAAATCCTTAAAAAAAATTTAAAGAAAACAAATAACATCAATCCATTGCATCAGACAAACGTGGTGACCTAATCAAATAAAACCTTTGGACCTCTGGTTCACCCATATCATCATCTGACTATATTCAAATTTTATTTTCCCTGAATACATACATACACAGGCACACACACACACACACAGTCTACTTTTTCTGCCTTATGTCAATTCTGGTTTTTCCTTTAGTTTATACAAGATGCCACAAAAAAGGAAAGTAGAGAGAATGAAAGGACAGAGAGAAAGAAAATCAAAGCATTCACTGTTTATGCACAAATGGTCAAAAGGAATTGATTTCCTTAAGAATTTGCTGCTCTTGGGACACCTGGGTCACTCAGTCAGTTAAGCATTTGACTCTTGATTTTGGCTCAGACCATGATCTGGGGTCATGAAACTGAGTTCCGTGTCCAGTACTGCACTGAGTATGGTGCCTGCTTGAGAGTCAGTCTCTCTCTCTCTCTGTCTCTCTCTCCCTCTCCCTCTGCCTCTCCCTGCCCACTCTTTCTCTCTCTCTCTCAAAGAAAAAATAATAATCTGCTGCTTTCTTACATAGCTTAACCAGCAGGCCAGAAAACAGGGCGACCCCATGCCCATAATGGTAATTTCTCAACTTTAAAGATATCATGACCCAAACTCTGGGACTGTTATGTAAATATAATTTATCTTCTTAAAGTAGCTCATATGTTCAGATTGCTCGCACTAAGTGTATTGTGTGTGCACATAACTGCTTTCTCATGAGCGCGCAGTTATTTCAGTATGTTATATGTGGGAGTTGGAGGAGAATCAAGAGACGGAACCTTATTCTTAAGGGCAATGTATACATTTTTAACAATATCTTTCTCAAAAGTTGTTGAAAAAGAAATAATTTGCTATTGAAATGAACATTTTCAGCAGTTCTTTTAGATCCTTCTAAGTTCATGGGGAGTAGAAAACTGCAGCAGTGGAAATGGAGCAGAGAGAAACCGGCAGCCCAGCTCAGACGGACAAAAAGGAATGTGAACCAGCAGTTAAGAGGCATAAAGAATAGAATGGGAAATTCAGAAAAATGGAAGAAGGTTTCCAAAAGGAGAAAAAAAAAAAAAAAGAATGGGAGAGTGGAGAAGAAGCAAGATTCAAATTAAAAATTGCTGCCAATTATTCCAAGATCTAAATTCTCAAATGGCACTCCCTCCTCAGTGCCAAGTAAAATGAATATTGACTAAGAAATCCACACACAGCTCCATACAATTTAGTGGGCATAAGAAATCACTACACAGAAAGAAAAAATTCTGAAAGGTCTGAAAGGAAAAAAAAAAAAAAAAAATCTTACAAAGTATGGCAAGGAGGTAAAGATTAAAAGAAAAAAGGAAAAAGGAAAAAAAATGAATCAAAATAATGTTTGGAGGGGCACCTCTGTGGCTCAGTGGGTTAAAGCCTCTGCCTTCGGCTCAGGTCATGATCCCAGGGTCCTGGGATCGAGCCCCGCATCGGGCTCTCTGCTTAGTGGGGAGCCTGCTTCCCCCTCTCTCTCTGTCTGCCTCTCTGCCTACTTGTGATCTCTGTCTGTCAAATAAATAAATTAAAAAAAAATGTTTGGAAGTGAACTAATTTATGTCAAAGTTATAAAATACATGAATCATTGATGTCTCTTCCCACCATTGTTCCAATGGCAAACTTTGCTAGTCAGTCATAGCACACTTCCCTTGAGCTAAAATATGTCCTCAGTGCTTACCCCACTGTGCTGGCAGAGTGGCTAAAACAGAATATGGAGGATGGAAGATTTCAGGTAGTCACAGTAAAGGTTCACCTTTTTGCAAAAAGAGTATCTTTCCTCCATCTGGCACGGCCATTCACACAGGTTTTCTACCCCAGTGACATCTGTGCCTCTTCCTGGCAGGATTTTCCAGCCACGGGGCAGCCTCACTCAACTGTGACTGTACATTGACTCAGCCTCCTTCCCTTCTCTCAGTTACGGAGTATCCCTGTTTTTCATACTTCCCTTTCATTTATGTTCTAGTTCATGAGAAATAAAATATCTCGCTTTTCTAATTTTTTCATACTATTATTCGTATGGAATGTCTGACAGGTTTTCCTCGTTTACATCATAGAAGCAGATTTATTCTAATTTTATACCATGTCCATTTTCACAAATAAGTGCAAATTAAGAGAAATGTTGCCATTTTCCTTGAAAGCTCTGCCAATGTCTCCTGATATTCCTAAACTATGAAAGGTTTTTCTGATGTTCAATATTGGAAGAAGAAGTTACTATAAATCCTAAAACTGCTGGGACTATGGTATTATTATATCATAGTGCTTCTCAGATAGTTCCATCAGAGATATTCTTATGACAGGGCAGAAGGAAAGCTTACCTCCAGTTATTTAGAGTCATAACCTAAACAGCCTTGACGAGTAAATCACTTTTTTTTAAATAAATTACTAGTTTCATCATATAAAGCACGAAAGTATTTCCAAACAGTTGCCATATCAATGTAGTTAAAAAAAAAAAAAAAAAGACTCAAAATCACCACTGACTAAACAGACACTCAAAAAAGGAACATTGCATTTATTCTGAAACTAGATCCATTACTCCCTTATACATTGCCCATTAACTGGTTTCTGGAAGGTGTTATACATTATTTTGGGAAGGCCAGTTCTGTGACAATCATCAAATATGAGATATACTTTAATGTAATGTAAACAAATAAGTATTTCTTATTAAATGATAGTAATAAAATAATCTCAATTTTATGGGAAGACATGATAATTCTTTCAGAAAATCTCTGAAATTATACTTGTTGCTACCAAGTCCATATCATTTAAAAAAAATTTTATTTGTTTTACATCGCTAAATACAATGTAGGTTAAAAAGCAATGGTAAAGTATATCAATGCACCTGGACTTCACTAACCATGAAACAAAATCAACTAATTCCAAGAGTTGTACAGCAGTTACTCTTTTTAGAATAGGTTTCTTAATTTATTAAGCATGTATAACACAAGTATATATAAACTATCTACAACCGTAATGCAAAATAATTAATACTCTACAGATCCATTCTCAATTGTATGAAGAGTGGAATACTAACACACAACAATTGGCAAGGAGTGCAAAATGAGATTGCCTAATGCCATCTTCCAAGGTGAGTAAGAAATCTTTTTCCTAATAGAACATCTTTGATGTGCCTTCTACTCTTTTTTTTAAATCTAGAACATTTATTTCCAATATTAAACTCAATGTCTATATATGCCCTCTATTCTTAATTTGTATTTAGTAGCAGCATTTGGAAATATACCATCAACATGAATGATTCATTCACATGGGTTGTAAAAACATACATTAATTAATGTACTTTTTATATTTGTAAATAATTGATTGTACATTTTATATGGTCTGTTTATTTTACCCTTTAGTCTGTCCTTTGGTGTGAAACCAGTATTACTTCTTAAAAACAAAATAATGCAATTAGCTCAAAGTTCTAACTTCATTCTGTCATTTGTGTGTGTGTGCATGTGTGTGCACACATGTGTGCTTCGGGAACCATATGTAGTTTGAAGCTTTGAAAGAAAGTGGAGGTCTAGAAGTTTAATTTATGTTGTTAAAATTTCAAGATTTGAAAAAAAATTAAATTTGAGGATGTAAAAAATATGATAGGCCTAGAACTCTTCTAAGTTTTATCACTAACTATACAAAATCATTTGACCTAAATTCACACCTATAATGTTATTGAGGATGAGCTTTGTTTTCCTTCTAGAACTAAAGTTCTATTTGTTGGTATAATTACATTCTGTGGTACTGACAAAGTCTCAGCAGCCTGATGACTTACACTACATTGTTTCAGGGGATGTAAGTCATCAGAAGAATTTTACAAAACCATTTCTGGCAATTTTTACTACTTATTGAAAATTCCTCGATGGTTGAATTCATCAAAAGTGACAACTAACAATTAATTGTATTTTTTCTCACTACAGATTTCAAGAAAAATCTGACTACAACCAGCATTTAAAACCCCAGGAAATGTCACTGCTTTTTCTTCAGAAGGCATAGAATTTGGATTTACCAAAGCAGCATGGATTAATATCTTGATATGCACACTTAATGGAATATATGAAGGTATAAAGTCAGCCCACATGTTAATAAACAGTTAAATTGATGTTGCACAGTTGAAGTTTTCAATGATACCTTGGATCACTTTTTTTTTTTTTTTTAAGAATTGAAAAGCACAAAAAATACACTTAAGCCTATTCTGTTGTATTTCAACTTTATTTCATTTAGTAATGTCCTTTAATGGACAATTTGGAAATTTTAGGAAAACTGTTTTCTAAACATGAAAATATAAATAGTGATTTCTCCCAGTATACAGTGATAACATGCGATTAGAATTTGCAGTTTGCTTTAGATATAATGATTTAACTTTGGGTATATAGGCTGATACAGAACACTGAAGTCAGCATCCTCTATTTAAAGGTCATTACAGAAAGAACTAAAGATTCTGGATGTTTGTTTTCTGGATGGGCTGCAGGCGTTTTGCAGAGCCATATCCGCTGAAATGGAAATATTGGCTGTTCTGGAATACTAGCCAACTTTAATTTGATTTAGAGCTGAGTTTCAAAGACAAAAGGAAATTTGGAAATTGTGCTGCAAGTAAATTTCTACACAATTTGTCATAGCAAAAAGATAGGAATAACAAGATCTTGTAAAGTCAAATAACATTAGCATGATTGTCAGCTGTTAGGTCTGTGGATGAAAGTGCAAAATGACAGATAAAAATAAAACCGAAAATACCCTAAGTAAATCAAGCATTAATTCATAAGTCATGGGTAGTTTTCTTCCTGTGGTCTATAACTGTATTGAAAGGTAGTGATTTATAAATGTAAATCTCCATTTTCAAAACCCCTTGAGACAATGTTTTTAATTCCTTTCACTCTTCTCTGTCCCTGCTCTCCCTTCACAACATGCACACGTGCTCACACACTCACCCATGCACACATACATACATATATACACACACAGAATCTTACAAACCAGGAGGGGGGCAACCAACGTATCCATCTCAACACAAATCCTTCATTTCTGCATTGGTATCAGAAACGAAGCTCAACAGAGGAGAAAAATGAAATTAAAAAAAAAAAAGGAGAGACAGAAAAATAAATAACAAATGCAAAGATTACAGATATTAAAACCAGTTTAGCAAAGTCTATTTCTCTATCCCCTCTTTAAACTCTTACAATTTTTTTGTTGCTACTATGTTTACTGCTGGAAATAAATATTCTATATCTCAATTATATCTCAATAAAGCTGGATAGAAAGCTGGATAGAAAGAAACAAAGATTCTAGTTTCCCTTGCTCTCTAAAAAAGTTTAGAAATGCAAATTTTTTTTAATAAACTTATAATTTATTTTTATCCCCAGGGGTACAGATCTGTGAATCGCCAGGTTTACACATTTCACAGCACTCATCATAGCACATACCTTCCCCAATGTCCATATCCCCATCACCCTCTCCTGTCCCCCCTCCCCCCAGCAACCCTCAGTCTGTTTTTTGAGATTGAGTCTTTATGGTTTGTCTCCCTCCCGATCCCATCTTCTTTCATTTTTTCTTTTCCTACCCCCCCAACCCCCCCACATCGCATCTCCACTTCCTCATATCAGGGAGATCATATGATAGTTGTCTTTCTCCGATTGACTTATTTTGCTAAACATAATACCCTCTCGTTCCATCCACGTCATCGCAAATGGCAGGATTTCACTACTTTTGATGGCTGCATAGTATTCCATTGTGTATATATACCACCTCTTCTTTATCCATTCATCTGTTGACGGACATCTAGGTTCTTTCCATAGTTTGGCTATTGTGGACATTGCTGCTATAAACATTCGAGTGCACGTGCCCCTTCGGAGCACCACGTTTGTATCTTTAGGATATATACCCAGTAGTGCAATTGCTGGGTCATAGGGTAGCTCTATTTTCAGTTTTTTGAGGAACCTCCACACTGTTTTCCAGAGTAGTTGCACCAGCTTGCATTCCCAGTGTAGGAGGGTTCCCCTCTCTCCACATCCTCACCAGCATCTGTCATTTCTTGACTTGTTCATTTTAGCCATTCTGACTGGTGTGAGGTGGTATCTCATTGTGGTTTTGATTTGTATTTCCCTGATGCCGAGTGATGTGGAGCATTTTTTCGTGTGTCTGTTGGCCATCTGGATGTCTTCTTTGCAGAAATGTCTGTTCATGTCCTCTGCCCATTTCTTGATTGGATTATTTGTTCTTTGGGTGTTGAGTTTGATAAGCTCTTTATAGATTTTGGATACTAGCCCTTTATCTGATATGTCCTTTGCAAATATCTTCTCCCATTCTGTCAGTTGTCTTTTGGTTTTGTTAACTGTTTCCTTTGCTGTGCAAAAGCTTTTGATCTTGATGAAATCCCAATAGTTCATTTTTGCCCTTGCTTCTGTTGCCTTTGGTGATGTTCCTAGGAAGAAGTTGCTGCGGTTGAGGTAAAAGAGATTGCTGCCTGTGTTCTCCTCAAGGATTTTGATGGATTCCTTTCTCACATTGAGGTCCTTCATCCATTTTGAGTCTATTTTCCTGTGTGGTATAAGGAAATAGTCTAATTTCATTTTTCTGCATGTGGCTGTCCAATTTTCCCAGCACCATTTGTTGAAGAGGCTGTCTTTTTTCCATTGGACATTCTTTCCTGCTTTGTCAAAGATTAGTTGACCATAGCGTTGAGGGTCTATTTCTGGACTCTCTATTCTGTTCCATTGATCTATGTGTCTGTTTTTGTGCCAGTACCATACTGTCTTGATGATGACAGCTTTGTAATAGAGCTTGAAGTCCGGAATTGTGATGCCACCGACTTTGGCTTTCTTTTTCAATATTCCTTTGGCTATTTGAGGTCTCTTCTGGTTCCATATAAATTTTAGGATTATTTGTTCTATTTCTTTAAAAAAAATGGATGGGATTTTGATAGGGATTGCATTAAATGTGTAGATTGCTTTAGGTAGAATAGATATTTTCACAATATTTGTTCTTCCAATCCATGAGCATGGAACATTAGAAATGCACATTTTTAAAACTTATTTTTGAGAACTCTCTTTCTCCATAGTGCTAAGAAAGGAGATGCAGCTCTCTCTCTCTTTTTTTGTTCTATTTCTTTTTTTTTTTAAGATTTTATTTATTTATTTGGCAGAGAGATAGAACAAGGATGGGGAGCAGCAGGCAGAGGGAGAGAGAGAAGCAGGTTCCCTGCTGAGCAGGGAGTTTGACACTCCATGGGGCTCAATCCTAGGACCTTGTATCATGACCTGAGTGGAAGGCAGACGCTTAACAATAGAACCGCCCAGGTGCCCCTCTTCTATTTCTTCTACTAATGATTAAATTCTGTAATTTCAAAAGAGCCACCAGAAAAAAGCAAGAGATAACTCAAATATATCTTGGGTAAATCTATTGTCACCATTTGGTGAACATCGTTGTAGACATTTCTTTATGCCTCTATACATAGAGAAGGATGGCTATATATACATACACGCATGGATGGATGAATGAATGGAAAATTAATAGATACATTTTAAGATAAGATCATACTTTAAATGGTATTCAAGAATCATTAAATGAAAGCAATTCACCTTTATTAGCATGATAGTATTAGGGCTGAGTGTTATTTTCTAGCCAATTTTCTTTAATCTGGACCATATGTCCTGAAAATACATAGGCTGCAGAAACTTGGTTGGGTTGAAGGCAGCTTTTGAAAATTCCAGGTGGGCATGCGAATTATATTCTAGAGACCTGTCTCATTCCTGAGGCTAGGCAATGCTATAGCCCTGCCAGCCTTTCTGTACCATTTCTTTCTAGAGGCGATCGAATGTGTGTGTGTGTGTGTGTATATATGTGTGTGTGTGTGTACAAGTATATACACACATATGTACACATATACACGTGTATAAACACATATACACACACACACACACACACATTCGATCACCTCTAGAAGGAAATGGCATAGAAATACAGAAAGAAATATATAGAAATAAAATATATATAGAAATAAATATATAGGAATAAAAATATATAGAAAGATAGAAATAAAATATAGAAATATATATATACACATATATATGTGTGTATATATGTGTGTGTGTGTGTGTGTGTGTGTGTATACCATTCCATCAGGGTGTGATTCAATCTCATGAGATTCTGCTCACTTTCCAGGCTCTTTCACATGCCCGAAAAATGACATGCTCAGTAACCATTCATTCTGGTACCTTCCCTGGTACCATGAGCATGCAGCACTGTCTAGGCTCAATGTGTTTGCTCCACATTTCCCACAGGAGTCTGTTATTCATGACTCACCCATTTCCATCCTAATCACCTTTGAGATAGAAAGGCGTTGGTAAGAATTCTTAAGATTGATTCCAGTCACCTGCTTATCTCAGTGCTGTTTGGCTGAAGGAGGTCCTGACCAAGAGTCTTTCCTGTCATTCCTTAATAGCTGCAATTTTTTCCCCCTTGACAGTTCATCTATTTTCCTCTTATTTATTTGATGTTGGTACATACACATGTAAGAAAATTTTAACATATTTTTTTGTTTATTTCATTATGTACACGGAAAGGGAACATCTATAATTCTGTTCTATTCTCTGTCTCACTCATCCCACGTCTAGCTTTTAATATGTTTGCAGGCATGCAAGTATGGACAAACACAGACACACAAACACCCTAATAGAAGATGTATATAGTTCAGAGGTATGAAGTACACAACTTTCTAAACCCTATTTCAGGCATTCATTAGATTAAAACTTCATTTTGTTCAAAAGGAAAAATGCCCAACAAATTATAATTTATCCTTCCTCACCCTTTTAAGAACTTTCATTGTACATCATTTCAGCCAGGTGTTGGCAAGTTAATCATCATCTGAGCACGCTTCACTAACTTGAACATTATTTCTGAAGTATTGTGAATTCTTCCCTAACCCAGATCCTCTATCCCAGCTCCAAGAATAACATACAGGAAACCTTGGAGCATTCATTAACTAAATGTTATTCAACGAGTTGTTTTTTCAAACCTACAGTTTTCTTATTATAAATAATTGCTGGATTCACTAAGTAAGCAGAGAACAATAAAAGTCTATACAACATAATATTAAAATTAAATTAAAATCCCATAATGAGTGACAGCCGAAGGATAATAGTGGATTATATCACACGAAGGCTGGCAGCCGTCTAGAAATCATTTTTCAGTTTTAATATTCAAATGACATAACAAGAGCTACATGGGCCTTATACCTATAACTATCTTATATTGACATCATTATTCCAGATCAAACATTTCGGCATTTCAGATCAAAGCTAACAACCCACTGACATTCGGTCTGGGGAACTCTGGAAAGGCGCGGGGAGTCCTGAAGGGTAAAGGACTGTTTGGGTGTCCTGAGCCCTATTCCTGGAGGGATGATGGAAGGGTTGAGCCCCCCCCCCCCCCCAGGGGGACCCTGTAGGGGATGCTGGCGCAGCCCGCGTGCAGTATGAGGCTGCAGCAAGTGTGTCTGCGTGTCTGAGCCGGGGAAGGTCAGGGCTGGGGGGCATGTCACGTGTTTCCGAACGTGCATTTGAGCGGGAGGGGGCTGTGCTCGCGAGCGAGCTGGCGCGGCTGTTGCTTCGTGCCCCTCCGCCCACGCTGGGTTCGTTTTCTGCGCTGCGGGTGGGAGTGTGGAGCCTCCGAGCACACGGCACGGGCTCGTGTTGTGCGAGGGTCCGCCCAAACTTGAACTCACGTTTTGGTGGCTTGGCTGGTGGAGAGAATCTCGGAGGGTCCGCGCCAGGATTCCGGGGCGCTCCGTGGTAGGCCTCTGCGGGCGGCCGGGCGCGCAGTGCCCAGGGGCGGGTCCTCCTGGCCCCGCGGGGTCCGACGCTGCTCCGGGGCCCGGCCCTGGGAATTCTCAGCACCGCCAGAGGGCTGCCCTCCTAGGTGAGGCCACACGCGGGCTCCCCTCTCCAGGCCCGTTTTCCAGTTCCTCCCAAGAGAACTGCTCTGCGTGGAGAAGGATTTGAGCCCGAGGGTTGAGTGACTTGGCAGCAAGCGCTGGGGCTGTTGGGGGTGAGGGTAGCAAGCCCGATCAGCCTGGGAAGGAAGGGCGGCCCACGGGCCTTGCGCTGAGGAGTGGGTTTTCATGCAGGATCCGATGGGGGTCTCAGGTCGGGGGAAGCATACCGGAACGAACCAGTTTTAGAGAGGAGGAACAAACCTAGGGGCAGTAATATGCCCATACTTCTGCCCAGGACCATGGGGGGCGGGTGCCACTCCCCCCATTCTAATGTGCCCTTGCTCTCTCCCATCCCCAGGAACCCTCTTGTGCTGCATTGCAAGATGGCCTAGATGCTTGCGGCCGCAAAGACTGACAAGGCCCGGGTGCTCTTCCCTCTGTTGACTCGCTGGCCCGGCCCCCGGTGGGTATCAGGGCTGTCTTGAGCAGCAGAGGCTGTGGGTTTGGAGGCCGCTCCACTACCTCCTGCCGACAACTTCTTCAAATAGGAGAGCCCATAAGACTACTGCCCACTCAAGCCCCCCGCCACGTCCGGGAAGGGTAAGTCTGGCTCTGCCGATGCGGCTGCTGGTGGCTGTGGAGGGTTCAGGCTGCCTGGCATCGCCACCACCCGCTTTTGCAGGACTACTGCAGAGAACGAGGGGAACCTTCTTCACAGCTCAGTTCCTCTCTGGTTGTTTGGGACTGGCTTATCGTTCTGAAGTGATGCATCTAACTTAAATTCAGTAGGCCTGTTTTGGAGAAATGTGCATATAGACAGTTCAGATGACATAATTTTGCTTCTTGATGTTTCTGCAAAAACTTGTCAAACAACACATTTTGGCTTAAAACCTCTATATTATATCGCTACTATTGTTGGATTGAATTGATTCTTATTTTTTCCTTCTTCATCTTTTTTTTCCCCCCTAAAAGATAATGGTCAAATACTTGTCTCTCTAGAGACTGTCATGTATCTGATGCTGTGTACCTATGCTTTTTACATCAAAATACTACTGCCCTTCTAATGGTAAGCATGTAGAACATTAGTACGGGTCTACTGCTAGTCAAATAGGCTGCAGAAACACCGCTGAAATCCATCCTTGGATATTCACAACCTAATTAGCATATTAAAAGTCAGAGTAGGACCGCATTTAACACAGAAGGAAAAATGTTACTTTGTTAAGCCTGAGAGTTACCATTTTTTTTTTTTTTTTTAAAGAGGAGCTGATTTTGCACATTGTGGAGCTTATCATTAGGAATATTTACTTTGTTGCTTTAGAGAAGTGATCATGGAAGGATTCTGTGAGGACAGCTAAGGCCCTGGTGAAGGGTAAAGAAGCATTCGCTAGCCAAACGCAGGCTCGGATAAGAATCGTATTGGCAGTCAAAATGTTTAACCAGCTGTCTACCCAACCACACTGGCACTGACCAGTCAGAGGATATCCTTGCTGTGAAATGAGGCTTGTACCTTAGAGATGGATCTAAGAAGTCCTACTGGCCTGGCATTAAACCCTTTCTTCCTTGATCATGGGCCGTTTTCGAGTCCCAGGGAAGGTACCAGGGGCGCCCAGGTGGTGGGGAGTGAGAAGCTCCGGAGCTCAGGAGATGGATATACCGCAATCAGCTTAGAAGTATTCAAATATTTAACAAATGTGCAGGTGTGTCAACTCTGCATGTCATCTGAATGTCAACTCTGCGTAAGAATGACAGGGCCTAAAGGACAAATCGGAGAAAAGGAACAGAAATCAGGGAAGATATGTTGTCTTTTTAAATTTTTTTTTAAAGATTTTATTTATTTATTTGACAGACAGGGATCACAAGTAGGCAGAGAGGCAGGCGGAGAGAGAGAGGAGGAAGCAGGCTCCCCGCTGAGCAGAGAGCCTGATGCGGGGCTGGATCCCAGGACCCTGAAATCATGACCTGGGCAGAGGCTTAACCCCCTGAGCCACCCAGGCACCCCAATATGTTGTCTTTTTTCTTAAATTAAACAGCTGAGTTTTTTTTTGTCTTGTGAAAATTTACTAAGAGATTCCGCTGTTGAGGCAAATGGAGAAGACAGGGGCAATCATGGCATCCGGATGATGCTGTAACAAAATCTTCTCTGATTCTGTCAAGGCGTCACTCCCTGAGATTCCTTCTTCTTCAGATTGATAACTGAAGACTAAGCAGATTACATGTATCTGGAATAAAAGTTAGAATTCTTAATTCGGTTTCCTCTAGAAGCTAATGCTGAAATAGATTTCAGCCCTAGTCGTTTGGAGGGGGAAGTGCCGGTAATCCTGCAGAAGAGTCAGGAAGTGATACAGGGAAGAGACGGTAGTCAATGTGTATGTTATGAAGTCAGTTGCCACAATAAGAAACTTCATTTTAATTCAGTTTAATTCCTGACTCAGAATTCTCACTCTCAAGGGGTGAGGGCTCTGTGCTGTTTATTTATAGACTAGTTTCAGGGGGGTCATCGGTTGAGGCCTGTCTCAGGGAGAAATAAATGGTGTTAATTCACTAGCACTTAACCTGTCTCCTGTGAGTACAGGCAAATCCTCTTTCCAGTGTTCTGGGCTATAAAAAAAAGTTCTCAGATCCAGAATTACAGAAACCAGCACCTGGAAAGGTCAGAGGCATATGGGTGTCTGCTGCCAGTTGCTGCTTCTTTTGAGTTACCGTTTGGGCTGATCTAGGCTGTCCTCAACGATGTCTCAGTGGAAAAAACAGACAATGCAGCTTCTTTAACCAGATTACCTATATGAAATGTTACTTGTCCTAGCATAGTGTCGTGACCTGGGTTCAAACAAGAAACTCATGATCATGCTGGGAAAATGTTTTAGTGTAGCTTATAATTAATTTGGAAATGTTCTTCCAAACCTATTCTGCTACCCCAAGCTTTGTGCTCTGGACAACATGCCCGAGAACGTGAATAGAAAGGGAAGTCGTTGGTCGTCTATGCATGGGGTTGGAATGGTGAGGAGTCACTGCAGAGTGGACATGATATTTGTATGAATGAAAGATGCTGGCTTGCAATAGTAACATGATGTATCAGTAGTGGATTGGTAACATATGAAGTATGTTTTCCCCACTCCACTATGATGTTTGAATGAATATCTGATGCCTTGGTCTTGGAATGTATAATAATTCTGGGTGAGTCACCCAAACAGTTATCTGGACTGTGTTTATTTGAACTAAATTTTACTCTGAATGGAAAAATAAAGGGGAAAGACTCATGATCCAGAAACTGGAAATACTACTTAAAAAACAATGGTAAAAAGACAGCTCATTATAAAATTAGGTGAGAATTGTATATGTTCTCTTCAAAGACGATAGCTCAATGACCAAAAAATATTAATATGTGGCATTAGCATGTAGGACATTGCAAACTAAAATAAGATACTACCATTGAACCAACTTAAAGGGTTGGCATTAGAATTAATTGCAATATTAAGTATTGCTGAAGATGTAGAGAGAGAAAAATTTTCATGCATTGGGTGACAAGAACATCTCAATTTGCCTAATAAAATCCTGGCTAAAGTTAATTGTCCCAGCATACTTTTCTGTTTTTTAAGGAGCTTTTAAAATTTTAATGTATATTAGTTTGAACAACACATTTTATGAACAAATTGCCTGAACTGTAGATTGGAGTGGAAGTTGGCAGAGCCCTTTTGAAAAGCTTTGCATTTCCTGTTATTTTGCAGACGATGCATAGCTTACCTTTCTCTTCCTTCACTTTCCCTTTCTTTTTCTTCCCTTCCTTTCTCTTCTTGAAATTTTCTATCCAAAAGCCATTAAGTGAGTCCGTGGAAGGTAGCTTGCTGCATGCAAATGAGAGGAGTCTGGGGCCTGAAGTGGGTTTTAAGAGCCCGCGTGGGAGTGGGGGAGCATCTGGGAGCATCTGCCATGGAATGTTAGAGCCTGAAGAATGTAAGAAACTTTCATCTGTGGATTGTGCTAGTATGGGGTGTTGGAACCTGAGTGGAGGTCATTGAGATAGCATGGAAAGTATCACTGATGGTACTAAAGTGGTTACATTAAAGAGGTTTAATTATTTAAAAAAATGGATATTATTATTTCTCTTAGGCAGATGGAAGAAAGACTCTCAGAAAGATGAAGTTATTTGTACATGATTTCTCAGCTAAGAGGTAGTAGAACTAGATATAAAATTTAGTTGTAAGATCCAAGTTCAATAATCTTTTTTACTATAATATGATTTCTAGTGCAGTGCTTGATAGATAGTGAGCATTCAAGAAGAGTTATTAAGTTAAAGCGTAAGGTATGGGTAGAGTTTCTTCTGTGCTCCAGAAGGGCTCTGTTCATTCATTCATTTCTGTAACTGAAGCATTCTGTTACAAATGAGTGTACGTGTCTGCCTTTCCTATTGCACTGAGTTCTTTGGGGACAAGGACAACTTCTTCTTCATCTTTGTATTATTATTAATACAAATAGTTTGATGTCATAAAATGAGTGTGCCATAAGAGTAGCTGAATTAATAAATAATCTACTTGGAAAACCAGTGCTGATGTGCATGGAGACAAATCAAAAGGAAATAATTGCTTAGCTTCATGGTGCTTTCTATAAGCATGTAAGTATATGGCTACTCTACAAAGTCTTTTATTCTCCGTAGAAGCATTCTCAATTAATTCCCCTCTCAAGACTTATTATAAAGATTTGAGATTTAAACTTTATAAAGGTGATGCTGTCCTAGCTATATGGCAATAAATCCTCTTCTAGCGATTAAAATCCTATAAATGCTTTGCTTCCTAAATTCTATAATGAAAAATTCAACTTATTATCATTTGGAAAAAGGAGCAAAGTGAATGTGGAATTATATTTTAAAATAAATATTTTTTCTTTTTGAAAATGGGCTCAGATCGCTAGTTCAGCTGTAAGATCAAACAGTGGTATACAAACAGCTAATGATATTAGAATAAATCTTACAATTTATCTTTGGTATCATGTATATCAAATGACTGTTTTAATTTCCCTAGATTAATTTCCTTTTCTTTTGTTCTTCATATTTATATAGAATCTACCTGAAATGAATATTGAAGTGGGGGGGGTACAGAAGTCAAAGCAAAGAGATATGCTCTACAAAATTTAGATCAATATTATTTAATAGCAAAAAACTTTGATTGTACCCAAATAGTAAGAGATATTATAATTGATTTAAATTTTCCCTCAGGCCTCAAAGAATCAATATGAATATATAAAAACATAATTATAAGTGTATGGAGACCAGTGACAGTGTTGATCAATACAACATTTATATTATATTACCTATTAGCACAAAATTACTACAAGTTAAAATTAAAAGGATATTACTAAATAGCAAAATGCATTTAAATTAGAGATAAAACTTAAAAGTTTCTTAAAATTGCTCATATTCCACCAAATTAACAACTTAGAAGGGTTTAATTTATACAAAAACAAAATTTTGAATGAAAAATATTCATTTCAGTGAGCACTGACTTCTCACATTCAAATTTTTGTCTCTCTTTCTTTTTTAAGATTTTATTTATTCATTTGACAGAGAGAGGCACAGTGAGAGAGGGAACACAAGCAGCGGGAGTGGAAGAGGGAGAAGCAGGCTTCCCGCTGAGCAGGGAGCCCGATGTGGGGCTCGATCCCAGGACTCTGGGATCATGACCTGAGCCGAAGGCAGACGCTCAACGACTGAGCCACCCAGGTGCCCCGTGTCTCTTTTTTATATAAATGAGGACTTAGCAATTTATCCCAGATGTTTCCAAATCGTTAACTGGAAATTTCTGTTCGGCTCTTGGTTTGGGCTCCAGTCGTGATCTCCTGGTTGTGGGATCAAGCTTCACGTGGGCTCCATGCTCAGTGCGAAGTCTGCTTCAGATTCCCTCTCCTACTCTCTGTCCTTCCCCACTCACGCTCTCTCTCTCTCTAAAATAAATACACAAAATCTTTTAAAATAAATAGGTAGATAAATGTAACATGCTTCTATAAACAACTATAAAACTGGAAAAAATATATTTTTTTGCATTGGACAGCATGGGACAGCATAGAACTTTGGTCCTTAAGAAATGGGAAATCTATGAGGTGAGCTCTACATTTATCTAGGCTTTTTGAATAGGGACATATTTGAAACCATAGAATAAGAAGTGAAGCTTGAAAGTAGTGATCTTTCTCAGTGGGGGAAATAAGGATTAGAGTTCATACTGCTAAAGCTTTGGGATTTTAAAATGAACATGAAATAAAATATTTTCAGATTAAAACAAGTTCTGAGGGCACCTGGGTGGCTCAGTGGGTTAAGCCTCTGCCTTCCGCTCAGGTCATGATCTCAGGGTCCCGGGATTGAGTCCTTCATCAGGCTCGCTGCTCAGCAGGGAGCCTGCTCCCCCCCCCCCAACTCTCTCTCTGCCTGCCTCTCTGCCTGCTTGTGATCTCTCTCTCTCTGTGTCAAATAAATAAATAAAATCCTTAAAAAAAAAACAAACATGTTCTGGGATATATCTCTAATAGAATTGCCTTATAAAAAGTGTTCATGTAAGTTAATCATGGTCATGAGAAATGTCATCAGAAAACTTGGATCTATTTGAATGGTGGATACAGAATGAGTAAATATATGGGGAAATGTAACAGAATCCCCCCCCCATTTCCTAATTTATTCAAAGTAAAATTGATTATTTAGGGTAAAATTAATAACATTGCATTGTGGGGTATATAGGACACGTAAAATTAAATGTGCACTAGTACCAAGAACTGAGAGAGCTAAGTGGGGACATATTGTTGCAGGGTTCTTACACTGTATGTGTAATGATATAATAGCAAGTCAAGGTACAGAATGTTAAATTAGGAGTACACACTGTGTTCACTGGGGAACTGCTAAAACACAAAATAACAAACTATAGTTGACCAGTCAATAAAGGAAATAAAATTCAATATTAATATTTAATTAATCCAAAAGAAAAGTAAGATGAGAAGAAGAAAGCAAGAAAAAGAACACAGTGACAAATAGAAAACAGTTTTAGCAAGATTATAGTTAAATCCTACTATATTGGTAATCTTATTAAATTTAAATGAGTAATCACTTCAACTGCAAAGCAGAGAATTTCAGAATGGGTATAAAAGCAAGACCCAGCTGTATGTTGTTATAAGATATTCACTTTAATTATAAAATCACAGACATGTTGCGATAGAAACAATCAAAAAAAGATACATCAGGAAAATAATAGTCATCAGGAAACTGGGGTAGCTGTATTAAATCTGATAAAGTAGACTTTAATCTGATAAAGTAGTTCCCAGAAGTAAACATAAATATTTTATAAAGATTAAAGTTAAATTCAACAAAAAGGTGTAAATGAGTCTGCCTTTACTACTGAGCCTCAAAATAAATAAAAGAAAGAACAAGGGACAAAAAAAAAAAGAGTATGAAATTGAACTATGAAAATTATCAGAAAAGAAAGGAAAGAGAAGATTGAAGATCACACATATGCTCAGGAAAGTTTAGAATTCAAGGGGAGAAAAAAACAATGTCTGTGGATGTGAGCTTTGAAAGAAGGTTTTGCCATCGCAGTGGAAACAAGGGAATCCATAGAAAATGAGATGGAAAGTCATGTGAAGAGGAAGCTGGTTGGACAAGGAGAAGTTGAGTTAGACAATCCTGTAACTAGAATAGAATACATCAGTGCACACAGAAATACCAATATTTAGAGTTTTTTCTTTATATTAGATACTGATAGGAATGTGGGAACTGGAAAATCATTTAGATATGCCAGAAGATTGTTTATCTTTTACCAAGTGCACTCAGTAGGTCTGTGGGAGTCAGAATTAAGAGTATTTATTAATATTTAAAATACAGTAAATATTCATCAAGTAGATATGGCAGATATACATTATATTTGCCAGAATTAGAAATCAACAGTATAAACCACCCTTAAATTTTCTTTAGAGGTAGGCATTGTGTAAAATATGCGTAACTAATATAATAGCTGTAAACACCAATTTTTCACCACCATCCTCAAGTATTAAGTTATTGCTATAGACTGAATGTTTGTTTCCCCACAAAATTCATGTTGAAACTTAATCCCTAGTATGATGGTATTTGCAGATGGGGCCTCTGGGGGTTGATTAGGTCATGAGGGAGGAGTTCTTGCTAATATTTTTTGTGCCTTTATAAAAGAGATCCCTCTTTTGTAGACCTCCCTCACCACTTCCACTTAGTGAGGGTACAATGATGAGACTGCTTATGTGAACCAGGAAGAGGACCTTCACCAGACAATGAATGTGGTAACACCTTGATTTTGGACTCCTAGCCTCCAGAACTGTGAAAAATGAATTAGTATTGTTTACAAGCTATCCAGGCAGTGATGTCTTGCATATAGCGGCTGAAACAGACTAAGAAAGAAATATTCACTGATGATTTTAAAACATCAGAAAAGACTCAATTTCCAAACTAAGTACCTGAAATAAATAAGGCAAAACAACAAAACAAAATAAAAAATAGTAGCGATTTACAGCCATGCCACACAGTAAGGAGTTGTCATATAGTCATTTAGATTAACCAGAGAAGAATATATACATAGTGAAACACTTCTGGAAAACTGTAAGGAAAGAAAAACCTCTGTAACAAAAGGACGTCATTAGATCATGGTTACTTGGAGCTATATATACTATATATAGTATATATACTATATATACTATACTGTCCGGTCTGATTGTATCCACTCACGATTTATATGTAGAACCCCCAACTCTCAATGTGACAGTGTTTGGAGGTGGGTCTTTTGGATATAATTAGGTTTTGATGAGTTCATAAGGCGGGTTCCCCATACGGGATTAGCGTCCTTACAACTAGAGGAAGAGACAGGGGAACTGCCCCCTCCGCCTGTTTCTCTCCCTCTCTCCCTCCAGGGAAAAGGTAGCTGGCAAGCCGGGAGAGAACTCTTACCAGGAGCCAAATCAGCCAGCACCTTGACCTTGAGTTTCCTGCCCTCAAGAAATGTGTGAAAGTAATTTCTTTTTTTAAGCTACTCAGTCTATCATATTTGTTCTATCAGTCTGTACTAAGATATATAGATACTTATTTTTTCTTTTATTGTTTTTATCAGTTAAGAGAAATAAAAATAGAAAAAAAACCATAAAGATATAAGTTTTAAAAACCCGTAAGTTAAACAAAAACAACCCTATTACCTTGAAATATTCTTCATTAGAATGTTGATTTATGTGCTCTTTTAATGTGTCTTAAATATGTATGTGTATATATCCATGTATATACACTTATATATGGATATTTGTAAAATATCAAATTATTTTGAGTTTCAAACTTAAATAACTGGCATTTGAGAAAGCTGAAGTCCTGTATTATATCCCTTTAATCATACCACTTTTTAAAATGCTTCTTATCATTGTCTCTAAACCACTTAATCACATATGACATTAAAAATTTTGTGATAGCTGTATACAACCTATACTCATATTTTATTAATAATCACATTTGATTTTATTTGTGTTTAAAGAATACAACTAAGTATATTTTAAAGAATATTTCCCATTACTAGAATAAAGTTGACATTCTCATAACTACAAAAAAAAACACAAAAAGATCTGAACTATTAATTTTTTTTAAAAAAAATTAAATAAAATGAATAAAAGCTTAGAAAATAATATTCAGTCATTTAGAACTCCCTGGAATTATCTAGAGATAGATCCATCATTTAATACGTAATATGTCTGGATTAATGTACCCTCCTTAGTTAATTATTGTGTAACTCTCAAAGATCACTTTCTCCAGAGTAAATTAATTCTGCAGCTTATGTGCTTCAGTATTATTCCACCAGTTTATTACCAGAAACCTTTGTAATAACTTGCTCATGTTCTGTCTTCTGTGCCAGACTGCAAGTACCAGGACAGAATTGTGAGTCTCTGGACTGCTGTTCTATACCCATTATTAGGCATAAAGGCTACTCTACAGTAAGAACTTAAAAAAACATTTGTTAGAGTAAATGACCAAAGAATGAATATGTGCATAAAAAGTTTCCTAAATCAACTTATTTTGCTTATAAGGTGTTTTGTTATAGGTGAGTTACCAGTATGCAGGTCCATATTTCTGGAACACCTGAACTTTAGTAATTAAAAAAAAAAAAAAAAAAAAAGTGGTTAAACCTAAAACCCAAATAGCTACTTGTGGCTTCAGAAATGTGCATAAATGCATGCATACATATGTGTAGGAGAGAATGAGAGTGTGTGGTACATTTAAGCATATATGTTTTTTTACATAAATTATACCGGGGAGGGAAAAAAAACCTCTTTGTTCTTGTCTTCCATGTAGAAATTGGAAAAGGAAGTCTAAAGATTGAAAACTTCTAGTTTCTCTGTCAGCAAAAGGTGCAAATGTTTCTTAATCAGAGACATTAACTCTGAGTGGGGTGTGGGGCTGAGCTGGGGAAGGAGAGCGGAATAAAGGAGGGAATCTGAATTTTGTTTGCTTCGGTAGAGAATGGAGGAAGCAAAACACTCAGGGATGAAGGGTGCAGGCTTCTGGGCCAGGAAGGGTGCTGGGAGGTGGGAACAGGGAAGAAGCTGGGGACTGGATAAAGGCTTTAGACACACATATTGGCCCATTTTTCGTGGTTTGTTCTTGTGTGTGTTGCCATGCTTAATTTTAATCATGGAAATGAAATCAAGTTACATGTTTTAACTTGTGACACAGAAGAAGAAAGAAAACTATACAAAGACTGAGGAGCTCCTTCTTGTTGGCAGGAGCAAAAACTCTGAATCAAAAATATCTGTATTAACTAGAGGCCCTTACAAATCCATGAAAATGTTAAGAAGGTTATTATACTCCCCATGGGAAGTAGATAGATAGATAGATATACCCAAATTTGTTTAAATTTCCAAGAACAGAGTAACATTGGCTAACATCTGAGTCACATTTCATTGACTCATTCAGTGTATCTCATGAATCAATTTGACCCATCACTGTTAATTTCCTTCAATTTAACAGACATTTAGATTTATTAAATATCTTCTAATCTTTTGTTCATCTAGTCATTTAACATTTTTTGAGAGACTAATATGGGTAAATGCTGTGGGGTATGAACAATTTAATCAGATTTTTTCTGATAATGAACATACATTATAATAGAGAATATTCCATAGTCATATCAAATGATAATATAAGGCCTCAAGAGTTAAGGGGTATGAAAAGGGACATATAAAGTATAATGCGCTTTCAGAGGCGAGGGAAATTTTTTTTTTCATTCTTTAAAAAAAAGGAAACCTTGATAGAAAAAAGAGAAATTTCGTTGGACCCTAGATAAGGAATTTGATCACATGGCAACGGGGGATACATTCTATTCAAAGTAAAGAGGTACAAAAGGACAGATACAGAAAAAAGCTGGGGACTATGGAGAACATTGAGTTCTTACATGTTGTTGTGCATGAAGAAGAGAAATAGGTGAATAAATTATACATCTAGAAGAGAGATTTCAGAAACCATAACTGTGAATCCTAGGAGTCCTGTCCTTGTTTAAGAGGGATTTTTTGCAGGTTTTTGTTGTTTTTTTTTTCTTCTTCTTCTTCTTCTTCTTCTTCTTCTTTTTTTTTTTTTTTAGGAGGGTGGGAGAGGGAGTTTCTGGAACCTTATTTCAGCAGTATAAATCTTTTAACTTTGTGCTGAATACTTGGTAGAAGACTGGGAAGCCATTGCTTAATTCACTTGAATGAAGGGGATTGTTGAGAAATGGCTTGTGGTGTGGGCGTATGTCAGAAAGATTTCAGAAATAGCATGTACAGAACAAGGCAATGCTCAGAACAAGGCAATGCTCGGTCTTCCCCATCTGTTAATGCCACCAACACGCTCATAATTGTGGAAGGTGAATTGTAGGAATCATTCCAGATATCATCCTTTCTTTTATTCTGCATAATTAATCCCATAATAGATTCTTAATATCTCTACTGCTTTCCATCTCTGACAATACCACCTGGCCCCCTTGTTGTTTTTCCTCACTCCTTTCTTGCTCCCTCACATCTCATCTCCACAAAACAGCCAGAGAGAACTTTTTAAAAACTTAATTTAAATCACATAATTCTCCAGAGTAAATATATCAATGTCTTGCTATTAACAATAAAATTCTAATTCCTTACTGCGGAGTGCAAAGTTCAGCATGATCTGGTCCATGTAATTCCACAACACATTATACTCTATCCTTACTGACTTTTTTAAAGTTCTGGAACATTCCAAGCTTTTTCCTATTTCTAGGACTTTGCATTTGTCCTTCTGGCTGAAATGCCACTTTTTTTTTTTTTTTTAAGCTTTATTGCACAGCACGGTTGGGGTCATCCTTTAGTTGCCAGTTCACAGTAGCCTCACCACACGTAACATTTTATTCTTTATCATATCAACTTAAATCTTTATGGCAATGATTGCAACTCTCTCTTCTACATCATTATTTTTTCCTTTTTAGTAATATAGCAATCTATCTCTCTCTTGTTCAGGTGCTTGTTTACTTGTTTATTCTTCTGCCAGGGTGTAACTCCCCTATTTTGTCCTTACCTACATACAAGGACCTAAAAAATTGCCTTGCATGGAGGAATTGTTCACTGACTATTTTAAAAGTTAGTGAGAAAATGATTGTAATAAAACAGAGAAAGTAATTAAAAACTGCTATAATATATCCTATTTGAGTGACTAGGAGAATGGTGATATCTTTGATAGAACTGCAGAAATGATGAAGGACAGGGTATGAAGAAGGGAGAGTGCTATACTAACTGAAATGCACAGGCGAACACAACTGATTTTAGCACGTACATTTTAGAAGTACACAGGACTGTACAATAGCGTGTATTTCCCATTTAGCAGTTTATAGCTCTGTGTATGTAGGTAACTGTGGAGAGGCAATTAAGGAGGTGTCCCAGTTCCAGTTTTGGCTCCTTTGGCTCACTAGGTCCTAGGCTCCTAGATTGCCCTGATCAAGAGTGGTCTCGTGGCCTGTTAGAGAATTTACCTTCTAGGTTTGACGTGTATATATCAGGGGCTAAGCAGAAACAGATGACACACTCAAAGAGGTTATGTAGGTGACCACAGGAAAGTGTAGTCATGGTTAATGAAAATCAAAACACAGTGGTAAATCACAGTGGGGACTTGTTAGGATGCATAAGCCTAGAGGGATAAAAGGGAGAAAATTTGCCTGAATGCTGCTAAGGTGTTGTTCAGTAGGGAGGATGCTTGCAAACTTGCACTTCATTCCTCTACTGTCCGTGATAAACTGTTGATACTGTTCTTTGGCCAACCCAGCTAGAAACCAGAGAACAAAAGAATGTGTTGCCTTATTATATGAAATTCTATCTCTAAAGGAAGGAAAGAGTTAATTGACACAATGTTCCAGTGTTTGTCCTTATGTATAGCCACAGAATTTAGAAAAATAAGTGAGACATAGTTATTCCTCATAAGTATTTTAGAATTGAGTGGATGAATGGTTGCAAGAAGGATGTAATCAGACAAAGGAAACATTTAAACCTACTACAAGATATCCTGTCAGAGTAACTAGAAGCATGGTGATGTCTGATAATCTAAGAGATAGATGGAAATTGATCTAGCATAATTTCTCTCCCATTAACTGTAACTAATTCAATAATGTATTGCTGTAGCTACCAGTTGCAGAGTACTTGCTATGTGCAAAGCATTTTTCTTAACCCTTTACAACTCAGCAAGCCAGGAAACTGAGGCATATACACACAAAAGTAGTTATCTGTTTAAGGTTTCACGAATGACAGCTGTTGGACCTACAACTTGAACTCACACTTTTCCAATTTCAAAGTCAGTCACATCAGCAAAGAAATCTTGCCTCCTTGTATTTCATACCAACCATCCCTTTCTCTCTGATGTCATGAATTTTCCCAATTATTTCATCACTCTTATTCCCTTTGTCTTCTACAAAAATGAAAGATTTAGATGAGGCGATTTCTAAGATTCATGCCAATTCTGGGATTCTGTCTAGATAAGTTGTAATTATTTGTGTAATGTTATAAGAGAATGAATCAAGTTTTGGAGGCCAAGCATGCAGAATGCTAAGGGAATGCAAAACCATTAATTACTCCCTGCTAAAACATGAATACCTAAAGAAATATTCAGGAAGGAGACACCAAAAATAAGTCAATAATACCTTTACTTTAGTGGAAATGATTACATTACAGTGTGGGTAACATGTTCATTCTGAGTTGAAACTCCTTTTTAATGATGATTTAGCACATATTCAATGAAACCAGCTAATTAATAATGAAATAGATATTACCAAGTTTGAATTTCTTGAAGTCTGTCCCTTATTTACATTGGTTTTCTGAGGTTGGTGTCATGTGGTATCAGAAGTTCCATCAAAGAGACTCAAATGCCAACCAGTATTTGAGAGATCTTAAAAAATAGTATTATTTCCATATTTTTACATGCACATTAATGTGAGTCATGAAAAGATTTCAGAATTGAACCGGAATTAAGAGAGGCCTGTGTTTGGAGGTGAGGTCTGCTGTGTCTAGCAGTAATGAAGGACACTTTATTTAACCCTCTGAGCAAACTTTATTAAGTTTTTGTGAAGATGAGATTATACAGGTTACGCAAAGTGTTTAGTGTCATGCTTGGTTTATAGAAAACCTTAATAAGCAGTGCCTACTATTGTTATTAGTATAGGACAGAAATTATCACAATCATTATAATGTATAAATCCTTATCATTTAGCAGGAATTCTTACCAATTAAATCAATTTGCAATGAATCTGAACCCACTTAGGCAACTGAGTAACATCATATATTTAAGGGATGTAATTTTTTTTTTGCTTGAATACAATTAAATGGTCACTCTAGTGCATTTTTTAGTCTTTTTACTACATCCTCTTTCATAGTATCAAAACAAACAAAACCTTCCTTTTTTAGAGTTCTTAAAACTAAGTAACACTCTCCTTGTTCATTTTCCAAGAAATGTGGGATGAGAGGCTAAAACGAGATGCTTCCAGCTCTGTATCTCATTGAAAGTTTGAGATGTATCTCAGAAGAGAGTGGAGTAAAAATAGGAGCAGCAAGTTAAATATCTTCATACTCATCGGGAGAAAGCATTAGATACAGAAGAGTAAGGAACTTACTAAAAATTGTAAGAGATGATTTAACAAATACCAATATATCATAAACATGAAATGTGATCGTTTTTATTACAAAATAACATATGCTTACTACAAGTGTTAAATAATACTCAAATGTATAAAGCAAAAGGTGAAAGTGAGCATCCATTTCCCCAAATCTTATTTTTTCTGTATTTTACATGTATAATAAGTCTAGTCTTGCTTTGGATCTTGGCTCCCAAACAGTTCCAGGGATCCCAGGAATATTTTTATGTGTCATCTTAATATAACCTAGACCTCTGCAGACTGTAGCAGGGAAGGTAATTTTCTTATGAGTTCCAGTGGTAGTTGCATAGGTATGTTTGTGTGGGCTTAGGGATGCCATCTCCCACATATAAAACACCTGCTTGTATACCTTATCCTCTTTATGCTGTTTTGAGTATTGTTGGTTTCATTCCTTGTGATAGATGTGCTGGAGGATGAACTCTAGTGGGTCACGTCTTATAGAATCTTCATTCCTTCAGTGCTGCAGAACAGGGGACTTATAACTGAGAGAAAGTTCACACTGGCTAACATATTAAACCTGGAGCCAATTCAGCAACCAAGCTCTACAGTTCAGTCCCACCAGATTCCTCTGTGGAAGGTGATTTTCTCTTCAAGTCCCAAATGAATGCATTTCCTGGGTTCGTTGGAGACTATCCAGTGAATCACATAGGTACATTGGTATAAACATTGGCATAAATCTGATCTAATTGGAAAACACAGATCATGTTCTTTCTGAAAGAATACTTAGGCTTTTTAGAAAATCAGGACATTGAATTGTTCATTTTATTTTTAGTTTATAATTAGAAATTATTCGTGGCAATTAAGTTTGTATTTTAAACTATATAAATTGCAGTGTGAAATTTGTCACTTGCTCTCAGTCTGTGCCTCAGGTTAGTTTCATCAGTTATTCTTGCTAGTATTTCCAAATACTTC
This sequence comes from Martes martes, assembly GCF_963455335.1. NCBI lineage: Eukaryota > Metazoa > Chordata > Mammalia > Carnivora > Mustelidae > Martes > Martes martes. The sequence goes on from NC_137889.1 coordinate 191,541,339, forward strand.
TGCTAAAATTTGATTGTATATATATATATACAGATATATATTTTATATAAAAATGAAGATGCTATGCACTTTTGCCAGCTATAAGTACATTATAGCAATTTTCTTTTTCTTTTTTTTTTTTAAGATTTTATTTATTTATTTGACAGACAGAGATCACAGGTAGGCAGAGAGGCAGGCAGAGAGAGAGGAGGAAGCAGGCTCCCCGCTGAGCAGAGTCCGATGCGGGACTCGATCCTAGGACCCTGGGATCATGACCCAAGCCGAAAGCAGAGGCTTTAACCCCCTGAGCCACCCAGGTTCCCAGCAATTTTCTAGACTAGTAGTAAATATATTTTTATTGACTGCTTAGTACTGCAAGTACTTACACACATAGACACATACATTTGTGTGTGTGTGTGTATATTTGTAAAATTTAGTTTTGTTTGTTTTTTTGTTGCTTTTCTTTCTCCAAACTACATATTTCTTAAAAATGGGATTTTTAAAATGCAAAAATAATGTATGCTTCCAAAATTCAAATAATACACAAAAATATGGAGTATAGAGACACTTCTCTAAAGAGAAATAACATGAGTGAGATATTTTATACACTCCTTAGTTAAATATTGTTTGGTTTAGAAGTTCTTAGCTCTTCATTTGAAAGATAATACTTTGAGATAATTATTATTTCTTTGAACAGACCAACTTGGAAAAAATCCAACTTACCTCCTTCCTTTCATTATGTATTATTTTTCTTAGCTCATTTTTGAAATATCATGTAAGAGACTTTTGATCTAAAAAAAAAACTTCATGCCAGTTGCTAGTAATATCTGAATAGCATTTTCAGCCTAAGCTTGTCTATGTATTGACTTTATGGGCGATATATACTTATGACTTCAATCACAGCTCACTGTCAATTAGGGGCAGCTCTCAGGATTGTCCAGTATTTGAATTCCAACAGGGGAATACAAGATATAAGTTGTCTTACATTTCTAGAATATGCTTATGCATCATTCTGGCATAATTCTGGGAAGGTAATAAAATGCCCACGTTGCCTCTTGATTTATCTTGGATGAGGAGCATAACCTCTGGCACCACCGGCTGAAAATTTCTCTCAGTCATTTTTCTTTCCATGCATGGAAATAGTTTAGTAGCATCAGAAAGAAGCCTAATCTCCAGATCCTCTCCAAAATTTCAATTCTAATCAATTATTTAAATCAACAACCATACAAAAAGCTGCTGAGAAGTCTTAAAAAATAAGAACAGAAATCAATCTCAGAGTAGTGCTAGTAGGGAAAACCAGTTGATATAGTCTAGTTAAGTGTAGAATGTGGATTGGGAATTGTAATATGTCAGCCTAGCCAAGCTGAACTACATTTCCCAGAATTTTCTTTATTGTATGTTTACATTAGAATGAGCACCAGGAGAGATTCATGGGAGGTTTGAAAGGCAGAAGAGAAGCAGGAACCATTTTGTAACTCACATACTTATTATGGATCTGCTGACCCACCCACCGGTGTGAAGAAGCAACTGGGCCTACAATTGTTCTGCTCTTCTCCGGTTACTGACCAGTGGTGTATATTTAGTTTTGGGACAGAAAGGTCCAGTTTCCACAGGTTTTCTTGTCACCAAGGAGCAGACGCAACAAGAAACCTCATGGTTTGCTTATAGATTTCAGAATGATTTCGTGAGGTTCTAGCTTATGTGTGTAAATTCCAGCCTGCTTGTGACCTTTATTTCCTGACCGCCTGCCCATGGATTTCAAGTTCCAATACAGATAAGGAGACAGCAGCCTTATAGAGACAGCTTAATCAGCTTATTTAATTGAGTAAGCAAGTTCTCTGTCTCACACACACACACACACACACACACGCACACATGTACACACACACGTGCATGCGCACACACATACACACACCACATTCTGTTTCCTGGGTTGACACATGAAGTAAAAACACTAACAATAGATAACTCTTTCATTAAGTTTTTAATTTTTTTCATTAAGTTTTTTAATAAAGAGGAGAGCAGATAATATCTGGAGATCACATGAGGTCAAAGGATGATTATAACAAATAGAGAATGCTTGATTCTATTTCTGTTTCTGTTTCCAGAAGGGAAGGAAGGTCAGTGATACTTAAAAGAAAGAATATAACCAGTACTAAATTATCCTTAGGAAAAGAGAAAAGGCAGAGAGTATAGTCACAGATCTAGATGGGTTAGTAGTTTTCTTGTTTTTCCTCCAGCTTTATTGAGATATAATTGATTTAACTGTATATATGTGCTGTGTGTGTATACACACATATGCACAACTTCATTTATAAACATTCTTTATACTATATATACATTCTTTGTACTATATATAAACATATAAAATATGTGTGTATATGTACAAATATGCTTGTAATATACAAAATATATGAATAATACAAAGTACACATAAAATGTATAAAGAGTACAACATGATTTGATTACATACACATTGTGGAATGATTAATTAACACAACTATTATCTTACCTTCCTTCTGCTAACTTTGGGCTTAGTTTCTTGTTTTTTTAGTTCCTTGAGGTATGAACTTAGGTTGTTTATTTGAGATCTTTCTTTTATCTTAATGTAGGCATTTATCACTGTAAGCTTCCCTCTTAGAACTGCTTCTGTTGCGTTCCGTATTTTTTGATGTGTTGTGTTTCCATTTCCATTTGTTTTAAAATACCTTTGATTTCTCTTTTGATTTATTCTTTGACTCATTGGTTGTTCAAAAGTATGTTGTTGAATTTCCATATTTGTGAATTTTCCAGATTTTCTGTTGTTGAGTTCAAGTTTCATATCACTGTGGTTGGAAAAGATGCTTGATAGGATTTCAGTTTTCTTAAATTTGTTAAGGCTTGTTTAGTGCACAACATATGACCTATCCTGAAGAATGTTTCATGTACTCTTGAGAAAAATGTGTCTTCTGTTGATATCACATGGGATGTTATGGATATGTTAAGTCCATTTAGTCTAGAGTGTAGTTCAATACCAGTGGGTCTTTTTAAGATACACGGCCAACAATTCTGTGAATTAGAATTGAAAATTGGTAACATAACTGTGTACTTTCCACCAACAATATTCAGCTACAAAAGACAAGCATAGAGTAAAGTAAGTAGAGAGTTGGGCCTGATCAGAATGTATCTTTCCCAGGGGTGAACAGAGAGAAACAATGTTTACAGTCATATCCTTAATTCAAAGTAGTCAAATAGAGATGCAAAGATCTGAATAGAGTGATTGACGTGACAAAATAGAGTGACTGAGTGAGCTGGTGACTTGGAATGTAGAATAATTGAGTGGTGTGTTCAAATAGGTGAGCCGGTCTAGCTGAATATTACATTAACTGTTAGATTTTACAAGAGACTCCCAGTAACTTGATTACTTAAGTACCATGATCTAAGACCAACTTGTTGTTTAAATCTCTTTCTTTTTACCCAAGTAAAATTGTCCTTCATTGACATATAGCTTTCTATTTTACATTTCATGTATTTATGAGTTATTTTCTGGAAAAGAATGGTTAGAAATATTGTTGCCCTTATTTGACTTAGTGCTGATTTTGGAAGACTTTCTGTTTTTCTTTGTCATTACTTTGTTTAGTCCTTCTTTTTATTTCTTTTATTTGTTCTCCAAATATTTAATAAGTATCTATTATGTATGTAACAGAGTAGTGGCTGTAGTGCAGCAGTAAATAAATAGATCCAGTGAGAGAGGCAGATAATAAAAAAAGTTAACAAAGAGATATGAATTATGATTAGTGCTATGAGGAAGAAAACAGTCATATTGTGGATGGGAAGAGCATAGGGTGGTAGGAGACATTATTTAGATAAAGCTGTCAGAGAAGCCTTTTCTGATGAGATGCTTTAAGCTCGAACCTAAGGAATGAAAATGTGTTCGTACAAAAAGCATGTTTGTGTCTTGAGATCAAAATGAGCTCTGTAGGATGATGACCTGACTGTATCCTAGGGTGGTATTATTGAGGCTGGATAGATAGTAAGCCCAGACCACACAGGGCTTTACTAAAGAGTTTGGATCATTTCATGCCATATTTCTTTTAGGAGTTCCTTAAGCACAGTATTCTATCTAGTCAACAGCCAATGCAGCCATGAAGGCTTCCAGACCACATAAAAATAGCTGTTTTCTCAATTGCCTGTAGTATCACCAAAGTAAATACTGTATATGTATATACTACACATATTATATACACACACACACACACATATATATATACATATATACTATTTACTTTGGTATATGTATATAAATAGTATATATACACACACAGATATATATGCTATACATATATACACACACTTCTGTACATACACATATATATTATTTACTTTAGCAATACATGCATACATATTTGGTAATATTATATATACTTATATTTAATGTATTATACATGTATAATATATGGTTGTTATATTTTATAGATTTTTACTTTGGTAATTGATAATTACTATATTTATTGGAAATAGGGTTTTTTTTATCTTATAGAAAAAGAAAAATTGCTTATCAAATTTATTTAAGCCCAGTAAATGTCAAAGCAAGAGTATAAATCAGGCATCTTACCTATTTTTACACTATATCATACTTGTTACTGGTTAGGAAATAGTATTCGGTTTTTAAAAAGCAAGGCCTGAAATAAAACAAAACAATAATGACTTTGACACTGTTATCTGACTTCCCAATTGGCCTTCTTCTTCTTCTTCTTCTTCTTCTTCTTCTTCTTTTTTTTTTTTTTTTTGTTTAATTCTAACAACTGGTTATTTTTCTCTTGCATAGGGCAACAGGAATGTCTCACTTGCTAGAATTATCAATTATGTTAAGTAGTCTGTTAAAAGATCATGATGGTGTTAATCACTGTTTGTGGTAATCGTTAGTCACCATTATTATAAAAAGATTCCAAAAAATATGTTAAAATACTAGCTCTATTAAATGTAAAAGGATTGCGATTAAATAGAAACTTCATGTTAACAAAATTTGGTTTTGTCTCTTTATTGGTCCCTGAGGTTTACAAAAATATGTCTGTTTTAAGAAGTCAATTGTATTGTGAAATTGATTGGGTTAGGTAGAATGCAAAAAGTTTGAAGAAGGACTCTGGGGAAGAATCCCTACCATTCCGTTACAATGAGTACACTTCTGTTTTTTATGATAGAAATAATACCTTGAAATGTTAATTAATACTTTATTTATGTGCCTGAATGAAAGCCTACTACCTAATTTAATTTGTAGATAGTCAAAATAATTAAGTTTGAAGAATTAACTAGAATGTTTTATAATTTTAGTTTTTGTAAGAAAACTCATAAATGAACAGGTCATTTAATTACCACCTCCCCTCCGCCAATCCCATTGAAATTGACAAGAGAATTAAAATTATTCTTCTTCTCATTGAATTTTGTGAGAAAAAGGTAAAGCAATTAAAGGCATAGCCAATAGTTATTTACTGTACAAATATGAAAGGATGATAGACAATTAAGCATTGATTGATTTTTCTTTAATGATTCATATTGAATTATGAAATAGGGTCCTTGAAACTAACTTACTAATTTTCTTTGGTGCTATGACTCTTTTCAACATTCTGTTATATTTTGCCCAATCTAGAATAAACAAATCTGACATTTTAATTAAAAAGGAAACTAGAATAATATAGTACTTTATACTTAATAGTCAAGTTAATTAAGTATCTGTAAGTGTAAGGTCTAATTGTCTCAGAAAATTCATAGATATCCAGTGTAAAATATAAAGTGATGACCTGAGAATTAATTGACCAAAAGTACTATTTCCTTATCAATCCAAAATGTAAGACTCTTAAGAAATACGTTTTTGGTTTTTTTATCTGTATGCTATTCTTTACATTTAACTGTGTCTGAATTACATTTTCTTGGAATTATATCAAGAAAGAAATACAGAGCAGGTGTGATGTTGCAGTGCAGACCTCCTGATTGAACAATTATAATACTTTCTGTCCCCATCTACTGTTTTCAAATATCCATAGATCTATTGTTGAGTTATAATCCTTAAGGAGACTCCCTCTGAAATGGTGTTCATGCTATGAACTTATCCCATACAGTAATCCTAATATCAAGATGAGTTATGAAATATAAATTTTATTATCATAATAATTTGTATTTAGCTAATATGTTAGCTATTTAATGCCATGACAATCCTGAACAGCAAACAACCACAAAGTCTCCATGGCATGCAGTAAACGTTGACTTAGTTCACACATCCACATGGTACAGCTAATTGGGATGACTCACTAATGAATTGGTAGTCGTCTCCCCAGGGTCTTCTGGGTGGCTCTTTGGATCTTGGCTCAAACACAAGCCTGGTGGTCAGCTGGTTGACTTTGTTGTAGGATGGTCCCAGCTGAGCTGGTTTGTGGCCCTCGAATTATCCATCCCTTTATGTCCAGCTTCAGCATGCAAGCCCAGTCATAGTCTTGTATTAATTACAGAGCAGGTGGAACAAAAGGACAAACTGAATCATTCCAGAGCTTTTACATCTCTGCTTCTGTCAGATTTACAACATCCATGGTCCAAATTATATCCCAGGGGTGAACGAAATCATATCAAATGGCCATCCATCGGAGTGGGAAGGCGCTGTATGATGGAAGCTATTGCATGCCATTCAGACTTCCTTTCCGGAGTGAAGGACCAGCCACCTCAGCTGATGGGAGGGCTGCTGGAAAGCTTCCTCAGTTGTCGGCTCAGCTTAGGAAGTGCCATAGCTACAGAGAGCTACCTTCCGCACGATCAGGCCTCCTTCCTTGTAGTCAGTGATTGGTTGACACAGGAGTGTTAAAACCTACCCCCCCCCCCCCGCTGTAAACACTTCTGATTAGTAATTTCATTTTCAGATCTTCCTGTAGGATCACCTGAGGCTTCCATGGAAACTGCACTGCAATTCAACTTTCTTCTTCATTTCATTCAGCTAGTACTGAGCCCAAAATTTTTCCCTAATTCACTGCCTACCACTAATCTGCACCTCAGAATCTGTATCACAGGGAACCAGCCCGCAGCACACCACAAAATTACACGGGAACAGATGTGATTACAGGGAATTGAAGTAGAACTGAAGTCATGAATGCCACCAACTTCGTATAACTCTCTGGTGTAACAATCTAGCAATGTGAGATTTGATCATCCTTAAAATATTAATCACAAAAAAAGAGATTTTTCTCCTAATTATCTTTCTTTTTTCTAGTTCTCTTTTTAGTATTGACTAATGTTTGGGTCACCCAAAGTCATAACTAAACTCTGTTCATGTTTTCTTGCTTTTTCTTCTTGGTCATGTTCTTTCTGTCTGTCTGTCTGTTTTTCTTTCAAGGAGGCTCCACACCCAATGTGGGGTTTGACCCCGAGATCAAGAGTTATGTACTATACCTACAGCGCCAGCCAGGTGACCCTAGAATGTGTTGTTTATGTTGATTTGCCTGTCAAAATTTAACTCCTAATTCAGATTTGAGTTCAGATCTTACTTCTACTTGATGCTTCTCCTGTTCATCTAAGTTAGAAATTATCCGATTCTTTCCAACATATTGTATCTCATTCTTTCAAACTTGCCATGTTATACTTGATAATTTATAATCTTGCCTCACTTCCTGAAGAGATCCTCAAAGGTAAGGATCCTGCTATAGTCACTTTTTTTTTGTTTGTTTGTTTCTTAGATCATCTAAAAAAGTGATTAGCATACTTTCTTTTTAATATAAATACCTGAATGATTCAAGAAAAACCATGTATTCCCATTGTCTTCCATGAAGCTTTCTCATGAAATATATATAATCAAACATAAAATTTAACAACTCTTTCCTACAAAGAATATGCATGATTTTTCACAGGACAAACGTATGTCAAATATAAACAATAAAGAAATCTTTAGCAACAGTGAAGATATCCCAACAAAGCTAAGGAGCTCAATTTTGATCTCTTCCTTCTTGGTCTGTATAGTTATATATAACAACTTACAGAATATATATAAACAGAAATTACTGTCATGAAATAAGAACTTTTTACTCACATTCTCCTAGAAATAGGAGGCACCACATGCCACTCAAGGCCACAGGGAAGGAGCAGGTTACATCAGGAGCCAGAGGGAGCAAGGGGAAAATGTGAGGAAGAGGGTTTATAATGGTTTATGTAGGAAGGGGTGGGTGGGTCAGGGAAAGCAGACTAAAGGATTGGTTATTTTGAATGATTTCAAAAGGAGTTCTTGTGTATAGGATCTGTCTCAAATTGACCCTAGTGTGATTGGACAGGGGAACAGGGATTTGGAGAGTGGAAACCCAGTCAAGGAGGTGAATTGGGGGCATAAACTCTGGATTAGGTGGTTTGCAAATAGGCACCCTCCCAGGAGAGCTGCTAACTGTTCTAGGAATTGGCCAGCCCTAGGAGATGTGGTCCTCCAAGATGTTAAAGCTGAAAGAAGCAAGAAAGCAAGAAAGAGTGAGGGAGGGGGAGTAAAAGAGAGAGAAAGAGAGGAAGGAAGAAGGGAAGAAAGGAAGGAAGGAAGGGAGATAAAGAAAGAAAGGAAATTGTTATTACACAGAAGCACTCCCTGTTAGATACTTTTTTTGTGGGGGGGTTCTTTCTTTTCTGGATTGCATAGGCCATATTTTTACAACCCCACTGTTGCGTTAATGCATAGTCTGTTCTCAAATACTTTCATTATGTATTATTTACTCAAACTGATGCCAAAAAAAAATTTATACAAGCTCTTAGTATAATCTGTCTTCCCCCTAGAAATTATTCTAGTCTAATCAAGAAACTATTCTCCTCATTAATAACTGATACACATAAACTTGTTGACCTTTGGCTTATCTTGTTGATTTATTTTATAATCAATTGCAGCCCACAAAATAACTTACTTGCCAAGTCAATAATTATATAATAGTTCTTTGCAACCCACATCTTACAAACTCTCCACGTTCTTAACAGAAAAGCAAACAGACTAATTTGGCTCCTTTGAAACTCCAAAATATATTTCATTTACTCATTTATTTTCAATTCCTTAAGTTTCACTGTATAAACAAGTTAATATTTTACTGAATCTTTTTATTAAAAAACAATATTATCATTAGGATCTAGTAATTATAAATCCTAACTCTTTCTTTCTTTCTTTTTTTTTTTTTTTAATTTATTTGAGAGAGAAAGAGAGAGAGAGAGAGCATGAGAGGGGAGAAGGTCAGAGGGAGAAGCAGACTCCCCATGGAGCTGGGAGCCTGATGCGGGACTTGATCCTGTGACTCCAAGATCATGACCTGAGCTGAAGGCAGTTGCTTAACCAACTGAGCCACCCAGGCACCCCATAAATCCCAACTCTTGATGCTCATACATGGAATGTTTTAAATTGGAAAACACATGGTTTCTAGGTTGAGATGGCAGAATATATGTCAATCCCATCTTGTTGCATTTGATACAAAGACACCTGAAAATCATTAACAAAAAAAAATAGAATTATAAATTTCTGTATAGAGGATATCAGTGAAGATGGCATAATAAAAGCCTCCAGAAATTCTCTCCTCCCTAATAGCAATGAGAACACTTGCAAAAATCATCAGAATCAACCTTTTCAGAACTCTGTCTTGGTCTTACAACAATCTGAAGAGCATCGTTGCAACAATGACAACCAAATCTCAGCAAAAAAAAAAAAAAAAAAAAAGTGAATTTTAAGAAATGGTAACTTGTTCTCTTCCCAGCCCCTAACAAGCTCTTCGGCAGCCTTGAAAACCAACATCTCACAGTCAAAGTAAAATTCAGCAGACTGGCAGTCACTGGAATAAGAGCTTCTTATCAACCCAGTTCCTAGAGAACTATTGTTATTTGATTGGTTTGCTGTTTCTGTGGAAGATCCTCCTTTGAAGTGTCTTTATTTGACCTGACTTAGAGCTCACCCAACCCGAATTGTCTTTGGCCTCATGTTGTTTGTCAAAATCAAATAGAAGGAATTGTTTAACTTTACACCTTCCTGAGGCAATAGGTAATAGTTCGGGCAAGCAGTATTTCAAGCAAAAAGCTCAAAAGGAAAAGCTGGGGAACTAGATAAACTTATATATTCCTAGAATCTGCAAAGTCACCAGCATGGGTCTGTATAAGAAAGATATTAAGGTTACTGAATGGGTTTTAACTGCTGGCCCAAGTGCTGAAGATAAGCCTTAACTCAAATTCAGAGACTCTCCCAGCAGACTGGGAGACTTACTGGTTCCAGGTGCTTATGGACATCTCTGTTTAATTACTAGTGAAAAACTATGCTAACTGAACGGATATTTAAGTGGTCACCTATGCAAGAGAATGCAAACTTTACATAATTAGCTCATAAAAGTACCTAAACAAACAGTAGATAGAAAACTGCCTTGAGGAAGCTTACATGTTGAACTTATTAGACAAAGACTTTCAATCACCTATTTGAAATATATTGAAAGAACTAATGGAAATGATGCATGAAGGTATGAAAATAATGTTTCATCAAATACCGAATATCAAAAAATATATGGAAATTATTTAAAAAGAACCAAATAGAAATAAGAGAATTGAATAATACATTATATGAGATGAAAAATTCATTATGGAGCTCACCATCAGATTTTAGCAAGCATAATTGAGGATGTGTGAACTTAGAAATAAATCAATTGAGAATATCTGGTCTGAGGAACAGAAAGTACAAAGAATTAAGGTAAATGAACAAAATCTCAGAAAAATGTGGGAAACCATTATGTATACCAACATATACATAATATCTCAAAAGAAAATGGGAGAGAAGAAGCCGCAGAAAAAAATATTTTAGAAAATAATGGCCAGAAACTTGGCAAACTTTATGAAAAATTAATACCCACACCTAAGAAGCTCAACGAAGTCTAAGCAGCACATACACAAAAAGATTCACCCCTAGACACAGCATAATCAAACTGTTAAAAGCCGATGCTAGAGAATCTTGAATACAAGAGAGAAGTAGCTCTTCGTGTACAGACAGCCTCAATAAGATTAATCGCTGATTTCTCAACAGAAGACATGATGCCAGAAGGCAGTGCATTGATGTAGTCAGTGTGCTGAAAGAAAAAGATTGACAACAAAGAATTCAGTATCCATCAAAACCATCCTTCAAAATTGGAGAAATTATGACATCCAAAATTTTAAAAAAATGAAACAGAACGGAGGAAATTTGTCACTAGCAAACCCACCCTACAAGAAATACTAAAGAGAATCCCTCAGGATGAAATGATGACATGAAAGGACATCTAACAGTAAATCCATATGAATTCATATGGAAAAATATAGAGCACCAATAATAACTATTTAACATAAACACAGTAAGTTTAACATAGTAACATGAGTAAACATAAAATGTAATATAAATGTGCAGGTTTTTTCTTCTAACTGATTTAAAAGTCATCTGCATAAAGCAGAAATATTAATCTGTGTTGTTGGGCATACAATTTGCATGATTAGAAGAACACAAAGGATAATAAATGAACGGTGATATATAGGGACACATTTTTTTGTATACAATTGAAATCAATGTGATATTAATTCAATCTCTAGACTGGTATAAATTAAGACTTTAATTGTACGCCTTAGAACAGTCACTAAGAAAATAAGTAGAAATATTAAAACATACATATATATATACTTAAGTATATATGCATATATAAATGACAGTGGAATTAAAATGATACATTAGAGAATATCCATCTAACAAAAAGTGGGCAGTAATAGAGGAATAGAGGACTTAAGAAACACTTAAGAAAACAATTGGCAAATAGCAAGATAGCCAGAGGTACAAATTTATATCAATTAATGTACGGTGGTTAGTGTATTAGTTAAAAAGTCAGAGAACTTAGAAGAAATATAATTGGAAGATTGGTTAACAAGGGGGTCTAGGTAGGACATATGTAGGTAAACCTTTTCAAATCTCCAGAGATTATAAATATATTTTTGCTTCAGTTGAATGCTCCTCAAAGAAGAACATCTACAGAGGAGGATTGTAATCATCAGGTAGAGAAGAATAAAGAACAAAAACTCAACAGTAAAAAAGAAAACCCAATTTAAAAAATGATCAAAAGAATGAACAGACATTTCTCTAAAGAAAATTTACAGATGGCCAATAAGCAAATGAAGAGATATTCAACATCATAGTCATTAGGGAAATGCAAATCAAAACCTTAAGAGACTACTTCACAAACACCATAATGAATATAATAAAAAAGAAGACAATATTAAGTGTTGACAAGGATATTTGGAGATAGGAATGCTCATACATTACTATTGGAACGTAAAATGATGCAGCCATTTTAGAAAACAGTTTGGCAGTTCCTCAAAAAGTTAATCATAGAGAATGCCGGTGTGACTTGGTTGAGCATCCAACTCTTGATTTCGGCTCAGGTCATGATATCAGGATCATGAGTTCAAGCCCTATATTGGACTCCACACTTAGCAGGGAGTCTGAGATTCTCTCTCTTTCCCTCTCCCTTCTTCCCACTTTCACTCTCTCTCTCTCTAAAATAAGTAAATGAATATTTTAAAAAAGTGAATCATAGAATTATCATATGACCCTACAATTCTGTCTTAGAGACCTAAAAAGAAGTGTTCACGCAAAAATGTGTATTCAAGTGTTCAAAATGGTATTATTCATAATAGTTAAAAAGTAGAAGCAACTCAAATGTCCATGAACTATGGAATGGATAAACAAAATATAGGAGTCTTACAATGGAAAACTTTTGTATATATCCCTGAAGTCAAATTTATATGCAGATTACCCAATTTATTTCTGTATAACTGTTCGCTATTTCTCTTGAGTTATTGATTGTACACAAGAACTCAATACCATGTTTTTTACTAAGATTTCTGAAGTCTTCAGAGAGAGGTAGTTTATTTGATAAGTATATTTATGTTCATACACATACTTTTGCTTTATTTTATTAGTGAATGTGCTTTTGAGTTAGTCTGCTGAGAAAAATATGGACTTCTTTTTTCATTTTTGATTGGTTTAAATAGTGTACTGAGCAAGATCCTTATAGAAAGTTTTGGTATTCATTTACTGAATGTATAAAGTTTTAAAACTAATTTTATTCCAAGGATTTTAATTAAAATATCCTCTGTGTTAATCTTGTTTCCCAGCTCCAAACACTTTTAAATTGTTTTCTTAGTTATCTACCATCTAATTTTTAATTTTATACTATTTCTTTTTACCTAAAATTAGGATTATTGAATGACCTTCAACTATGAACAATGAAGTTTTGGTTTCATTTCTTCACATCTATGCTCACACATATTTTCTACCCATTTCCTCAAATATAGTTATATATCACATCTTTAAATTAATATTTGTTTTACATCATTATGATTATATTAATAGTTTTCATAGATGAACTCTGTGCTGTACTAAGATTTCCTTTCCATTTTTATATAGTTGTTCCTAGACCTAATAACTGCCTGTTTTCATCTGCCTCGGCTTCTCAGTACCCGAATCTCCTCAACCAGAATTGTAAATCTCTTCTAATATGGTTTACCCCATCAGGGAATCTATTTTCCATTTCTCTCTGGAAGTCCTCTGTCCTTCAGCTCCTATACCTACTGGTTGTTTTCTAGACTTGCTAGAGACCTACCAGCTGTACAACTGACATTCTCAAATAGTCCTTCAGCATCATTCTGGAAAATTCTCTAGTTTTACTTCTTTATATGATACTTTAATTTCTGTTATATTAATTGATATCTCTGTGTCTAAGAGAGAACATGAGAGGCAAGTATTTGAGATTTTAAATTTCTGAAAGTGTTTCTATTTTACCTTACTCTTAATTTACCTGCTAATTTATCAGACTTTATTAGTTGGTTAGAGCTGACTTAACAAAGACCACAGTCTGAGTGGCTTAAACAGGTGAAGTTTACTGTCTCACGGTCCTGGAGGCCTAAAGTCCAAGTACAGGTGTTATCGGGGTTGATTCCCTCTGAAGTCTATGAAGAAGAATCCATTCCATGTCTCTCCCCCAGCTTCTGGTGGATTGTTGGCAATCTTCCGTGTGCCTTGGCTTGTAGAGCATCAACCTGATCTCTGCCTTTATTTTCATATAGTTTTCTCCCCATATGTCTGTATATCCAAATTTCCCTCTTTTGTAAGGACATCAGTCAGATTAGAGGCCTACCCTGCTCCAGTTATGACCTCATCTCAACTAGTTACATCTTAACATTTTTTTAAAATAAGATTATGTGCTGAGGTATTAGGAGTTAGAACTTCAACATCTGAATTTTAGAGTGACCCAATCCAACTCCTAACACAGACCATGCAAGTTTTGTTTGTAAATAATTTTACCTCAGATAATTGAAGTCGTCTTTTTATCATATTGTACATTTTAGTATTGTTATTGAAAAGTTCAATGTTATTTTGTTTTCTAAGAACTCGTGTATGTATGTACAACGTATTTCCCTCTCCTTTTCTCTTTTCTGATTTTTCTTTTCTTTTTTTTTTCCTGGTGTTCTAAAAATTTCCAATGGGATCTGTTGATGTAGGTTTTCGTTATTCTACCAATGAAATATTTAAATCAGCTCATTCAATCTGTGTATCAGTCAAGATTCAACAAAAGAAGGAAAAGCAGTAAAAGAGAGATTTGTACATTCATATACATATAAACGTATGCACATACAGACCTATACTCACTCAGGGGCTTTGATAAATCCAAAATCTGTGGTGACCAGATAGCAAGCTGACAGGGCCCTTGCAGTCCTAGGGCCAGGTCAGAGACCAGCCCTCCCCACCACAGTTGAGCCCTAAAGTGCTGCCATAACCACAGCTTGCAGAAGCACTCGCAGGAAGTAGGCCTAGAAAAATAGATTTGGCGTTCAGCTAGTTGCTGATAGGATCACAAGACCTTCTGATGTGACACAACGTGGTGTAACGGGCAAAATGTGCAAACTGTTATTCACAGGCGGATTGCCCCATTGATTGTTCTATTGACTTATCTATGCAATGATCAAGGTGACTCCCACGTGACTGTATTGTGCTTGAATCATATAAGACTGATGTAAACCATAAACATCTCAGCATTAGCTGTGACCTTCCTGATCCCATTCTTTGTGTTTCTTTTTCTCATTCCCAACCCCGAGCTCAGGTTTCTCCATTCAGTCAAGGTTGGTCCTTGACAAAAGTCCACAGTGAAGATAGTCAGGAAAGGATGACCATCAACTATCATCCACAAGAAGCATTTCTCTTTCTTGCTGATTGGGTGAGCCCCACTCAAATTATCCAAAATAGTCTCTCTTAGTTAAAATCAAGCAATAGGGGCTTTACTTAAAATTTTCAAACTATCTTCACAGCAAGACCTAGGTTAGTGCTGGAGCAACTAGGGCTGACTATAGTCTAGACAAACTGAATATCAAAAAACCTACTGCAGTTGGTAAACAGAACTCTCTTGGTTTTCAGGAATTTTCCAGAAATCTTTATTCTGTGAAGTTCTCAACCTTTTTTTTTTTTAATTTTTATTAAATATTTCTTCCCTTTTAAAAGTCCTATTAGACAGCTATTGAGAACACTTAATTTGAGCTGTACTTTTTATAAAAAGATTTATTTATTTATTTATTTACTTATTTATTTTAGAGAGAGAGAGTGTGCATGTGAATGCATGCACACAAGTGGGGAAAGGGGGAGAGGGAGAAGGAGAAGGAGAGAATCTGACATAGTCTCCCCACTGAGCACACCTGGGGCTTGATTTCACAACCCATGAGATCATGACCTGACCTGAAACCATGAGTCAGATGCTTAACTGTCTGAACCACCTAGGTGGCCCTGGTCTCTACTTTTTTTTAAATCCTATTTTCTGTCCTTTGACTTTTCTGTTGTCTTTTCTATGCTAGTCTTTTAATCATATCTTTTAATCTCTTGATAATGTAAAAAAAATCCCATTTTTCATCCACAATATATTTTTTAAGATTTTACTTTTTTTTAAGTAATCTCTACACTCAACGTGGGGCTCGAATTTACAAACCTCAGATCAAGAGTCATGTGCTCTCTGACAGCCAGCCAGGCACCTTTGAATCCACAATATTTTCATCACTTGTTCTCTAAATTTTCTTACTGTAGTCCTCAGGTGCAATAGCTTGTCAAATTGCTCTAAGGTTATTCTTTCTATGTATTATGTATCAGTATCAACAGAAATAAATACATCTGCGATATATAAGAATATGTATACTTATATTCTTATATAAAAATACATATATATGTATAGTTATATTTTTCTGCTACTTTTGAGGTGTCTTTTTCCACTAATTTATTTTATTTGAATGTTTTTACTATTTTGTTGTTGTTGTTAATACCAGCATTAGTTCACCGACTTTCATACTGGAGGATTTTCTTAATCTCAGAATGCTTGAGTTTTTGCTGCTATTTAAGGAGGAATACAAAATAGATGAAAAGATTTGTGTTCATAGATTAAAAAAAAAAGGGGGTCTGCTGTTCAATCTCAATCATACCTGATAGTTAGAGATCCTACCATCTCATTAGTAATCCCTCTTCCCTCCCTGTCTTTATTTTTAATTTTTCCCTTAGGCTAATGAATCTATCTAGGAAAAGAATTCTTTAGTCATCTTCCTGGAGGATATTAGCCTGGCTCACCATACGCTTGAAACCTGGGAGGCAAGGAAAGCAGGTCTCTTTCTTCATTATGCAGACTTCTATTTTATCTGTGTTCATTTTACTTCTGACCTCTAATATACTTGACCAAGTTCCCAGTTCTCTGTTTCAGGCATTCTAGAAATAAGCTCCTACATTCTACTGGAACGCAGATGGAGCAATTAACTCTTGATTTGGAGAGGGAGAGAGGACCATAGTGTCTAACTTCTCATTTTGAAGATATTTAACCAGTTCACCTTTTTCAGGTTCACCCCTTCAGTCCCACTTTAAGAAATTCTTGGACAGCAATGCTAAGTCTTTCTGGGACTTTGCGACGTGATTCTTATATGATTCTCATCACCCCTAACCATATCCACCTAGACTTCAGGTTTCTGCTCTGATGAGTCATGTACTGATAATCTATTGCTTTCCTTCCTTAAAACAATGCTATTAATATTACTTATCTACTTCATCTCTTGTATCCTTCTAGACCCTGTACGTTTAAATATTTTTTCTGAATTATTTTTTGAGGGTCTTTAAGAGCTGCTAGAAATAAACATTTTTGTTCAAG
Organism: Martes martes; assembly: GCF_963455335.1. Classification (NCBI taxonomy): domain Eukaryota; kingdom Metazoa; phylum Chordata; class Mammalia; order Carnivora; family Mustelidae; genus Martes; species Martes martes. The sequence goes on from NC_137889.1 coordinate 191,558,507, forward strand.
TCTCCAAACTTACCTGGACAAGCCATTTATTTGGGTTGTATTTACTAGTACAATTCACAAGTTTAGTATTTTAGTCAGATATGTTCCTAATTATGCTGCATGTGTCATTAATACGTGACATGAAGTCATCTTTTGATAGAGACTGTATGAGCTGTTTACCATTTCTGCTGACTGTGTTCCCAGTGGATTTGGTTAAAGAGCAGCTCTAGGGCTGCAGCAGAGCAGTTCTGAGACAGTGTACAGCATTGCCTAACTCTTTTGCAAATATTGATGTAACGTGGGTCGTTGAATGGTGTAATTTCCACCATACAGTTGCTATCGATCTCTTCCAGCAAGTCAATACGTACTTGGTGTATTCTGAAGTCATTGAGACAATTGAAGATGATCTGAGATTTCACAGTCAAATTCTATCCTTGGGTCTACTAATAATGTGCAAAAGAGCAATGCTTAATATTCTATAACCTCTTTACTTAACTGTCAGGACTAGTTAAAGGAGTTCTCTGATAAGAATCATAAATCACAATTAAGATTGGAATCTGTGTGGTCTTCCCCAATGCTGCTCCTCATGCAACTCTGGAGAGCTTGTTAGGAATGAAGTTCTGAAGGAAGACGACTACACATCTTACAATTCTGACTTTGTCACCTACAGCATGTGGTAGTGGGCAATTCTCCTCATCTCTCTGGCTTCAATTTATTCATCTGTAGAATGTAAATGTTGATAATAATATTAGTATTATAATATTAGTACGATAAAATGATTGCATGATGTGCTTGGAACATGGTAAACCTCAATTTATTATTATTATTTATCACTATTATTAAATGGGAAAAGAGTTCCAAAGTTGGTAACAGGCTGTTGTAGAAAATTTCAACAGTGGTTGTCATCTGGAGCAATCCTTTTTCTGGAAGGACAACTATATTTCTCTCTCCTTTGCTACGGTCTTGTCAAATATTTCAGATTTCCAAAAATTTGCTCTGATAATACTGGAAATTCTTCACGTAATATGGGAAGAATTGTTTTCAGGTGGATTCTTCAAAGGCAGTAAATTTTTTTGTACTTGAGGTCAGTGAAGAAATGGAGGAAAATAAAGAAGGGTGGCATCCACTCGGACTTCTAGTGGCGGCTCTATTCTTTGTTATATTGCAGCATCCCCATCCCTTTTTAAAAAGATTTTACTTATTTATTTGAGAGAAAGAGAAAGAGAATGAGCATGAGCAGGTGGCATGGGCAGAGGGAGAGGGAGATGCAGACTCCCTGCTGAGCAGGGAGCCTCATAAGGGGCTGGATCCCAGGACCCCAAGATCATGACCTGAGCTGAAGGCAGATGCTTAAGGGACTGTACTACCCAGGTGCCCACACCCCCTTTAAATTACAAATGCAGAATTGAACAATATGGCACGTAGTCTGAAACATTCTCAGCCAATTTACACTTCATGGAGCATGCAAACTATTACTTATGGTCTAGAGTTCATTATACTCTGTATGTTGCAAATACTCTTTTATGTCTATGTTCTTGAAAACTATAGCCCAGATTTGTTGTTTTTTGTTTTTTGTTTTTTGTTTTTTTTTAATTACTGGAAGTAGTGATTTTGTCTAGAGGAAACTAAGGCCAAGAAAAGTTAAATAATAAGGCTTAGTTTAAAAAAAATGCTTTAAGGTTAAACAAAGTTCTCATATCTGATCATAGTTTATCGTCAATGTGTTGTTTTTTATTGGGGAGAGAAGGGAGGTAGTATTTTACTTCTGATAGTACCTATACAATTTTGTAAATGAAGAAAAAAGATTCAGAGAAGGCATATGTAGTAGAATAATGCTCTCTCAGATCCCCAAAGATGTTCACATTTAATCTGTGAACGTGTGAAATGTTATCTTACAAGGCAAAGTGAGTTTGCCGATATGATTAAGTTAGGATCTTGAGATGGGAAGGTTATCATGGATTATCTAGGTTGTCCCAATATAAACATAAGGACCCTTACAAATGAAAGAAGAAAGATATGAGAATCATTGTTTGAGTAGGGAAGTGTGAGAAAGACTTGACTGTCCACTGCTGGCCTTGAAAATGTATGAAAGGGCCATGAGCCAAGAATGCAGGCAGCCTAAAAAAGGCAAGAGAACAAAATCTTCCAAAAGGAGTCCTGTCACTACCTTGAAATACCTTGCCCAGTGAAATAAATTTTCAACTTCTGACCTCCAGAAAAGTCAGATTATAAATTAGTGTTGTTTTAAGACTTTTAGTTTGTATTAATTTGTTAGAGTAACAATAGAAAACTAATATAGCAAAGGGATTTGCCTAAAAGTTTATAAAGAGAGGCAAGAATACTTCAAATCTATAGATTACCCAACTAGTACTTTTATACCATAACATAATGTTTCTAAACATGGTTTGAATTACATAGTATATATGTTTATACATGAAAATATAGATTAACATAAAAAATAGTCCTTTAAAAAAGTTTTACACAGTAACATATACCTGACTGGTTTTATCCTGTCTATTTGAAAACACTACTCACCTCGAATAGACTAAAGTGTGTGATCGATTACACATAATATAACATATAAGAACATAAAGGAACACAGCCCCCAATTAGTGTAAGCCAATTATGTAAGCCATATGCATGGTTTACATGTGACTAGTTGTAGAAGCTGATTGATTCACTGGGGCCAGAAACACCCGTTTCATCACTGTTATGGCCTTTGATTTTCTTCCCAAACATCCTCTTGTTTACTTTGCCAGTCTCCATTGACTCTGTCCTAGCTTTTCAGTGAGGCTTGGTTTGAGGTGTGTTCTGTATGGGGGGAAAAAAAAAAAAAATTGGAGACTCAAATCTTGTGTGACCTTAATTCACCTGTACTTCTGCTCCTTCGTCTGCATCTTACATCTGCCTCCTTTCTTTCATGAAGTGTCCTAGAAAAGAGTGACTCTCTCTGTCAAGGTTAGTGTCTCTGTCTCTGGACTTGATTCAATCTTCTTTAGGAACTGGCCATTAATCTCCCGGCTCCTTCTCTTGGCATCTTAATATTCTCCCTCTTGTCTCTTCTTTCTCTTCTGCTTTCAAAACTGACATATTTTCCCATGTCTCCCAAGATCAAAAAATAACTCTGCCACATTTTATGATGCTATTCTATAAATCTCTCCCCTTTATCATGTAATTGTGAAAGAGTAATCCACAACCATTTTTTTTTTTCTACAAACATGTGTTTATGTTTTCCAAAGATACTACCCAGACTTGCTTTGCAAATAAAGGGGATCTTGATTCAGCCCTAAATGTGCTTTTAGGATAAGGAGAACTCAAACTAACCATAAGGGTAGTTTATGTTAAATATACTGAAAGTAAGCATCTAGTTGTGAGGTCAACATTTCTCTGGTAGTCTTTACCCTGTTTGAAATATTGGCAACATTTGGCATTATTACCATAATGTACTACCATACATCATTACCACTAATAAACCTATCTTCATCATCTAGACAATTGTTAAGGTAGAAGATTGTCATAATCACTGATTTCTTCCAATTCTCAAAGCTCAATATTCAACAATCGCCAGTCCTATTTTATCAGAAAAACTGAAGATACTATAAATCTTTATTAGAGAAGATGTATCACAGAAATCATTCAAGAAAGGTTGAGGGGGGGAGGAAGGAGGGAAGGCAATGTCACCTGGACCAGTAATACAGGAACACAAAGAAATGGCTCTACAAAGTCCAGGAACCCAGTGTATCTGGTGGAAGTCTGTGTCCCGTGTCAGTTCTGATCCTGCCACCAGGAGCTGAGCAGTGTTGATGAGAACTTAGAAGCCCACGTCACAGATGTTACAGTCTTGTCTAGAACCCAGAAGAAAATAAGAGACCCACTTCTCCCCTACTTTTTAATCTGATCTTCTAGCAGGCCTCTCAATGGCAGAACCGAACCAGAAACCAGTCAGCAAAAAGCTTGAAAAATGCGGTTTGTGTGATCCCATCCCCTTCCAATGACAGAAAAGAGCTCAAGTGGTTACGGAAAGCAGAGTCTAGTTTGAAACAATTGAGAGAATAAAAGGAAAGAAGATGCAGTCACTCAGATTTTTATGGAGAAAAATACTGCTGATCACCCCTATCCCAGCCAAACAGTTTTACAGAATGACCAGGATCAGGAAGCTAAGAGCCGCAATGTAAATTACCCACACGGTTACCAACAGTTACTCAGCATCTAGTCATGCTACTTCTTTCAATCACAACTTTTTTTTCTCTTCATATTCAAGACTGCATGCAGTAAAACTGACATCATGTTTCCATTTAAAATGATGCAATTGGGATGCCTGGGTGGTTAAGGGACCAACCCTTGATTTCAGCTCAGCTCATCATCTCAGAGTCCTGGGATCCAGCCTCTCATAGGGTTCCGCGCTCAGCGGGGAGTCTGCTTCAGGATTCTCTCTCTCCCTCTGCCCCTCCTTCTGCTCTCTCACTCTTTTGGGTTCTCTCATAAATAAATAAATAAATAAATAAATAAATAAAACAGTAAAACAATAAGATACAATTATCACTTTTGTAAAACACTATCTCCCTCTTCCAAAGTCGACACAAAGTACGTCTGGCTCCATGTTCAGCTCTGACTGATGTTAATTTCTCTTTAAGTTCAATAAAAATCCCCTCTAAATGTTTTGTATCCAATTTTAAGATAAACAACACCAACATTAACCATATGAAAATAAAAAAGGCAACTGAAAAACTGGTAAAGCTAGTATGTATTTTGTACATTGTAATTTAAAACATGAGAAACACTGAAAATTAAAGTGTGTTATTTCTTTGTAAAATCTCGCCAAGAATGGTTTGAAGAGTGCTTGCCTTCCTCCTGTCATATAACTTACTATATGGAGTGAGCATCTCTTCTGTGCCGTGGTGAATTGTCATACATCTGAGTTTGTGTCAGCTTCCAACATTTTTTTTTTTTTCCTTTGCACTTTCAATGCTGTGAAATATCCATGAAAGTCTCTTTAATGTGGATCTTCCCCGGGGATATCATCATCCTTTTCATAACTTTCCTCATTTATATCAATGACTTCGTGTTCGCCAGGGCCCACATATTTAGCTTCTCCAATGGTGGCAGTGTCGACATCAGCTATTTCTTCCATGACTCCATTTAAGTTTCCCTCAAACTTGACTTCCAACAATACCACTTTTCATTATTTTGCTGCACTTTCATCTGTGTTGGATAAGTCCCTCTTTTAATTACCACTTTTTGTGAGTGGTTCTTGTAGGTTTGTTATTGGGACACAGGGAGACAACATGACTACTCTCTTTCCTGTCGGAGTATGAACCAAATAACAGCATGACCAGTCTTCAACGGACAAAAAAAAGTGATGCTATCGGTCACTGATCGGGATGCACATGTTATTTACACAGTGATTTTGGGATTGCAGAGCTGACAGTAAAGATTGTCTCTCATACAGTTTCTTGAGGTGAATATACCATAGTACTTGGAATTTGAGGTGTGTTGTTGGGTGCCTGGTACTTAACTAAGCTATAGCGACTAAAATGTGTACATATTGAAACAATGCAAAGTAAGGACTTTGTTCATATTGCTTCCACTTGAAGATGGAATGCTGCTATATATCCCAGATTTATGGCTTTCTGGGTCCAATAATACCCAGTTCATAAAAAACAGTTCAGTTTGCAGAATTTTAGACTCCTATCCAGGGCCAAATGGCAAGCCAAAATCTGTTTCTTAAAAGTAAAAGAGTTATTTACCAAAGAGTTACAGTTGTGCTCGAAACCCTACAGCTCTGAGATACTGAGACTTGCCAGAGGCTGTATACAAATCCCTAAAATCCTTCAATTTGCTTTCTCTTCTGTAACTCCACAGGCTGGCATTGTTTCCATATGCTCATAATCTTAGCTCTGAATTTTATGGTTTCCTATCTTGAGAGAAGAGTCAGCTTCCTAAAGATGCTCCCTGCCTCCCATTTTTCCAGCTGCAAGATAGTGGTATTTATAAAATAAAAATCTGACCATGAAACTCCTCTATTTAAAATCTGTCAAGGTTTTGTTTTGTTTTGTTTTTGTTTTTGTTTTTGTTTTTGTTTAATTTTAGGGCAAAGCCAGAATTCCTTAGCATAGATTAGAGAGTTGTTTATGATATACAGCATCCATTCAGTTTTTAGCCCCATCTTTTAAACTGTGTGATGCATTCATTCTAAGCACTTGCGGATTTCTAAACTCTGACTTTCTTACTCCTGTTCTTTCCACATGGTGCTCTCACTAAAACTTCTAGCTTTATTTGGAAAACTGTTGGTTATTCAACACAGTAATCCTAATAATATATCTTTGGACAGGCCTTGGATGGACCACCTAGTTAGAGTAATATCTGTCCTCTAATTTTTGAGCTATCACTATTAAAAAATGATGACATCATGTTGTGCTTTATTCCTATTTCATATATTTCCCACAGCTTTTTCATACTAAGAAATATATTTAGTTTTTGTCCCCTAAGGCTTGGTACAATAAAGCACACATTCTTTTTTTTTTTTTTTTTAACACATTCTTTTTTGAATCTCCTTTCCCTTTGTCTGTGACAGTATTCTCTCTAGTGTCCTCTTTTGTCTTTAGTTGCTGTTATTCATCCTTCTTAAATCTCTGGATCTTCTCTTGTGTCCCTCATTGTATTGGTTTTGCTCAAGTCCAATCAAAGCTCTCCTATTTTTGTTGATTTATGTGTTTTTTTCCATGATTATTTTGTTTATTATGATTATTTCATTTAATCCTGATAACTTTAAATACTGTCTTTGAATTGGTGATTTCCAAATTCTTGTCTTTGTTATAAATATTTTCAAATATCCTAGGTGGCATTCACAGCTGTTTATTTGAAATCCTTATTTTAATGTTCCAAAATATTCATGACAGAAAAAAAACCCACAACATATTTCTCTTCCTGATCTTTTAAATAATAACATCATCACCCATTCAATTTTTAGAGTCATTCATACTCAATTTTTAAAATTTATTTAAATACATTTCATTCATGACAAAATTTGAGTATTTTCTATTTTCTATGCAGCATGCTAAATTATAGGAATAAAAAGCTGGAAAATATAAAAATACCTGCCCTTAAAGAGTCAGAAGAGTGGTGGAAAAAGTTCTGTAATGGAGAATGTTTCTCTGTGAAAACAATACCCAATTTTTTATTTTTGGGGGCTAAGTGGTCATAAACATCTTTAGAAAAGAGATACAACTTGAGTCTCACAAGTGATAAAGCAATATATGCAAAAACAAGAACTTGTGTAAAAATATTTCACATGTTCTGAACTCCCAAGACCTTTTCAACTGCACCTCTGAAATGTCAGTAATAATTTATTATCTGTTTGCTATAAGGACCACAAGTCCTTTGCATCAGCCATCATCATCTTTTTTTTTTTAAATATTTTATTAATTTATTTGACAGAGAGAGTGAGATCACAAGTAGGCAGAGAGGCAGGCAGAAAGAGAGGGAGAATCAGGCTTCCTGCTGAGCAGAGAGCCTCATGCGGGGCTCAATCCCAGGACCCTGAGATCATGACCTGAGCCGAAGGCAGAGGCTTAACCCCCTGAGCCACCCAGGCACCCCCAGCCATCATCATCTTATCTCCTAACTTTTAGTTTTGCTCCCTTCTCCTCTATTCTAAATATTTATAGCAATAACTTAAAAAGTATGTTATGCCATTTAACTGAATAAAAATAACTAAAATATTTAACCATTTCTGACATACAGCTTTTTCTTCATTTCTAATTGGCAAAATGGAAGGTGATATCCGAGACATATTAAAGCAAAGAAAAATGAACAAACAAAATGGGGTACTAGAAGTAGAAGTTTTCATATTTGCCCCGGGTTATAATGGATGTAATAGGTTGGGAAGTGGAGAGATTCTGCACTGCCATAGGGAGTTAAAGTGGTCAAGAGATTTCAGAAATTCTTTCCTGTCCAACTTTGAATTGTAGGTGAAAAGTGGATGCCTGGTTATGGACAGAGCAAGTCCTTATTCCACAACCTTCTCTTCTTTGTCAAGGGTAGATCTATTGTGATCTGTTTATAGGAACACTTGGAGGAGTACTATGAAAATTCTGGTACATTACACACTCAGTGCTATTGTCTACTCATACACTCATTCCATGGACTTTCCCTTGCACATGGTTGTATCAAAGACAATTTCTTTAGATCGTCTGAATTCTTATCTGTAACATTTTTCCTGTCAGCAGTCTTCACAAGCTGCTTCAACTGAGAAAGATGAGCAAAGATCTCAATGTGAGAGCAATCACAGAGACATTTTCCTTGAAGACTTCCATTCTCTAATGTTTCTCTTGACATCTTAGGTCATTTCTCTGAAGAACCATCAATCTACACAAGTGCAGATTTCCGTGCCTACAATACTGATTTAACTGGAGCATACCCACTGCCTATGTTAGATAGTTTTTTTAATCTTAATTTTAAATCCTATATGTTACTTATTGCTTCAATCAAATTTCTTAGAATAATATATTTTGACAGTTATCTTCCAAGAAATAGGAGCACCGAATTAAGTTGTACTCTGTTATGCATCAACCAGCTCAGAAATAAGTCAGGAAACTAATTAACACTTATCAGATTTGATTGTAAATAGAACATTACATTCACATAGGAAGAGCCATTCATTTTTAAGTTTGATAACTTTATCTTGCTTTATGTTAGGTCATTTACAGCTACAAAGGTAGCTCTATGAATGGTTGTGTAGTAGAATATCCATTTTAGCTGAATGAACTCATCAATTTAAGCAGGCAACTGACTTGACTGACATTTTCAGTGACCATTTGTATTTTGTCACATTGATTAAATTAATAAAAATTCTATGACCATATTCTATGAATGTGAATTATAATAAAGAATGTACTTATTAAGAGAAAACAACACATTTATTTCTGTGAGCAATAATATATTTCAGTGTATTTTTATCCATTTTACTAGCAATAAACGGTCTTAATCAGACTGTAAAGAGGATATTGAATTAGTCAATTATAGAGCAGAAAAAGGCTACAAATGAATGAAAAGAATAGCAAAGCTATCCTGATTATTTTAAATAGACAAAAATTGCATTGTCTTCCACAGATAATGTGTAATTTCTTGTGTCAATAATTCATTCTATTTCTTTTAACCAATGCCTAGTTCAAAAATATTTCGTGAGTGTCTAGTACTTGCCAGTACTCGGTTGTTCATTATGGAGTATGAATTTACTAATAAGAAATACAAAGCTATTTGGAGGAAGTTCTCCTTTAGGGGATATACAAATGGTAATACAGTTATGGCCTACAAGCAAAGAAGTTTTTCCATTGGGAATTGGGAGATGACCCTTCTTTACCATAATTCTAGACCCTTCCTTTTTTAAAACCCTGAAAGACACAAGGATAAAAATGTGCTGATTATTCCCGAGAGTCATAAACATATGTTCTCAGTGTAAAATTCGAGTCCTAATGTGCATCAAGATCTAGCTGCACTTGCTACAAATCATAACATGAGCATAGAAGGGGACCTTGTATCTCTCTTCCTCCTCATATTTTCCTCTTCTCGCATAAGAGGAATTGAGGACAGTTGTGAGATGTTTCTATGTGTTTGTATTTGTGTGTGTGTGTGTGTGTGTGAGAGAGAGAGAGAGAGAGAGAGACAGACAGGCAACATTTTTTTTTTTTTTGAAGATTTATTTATTTGAGAGAGAGAGAGAGTGAGTGTGGGTGGGGCACAAGGAGAGGGAGAAAGAGAATCTCAAGCTGACTCCCCACTGAGTGTGGAGGTCTGTCTTACCACCCTGAGATCATGACCTGAGCTGAAACCAAGAATCAAATGCTCAACTGACTGAGCCACCCAGGCACCCCAACACACATCTTTTAACACAGTTATCCTTTTTGTGAATATGGTCTCTCTCATAACACAAGGACCTTGTGTGGATTCATAATGCAGTTAATCACAGCAATTTCTTCTTAAATAGACTTCCTTCTTAATTCTTGTCACTTCTGATCTCTTCTTTGAATTTCACGGATCATTTTAATTCTAACTCTTTTGTGGCATTCAGTCTACTGTGTAATACTTGATGATTAAATAAATAAGTTATTAGCTCTGTTTGCTAAAAATTTCTTTGGGTAATATCCTTAGATCTTAGGAACTTAAGATGTCACCAACCAGCATTCTACACACATGAAGTTTATTTCTAGCACAGAGTTACATTTATTAATTATTATTTCCTATGGTGTTGGCCCCAAGTATTGATGTAGTTCTGTTTTCTGGTCAATTTGTTTGAGGTGTGAGTAAGCCATGAAGAATATTCCCATCCTTAGAATAAGACATATAAAACTAAACTTAAATAAATTTTTCCTTGACTTATTTCCTAATACTCACATTTCCAATTGGCCATTGGGTGTTTAAAGAGGAAAACGAGGACGCACCAGGCTATCTGACTGCAGAGTCTCATTGGGGGAAAGAACCTAAAAGAGAATAGCAAAACAGAACATTGTAAAGTAACATCCCATTGTAAAATGCCACACAGACCAAACCAGAAACACTTTTCTCATTGTGGGCCCAAGCCTAGTGCTAGAGAGCAATCCTCAAACCTTGATCCATGTAAGAATACTTTTTTTTTTTTTTTTAATGGATGGTAAGAAAGGAAAGCCTTGCATTCTTCCTTGAGGTTAGAATACTTCACATAAGCTCTTCATGAAATTTCTGCTCTTACACTGCAAGTTCTGCAACTTGAGATGAAAGCATAGCTTTCCCTTGGAAGAGGGGATTACCTCCTCCAAAAACTTATGTCCACCCTTCATCACACCACATTTCTTATTCCTGGCGCTCTTCCTATGTTTCAAATAGGATCAATAGAGTAAGCAGCTCAGCATCTCTAAAATGTATATAATTGTTTTTTAGATGTTACCCTAAGAACATCTGAAATTTATCAGGACGTTGCTAAAATTAAGTACACCCCAAGGACACATTAAATATTTGACCAAAAATGTATACTGTGGTCCAACTCCCTTCTCAAATTATGCATAGTTATAGCCAGATTTGCCAGATGTTGCAATGTGCATCTTAAAATAAATTAGTCTATCATATGCAGTTTTAATAATATAAAATATGCAAAATTTTTCCTCATAATCTGAAATTTTAACAGTATCAAGACTATCTTTTAGAGAAAATTAATTCCCTGAGTTAAATGTGTGTGTGTGTGTGTGTGTGTGTGTGTGTGTGTGTGTGTATTCTCTTTTGCTTATTTCTTCTTTTTCTGCTTATCCTGGCCAGATATCCTTATTGGATGAATAATTCTGAACTCACTTTTTGAGGCATATATACTTTTGATCCCCCAAACTATCAAAGACCTTACAAGTAAGGGAAAAAAAAATACTGTTAATAGCTGCATGAACATTAATGCTAAACTCCTAAGCAAATATCGCCACTCCAAATCAAGAATATAGAATTGACTTAACTTTAGATAATGAAGATAATTTACCACCTTAACAAAATAAGTGTTATGACTACCTTAATAGACGCAGAAAAATACATTAATAGGTTAATATTTTTTATAGAAAAAATCTGCAAAATAGGAATAGGAAAGGAACTTTCTTAACCTACTGACAGAATGACAAAAGAAAAGCAAATACAACAAACACCATGAGTTAGAGAATTTTCCTTTGAAGCCAGGCTTTTCTTCTGAGTGTGAATTTCTGCTGCCATCACATATATTCAACATTTAATTGTCATTTCCAGCTATTATCCGAAGGTAATATAAATAAGTAAATGTTACACATGTTGGAAAGGAAGAAATAAATATGTCATTGTTCATAATTGACATGCTTTTTGTATTCAGAAAACCCAAAAGAGAACAACAGTCTATTATAGTTTATAAGTGAATTAACAATTTTCCTAGAAATAAATCAATTGTATTTATATACACAAATACATAGAATATGAAATTCATAAAAATATACAACTTAATATATCACAGAATTTAAGTAAGAACAAAATTTCTTACTTACAGAATTTAACTAAGAACAAAACTAACAAGAGGTTTTATATATTTATATGCATACGTACAAATCACTGTAGGGTCAATTCAAAGTGAAACCACATAGTTGAAGGATTATGTCATGGTTTTAGACCGGAAGATAAGATATTATAATTATGTCAATATGTAATGCAATTCCAATCAACATTCTAACAGCTTCTTTTGGGTGGGGGGGGGCTGGGGAAACACTGATAGGGTTATTCTTAAATTCATATGGCAATACAAAGGCCAAAGACTAGCCAAGACAGTCTTGGAGAAGGACAAATTTGTAGGTCTTACATTACTAGATATTAAGGCTTAGAATAAGCAACATGGATTTTAACAATGTATTATTTCGTTTTATCTCTGTCTTTGAATTATTATGTATGTCTCTATTTCCTAGGGTTTAAATTATAAATCTTCAGTCACATCCCACCTTTAAATAATATCTCCATTATGCCTACTATCGGACACTTAAACCTCATACTTCCAGTTCTGCCCTCTCATTTTTTGTTCTGTTGTTGCCATACATTTCACTATTACATATGCTGCAATGTACATATTACATATGCTACAAATCCCACAATTTTTTTTCTTGGTATTTTTGGTTTATACACTATTTTTAGAGTAATTAAAATAAGAGATAAATTTTTAAAATATTTCCTTTATTTTCACCATTTCCAGAGATCTCTTTCTTTTTGTAGAACTAGGCTTCAGTGTGGTATCATGTTCCTTTTCTCTTAAGGACTATAAGATTTATTCTAGGACATGGCTACTGGAAACGTATTTTCTTAGGTATTTTTCTGCCTCAAAAAAAATATATCATCACCTTAATTTTTGAAACATATTTTTGGTGACAACTTTTAATTTTTTCCAGTACTTTAAAGATGTCACGCTATTGTCTTCTGCCTTCATCTATGCCTTGAACAGTGAGGTTTGTTGCCCTCCCCAGCACCAGATGACTTTTCTTCTGTAGCGATAATAGCTTTAAGTAGGGGCTCATCCCTCACTGGACTTGATGCCTCCGTCCATCCTGTGGCATCCATCACTAAGGGAAGCTCTCTCTAGTCTCCTGCCTGTAACAGTCCTCTTTCATAAGGTTGGTAGAGATCTATGAAAATCTTATTTCGTGAGTATAAACTTCTTATTGTGGCTGTGACTGCCATAGTTTCTATCTTTTCATTCTAACTCCTACTTAATCACTAGCAATTTGTAGGGGTGGGGGAAACTAGATTCTTACACCTCCTTACGTAATTTCTGGCATGATTTCCTCCTCTGCACATCCACACGTCAGCCAGGGCTCTGATTCTGTCTCTCCTTCCAGGGTCTGAGATTTCAGGTTCCTTGCTTGTCCTATGATCTCAGCCCTCTGAGGGCTTCAGACAGATTTTTTTCTTGTTTTTAGGTTTGGAGTGATACTATTTCTAGCAGTCTACATCATAGGCTGAGGGGGCCTCTCTCAATCAATATCATTTTGTAATGAACAATACAAAGATCTTAAAGTGTTGCACAATTTCCTGGTGTTTCATCTTTTCCCAGTGTACTGCTATTATTTTCTAGTTTGTTATATCTGTTTTTTTCCTGAGTCTGTAAGTTAGAGATTTTTATTTTTGCTATTTGTTTTTTTAAAGATGTTTTTATTTATTTGAGAGAGAGAAAGTGTGCACACACAGGTGAATGGGGGGAGTAGAAGGGGGAGAGGATCTTCAAGCAGACTCCCAGCCGAGGGGGTGGTCCCATGACCCATGATATCATAACTTGAGCTAAAACCAGGAGTCCCACCTTGATCCGCTGAGTCACCCAGGAGTCCCATTTTTGCTATTTGTAATTTTTGTTTAGATTCCCTGAAAAGAAAATTTACCATTTTGTTCGCTTGTTACTATTATTTTCTTGCATTTCAGACGATCTTTTTGGTTTCATTAAAGCACTTTTAGGGAATGTATTCCTTTTTTTCATGAATTTACTGGTAATAAATGCAGACTATATTTGAAATATTTTTCATTTAATCATTTTTGAAATATAGCTTCACTAGTGCATAATTCAGTATTTACAGTCCTTTTCTCCCAAGCATTTTAAAGACATTCCATGATTTCCAGCTACCATTGTTGCATCGAGAAGTTGGATATTTGTCTAAATATTTATTTTTTATTTTTTATATTTATTTTTAAATTTATTATTATTTTTAAAGATTTTGTTTATTTGATTGAGAGAACACAAGAAGGGGAAACAGTCAAGGCAGAGGGAGAAACAGACTCCCTGCTGAGCAGAGAGCCCAATGCCAGCTCAATCCCACGACCCTGGGATCATAACCTGAGTTAAAAGCGGTTGCTTAACCAACTGAGCCACCCAGGCGCCCCTAAATATTTTTATTTATAGGTAATCTATCTTTTATTTCTGACTCTTTTTTTTTTTTAAAGATTTTATTTATTTATTTGAGAGAGAGAGCATGAAAGGGGAGAAGGTCAGAGGGAGAAGCAGACTCCCCATGGAGCTGGGAGCCCAATGCGGGACTCGATCCTGGGACTCCAGGATCATGACCTGAGCCGAAGGCAGTCTCTTAACCAACTGAGCCACCCAGGTGCCCTTTCTGACTCTTTTTTATGTACTTTTTTTTTTTTTTTACTTTTTTCCCTACAGTTTTACAGTATATTTAGGTGTTTCTATGCATTTATCCTGCTTGATGTAAGGAATATATATATAAGAAATATATAAGAAGTGTAATAAAAAACCATACCTTTCACTAATTTTGCAGATTGGTCTGTTACCTCTTTAACTATTGCTTTGAGTGTGTTTCTATAACTATAACTTTTAAGTTTGTCAGTTAGTTTTATGGCTTCATATATATGAGGTAGAGAAAGTTCTTTGTATAGTTCTAATTTTTGTCCCAGTTTTGTATTCATAATACACAGGGAGGGTGAAAATCATATATCACAAAATAAAGGGACGTTCAAGGGCAGGACAAGATTTACTTCTGTGTTTCTCTTTCTTAGGATGGTAGGTCACTTGCCGGCTATATACCCCGAATCTGAAGAGATAAGAGTCTCCGGAATGGAGACAGATTGAGAGTTTTCCTTTCTCTGAGACACTCAGGGAAATATATTCTAAGCTAAACTGAGGAGAATAAAACTGATTATTCATAGCATAGTATCATACACCCTGTAGGCTTTCAGCAATATAATTGATGATGATGATGATGTGACAGTCCTAGGTGTAGTTCACTTTAGTCCTTGACATTATAACTTTCATTATTCTGCTTACATGTAACAAGTAAACTACAAAGTCAGTCAATATAAACTGGAATTTCAGGAGGTAAAAATGTCAGATTTCAAAATAATAATTATTTCTTTCTTCTAGATTCCTCCTTTATTCAAAACCACTTTCAGTGACAGCTTTTCTCTTTATTATTCCTTTACAGAAATCATCGCTGATTGCAATGAGCTCTGTCTCCGATTTTTGTGACAGGCATCTGAGAATTATGGCACTAGCATTTACCCTCTTGTTCACATCAAACTGTTCCTTCTGTTCTTGGAATAATTCAGAAGATATGATATGTGAGCAATGCAGGCTTAAAGGACAAAGGGAATTTTTATTGCTGTCGATGGTAGTGACCTTTGTTTTTGAAAGAAAGGCCTAACCCTTTACACCATCTCTAAAGCCAGTATAGGCAATTACTTTTTTTTTTTTTAAGATTTTATTTATTTATTTGACAGAGAGAGAGAGAGATCACAAGTAAGCAGAGAGGCAGGCAGAGAGAGGGGAAAGCAGGCTCCCCGCCGAGCAGAGAGCCGGACGTGGGGCTTGATCCCAGGACCCTGGGATCATGACCTGAGCCGAAGGCAGAGGCTTTAACCCACTGAGCCACCCAGGCGCCCCTAGGCAATTACTTTAAAGGCGAACCACAAGATGGCTCATTGAATTGAGGAGTTTCAAAACTCACGTGGACACTGAAATTTTGCCCCAATTATCTCATTTAATGTCTTAGGAAACTAAGCCTACAGTAAATTCTAATTTTCTCAAAGGCACACAGTTTAGTTGCTAGAATTTTTATTCCCTACATCATAATAGATTTATTAATATGTCAGTTTTACTGACATTCTTTTTCTTTAGCACAAATCAGTTTTGTGTGAGGTTTTTCCATGCAAATATTATAATTTAGAGGTCAGTTTAGGAAACAGGTAGAGACATATGTTATCCAGTCTATCGCTGCCAACAGCTTCATTTGTCCTGTGATGGATCTGAAGCGGAGTCTGGCACGCTTTTTCACATATTGACTCCTACTCAACCATTTCTCTTAGTGTTTTTCATGGACTTTCCCCAGGGAAGTGGACAATAGATCACAGACTTTGGAAAATTATTCCTCACTCTTGTCAATTTTCCTGCATGAGTTTTTGAAAGATAAAACAAATCCTTGATAAAATAGTACATCTATGGAGATGCAAGGCGGGGGGGGGGCGGTTGGAGGGAGGTAGGAAAAGAAAAAATGAAAAGATGGGATTGGGAGGGAGACAAACCATAAAAGATCAATCTCAAGAAACAGACTGAGGGTTGCGGGGGGGAGGGGGGACGGGAGAGGGTGGTGGGGAAATGGACATTGGAGAGGGTATGGGCTATGATGAGTGCTGTGAAATGTGTAAACCTGACGATTCACAGACCTGTACCCCGGGGATAAAAATACATTATATGTTTATTAAAATAAAAAAATTAAAAAAACAAAACAAAACAAAAAAAACAGTACATCTATTTTCTTTTGCAACTTCAAGCTTTTCCTTTAATGCCAGTATCTCTATTTTTTCTCTTTAATCCATTTCTTTACAGATGGTGGGTTCCTTAATTTTACGGAAAAAAACACCCAGATAAACTCCTTCACCCTATGAACTAATAATTCATGATACTAATGTTAGTTATATTTGTATTTAAAAGGCAGACTAGATGAAGGAAACTGTGTAAATAGTAAAACTTCAGATGTTATCGTCAGAGGCTGCTGGCTGATTTGTAGATACAATACAGATCCAAATGGGGTGTAATTTTTGCCTCTCATCACTACTGAAAAATTACCAAAGGTGATCAGGTCAGAGGTGACCTTTTGATTGTAGCCTTGAAAATGTTGCTGTGTTTCAACTTTCTGATATATTACTTAAAAAGTTGCGATGGCAAACATCATTTGCTAGAGCGGTTGATAAAATACCCATGATTCCTTCTCTCACCTTTTAAATTTAACAGATGCTAATTTAGACTTGACTAAGACTGGGCACTTTTCCAAGTACCTTATAGATACTAACTGTGTGGTCCTCATTCCAAATAATGCTTTTTGACATAGGTCCTATTATTAACCCCATCACATAGAAGAAGAAACAGGTTAAATAATGTGTCTCAGTCAAATACATGGTTGATAAGGATCATCTTTCAGAGGGTTCTGAAGGCAGATAAATTTGTAATTTAAATATTAAGGCAACTTTACAAAGAAAGAAAGAGAAATAATTTACTTACTATAATTTGGAAAGGAGATAAACATAATTCTGGATGGTTTAATTATCCATTATACCAGGAAACTTGGAATGAAAAGTGGGATGACTGGAGTGGCAGACTTGGTGAGGTATTCTCTTCCCCTGGGTGTTTAAGGGGCATGGACGTGAACATCTTCTGAATTTGGAAATTCACTCAGGTATTACTATACAATCCTGGAATACATGAAGTTCTCATCACTGAGAATTTGCATAGATACTATTCTTCCATAATACAAGAAGGCATAAAGCCCAATGTCTGTTTTTGAGGAATTCCTTTTTGAGAAATGAGATTGCTCTCTCTGTGATCTTGAAGTACCTAATTTCTTTCACCTACTTATTTGACATGTAATCTGTTTTTTTAAGACTAGAACTCTGCTGGGGTGCCTGGGTGGCTCAGTCAGTTAAGCGCCTACCCTTGGCCTGGGTCATGATCCCAGAGTCCCAGAGTCAAGCCCCTCATCGAGCCCCCCATCAGTCTCCCTGCTTAGTGGGGAGTCTGTGTTCTATGTCTCCCTCTGCCCCTCATCCTGCTTGTGCTCTCTCTCTCTCACACTCTATCTCTGTCTCAAACAAACAAAAACACTTAAAGAACTCTGCTATATCTATTTATCTACATTTAAAAAATTAAAAGTTTTAAAATAACAAAATAAAGACTTTTGATGTTTTCTACTATTGGAGTTGCGTAGATATTTATTTTAATCATAGAAAAGTCATTTTACTAACTGCTTTGGCATTTTTGGATAAACTAAATATATTAATATCTCATAAGAATTTTTAAATTTAAAATATATCCTTGGGGCGCCTGGGTGGCTCAGTGGGTTAAAGCCTCTGCCTTCGGCTCAGGTCATGATCTCAGGGTCCTGGGATCGAGCCCCGCATCAGGCTCTCTGCTCAGTAGGGAGCCTGCTTCCTCCTCTCTCTGCCTGCCTCTCTGCCTACTTGTGATCTCTGTCTGTCAAATAAATAAATAAAATCTTTAAAAAAAATAAAAATAAAATAAAATATATCCTTCTTTCTCCATCATCAGATATTTTTAAGCAATATTCTTATCAATTGGAAAAAAATAAGACTTTGACATTTGGCAGTAGTTGCATTTTGACATATAGAGATAAAATTAATGTTAAATCAAGCTGTGTAAATATTTTATTTAATCATAAGTATATGCTCCTTTGGTTAAATTCTGGCATGATTTTTCTTATCTGATTCTTAAGATTCTTTCCTTTTAAACTGCTATCGAAGAGTTAATAATTTATAAAACAGACTTATGATTACAGTAAGGAAATCCTTACATACTTTTTACCTGAATCATTTGGTGTTTATCTTTCTAGTATTGGTAAACCACAAACTAATTTGATTTTTACGTAATAAGGCTTATTCACGGGGCGCCTGGGTGGCTCAGTGGGTTAAGCCGCTGCCTTCAGCTCAGGTCATGATCTCAGGGTCCTGGGATCGAGCCCCGCATCGGGCTCTCTGCTCAGCGGGGAGCCTGCTTCCCGCTCTCTCTCTCTCTGCCTGCCTTTCTGCCTACTTGTGATCTCTCTCTGTCAAATAAATAAATAAAATCTTTAAAAAAAAAATAAGGCTTATTCAGTATATATTGAAGGGACCATAACTGTACTGTAGTTGAGTCCTGCTCTTACAAAGGAAATGAGAAAGGGAACAGGGCTGCTTTGCTGTGTATTGTACAAATTGTTCCTCATTGTCAATAAGGTTGAACTACAAAAACTAGTAGAAATGGTATAATAGATATATTTATAAATACGTTACAAAGATTAAAGAGACATTAACAACGCACAATTCCTTCATTATCTCTTTCACTCAGAATGTGTGCTTATTTTTCCTTAAACGTAAGAGGCAATACAGAAAACTAAAGCCCCAGCTTCTTCCCCTTCTAGGAACCTCATACATAAAGTAACTACTCTTCTGTATTTGGATGTGTACTTCAGTTTTTTTTTTTTTTCTTTAGATATCTAAAATCCTATATTCTGTTGTTTTAGGGGGGTTTTAAAATATTTGAATGTTTAATATTATATAGTACATATATAGATTTATAGCTTTCCTATATTTGGTCAACATTGTGACTTTTTTAAAAAAAGATTTTGTTTTTAAGTTATCTCTACACCCAATGTGGTGCTCAAACTCACGACCCTGAGTCAAGAGTCACATGCTTTACCAACTGAGCCAGCCAGGTGCGCCACCATTGTGACTTTGAGATTTATCCACATTGATTCCTATGTCTTATCTGTTCGATGTACTTCCTTATACTCAAAATTCCTTTTTACAATTAAATCATATTTTATTTCCTATTCTGAATAACATATTGTTTCTAGTTGTTTAATTTTTGAAAACTTTAATTCCAGTGTAGTTAACATACAGTGTTATCTTTGTTTCAGGTGTATAATATAGTGATTTGACAGTTACTCAGTGCTCATCAAGATAAGTGTACTCTTAACCCCTTCACCTGTTTCACCCCCCAGCCTCCCCTCTGGTAACCATCAGTTTGTGCTTTATGGTTATTCTCTTTTTCAGTCTCTCTCTCTCTCTCTCTTTTTTTCCTTTGTTCATTTGTTAAATACCACATATGACTGAAATCATGGTATTTGTCTTTCTCTGACTGGCTTATTTCACTTAGCATTATTCTCTCTAGATCTAGCCATTGTGGCGAGTGGTCAAGATTTCATTCTTTTTTAATGGCTGAATGGTATTCCATTACACACACATACACACACACACACACGTATATATACATATATATATATATATAATTTCTATATAACAGAATCTATATGTGTATGTGTATATACATGTTTATATATGTATGTGTGTGGGTGTTTATATATATGTATATGTGTGTGTATATATATGTGTGTGTGTGTATATATATGTATGTATGTATATACACACAAAACTTCTTTATCCATTCATCTGTCAGTGGATACTTGAGCTCTTCAATAGTTTGGCTGTTGTAACAAATGTTACAATAAACATAGGGTTCATGTATCCCTTTTTTTTTTTATTAATTTCGTTTCAGTGTAACAGAATTCACTGTTTACGCACCACACCCAGTGCTCCATGCAATCTGTGCCCTCCATAACACCCACCACCTGGCTCCCCCAACCTCCCATCCCCCGCCGCTTCAAAACCCTCAGATTGTTTTTCGGAGTCCATAGTCTCTCATGGTTCACCTCCCCTTCCAATTTCCCTCAACTCCCTACTCCTCTCCATCTCCCTATGTCCTCCATGTTATTTGTTATGCTCCACAAATAAGTGTAACCATATGATTATTGACTCTCTCTGCTTGACTTATTTCACTCAGCATAATCTCTTCCAATCCCATCCATGTTGATACAAAAGTTGGGTATTTATCCTTTCTGATGGAGGCATAATACTCCACAGCATATATGGACCACATCTTCCTTATCCATTCGTCCGTTGAAGGGCATCTTGGTTCTTTCCACAGTTTGGTGACCATGGTCATTGCTGCTATAAACACTGGGGTACAGATGGCCCTTCCTTCACTACATCTGTATCTTTGGGGTAAATACCCAGTAGTGCAATTGCGGGGTCATAGGGAAGCTCTATTTTTAATTTCTTGAGGAATCTCCACACTGTTCTCCAAAGTGGCTGCACCAACTTGCGTTCCCACCAACAGTGTAAGAGGGTTCCCCTTTCTCCACATCCTCTCCAACACACGTTGTTTCCTGTCTTGCTAATTCTGGCCATTCTAATTGGTGTAAGGTGGTATCTCAATGTGGTTTTCATTTGAATCTCCCTGATGGCTAGTCATGGTCGGACTTTTTACTACAATTACAGGATCATATGGTCATTGTATTTTCAATTTTTTGAGAACTCTCCATACTGTCCTCCACAATTATTTCTCCACAGATTATTCCTACCAACTATACAAGAGGGCTACTTTTTCTCCACGTCCTTTGCAATCACTCACTGTTTCTTGTATTGTTTATTTTATTTTATTTTATTTTATTTTATTTTTTTAAAGATTTTATTTATTTATTTGACAGACAGAGATCACAGGTAGGCAGACAGGCAGCCAAAGAGAGAGGAAGGGAAGCAGGTTCCCCACTGAGCAGAGAGCCCGATGCGGGGCTTGATCCCAGGACCCTGGGATCATGACCTGAGCTGAAGGCAGAGGCTTTAACCCACTGAGTCACTCAGGCGCCCCTTGTATTGTTGATTTTAACCAGACTGAGAGGTGTGAGGTGATCTCCCATTGTACTTTTGATTTGCATTTCCCTGATGAGGAGTGATGTGGAGCGTCTTGTCATGTGTGTGCTTTCCATCTACATGTCTTCTTTGGAGAAATGTCTATTCTTGTCTTCTGCCAATTTTTAATTGGATTATTTGTTTTTTGTATGTTGAGTTTTATAAGTTTGGATACTAACCCATTATCAGATACATCATTTGCAAATATCTTCTACCATTCAGTAGATTGTCTTTTAATTTTGTTGATTGTTTCTTTTGCTGGGCAGAAGCTCTTTTTTATTTAGATGTAGTCACATTAGTTTATTTTTGCTTTTGTGTCCCTTACCTCAGAAGACTTATCTAGAAAGATGTTGTTATAGCCGATGTCAGAGAAATTACTGCCTGTGCTATCTTCTAGGATTTTATGGTTTTGTGCCTCACATTTAGGTCCTTAATTCATGAGTTTATTTTTGTGTTTGGTGTAGGAGTGGTCTAGTTTCATTCTTTCACATGTTATACATTTTTCTCAGAACTGTATGTTGAAGAGAAGGTCTTTCCATTGGATATTCTTTCCTCCTTTGTCAAAGATTAATTGGCTACATAATTGTGGGTTTAAACCTAGGCTTTCTATTCTGTTCTAGTGATCTGTATTTATTTTTGTGTGTGTGTGCCAGTACCATACTGTTTCATTACTAGCGCTTTGTAATATAACTAAAATTGGGGGGTTGTGTTTTGTTTTTCTCTTCAAAGATTGCTTTGGAGTCTTTTGTGGTTCCATACAAATTTTGGGATTGTTTTTCTAGTTCTGTGAAAAATGATGTTGTTATTTTGATAAGGATTGCATTAAATATGTAGGTTGCTTTGGATAGTATGGATATTTTAACAATGTTTTTTCTTCCAATCCATGGGCGTGGACTGTCTTCCCATTTCTTTGCGTCTTCTTCAATTTCTTTCTTCAGTGTTTTATAGTCTTTAGAGTGTAGGTCTTTTGCCTCCTTGGTTAAGTTTAATCCTAGGTATTTTAGAATTTTTGGTGCAATTATAAATGAGATTTTTAATTTCTTTTCTTTTTTTTTTTTTTTTGGTTGTTTCATCATTAGGGTAAAGAAATGCAGCAGGTTTCTGTACATTGATTTTGTATCCTTTGACTACTAAAATCATTTCTCAGTTCTAGTAGATTTTTGGTGGAGCTTTTCAGGTTTTCTATACATAAGTACATTCGATATCATGGAATCTACAAATACTGAAAATTTTACCGATTCCTTACCAGTTGGGTGCCTTTTATGGCTTTCCTTTGTGCAATTGCTGTGGCCAGGACTTCAGTAGTATGTTAAATAAAAGTGGTGAAAATGGACATCCTTGTCTTGTCCCTGACCTTAGGGGAAAATCGCTCCATTTTTCACCATTGAGGATGATATTTTTCAATATATGGCCTTTATTATGTTGTGGTATGGTCCCTCTAAATCTACTGTTTTGAGGCTTTTTATATAAATGCATGTTATACTTTGTCAAATTCTTTTTCTGCATCTACTGAAATGGTCATATAGTTTTTATAATATCTCTTGCTAATGTGAGGTATCATGCTAATTGATTTGCCAATACTGAACCACCTTTGCGTCCTGGGAATAAATCACACTTGGTGGTAATGAGTGATATTTTTTTAATGTATTGTTGGATTTGGTTTACTAATATTTTGTGGAGGATTTTTGCATCTATCTTCATCAGAGATAATTGGGGTCTGTAGTTGTCTTATATTGTTGTATCTTTTTTTATCTGGTTTTGGAGTAAGTGTAATGCTGTTTTATAAGATGGATTTGGAAGTTTTCCATCCTCTTCTGTTTTTTTTGGAAAACTTTAAGAAGAATATGTATTAACTCTCCTTTAAATGTTTGGTAGAATTCACCCGTGAAACCGTCAAATCCTGGACTCTTGTTTGTTGGGGGTTCTGTGATTACTGATTCAATTTCATTGCTGGTAATTGAGCGGTTCAATTTTCTGTTTCTTTCTGATTCAGTTTTGGCAGGTGATATACTTCTAGGAATTTGTCCATTTCTTCTAGGTTGTCCAATTTGTGGGAATACGTTTCCATAATGCTCTCTCACAATCTTTGTCTTTCTGTGGTGTCAGTTGTTATTTTTCTCCCTTTATTTCTGATTTTGGTTGAGTCTTCTCTCTCTCTCTTTTATTTTTATGAGTCTGACTAGAGGTTTATCAGTTTTGTTGATCTTTTCATTTTTTAAAAGATTTTGTTTATTTATTTGACAGCGAGAGAGCGTGAGAGAAGTGAGAGAGCACAAGGAGGGTGAGAGGCAGTCAAAGGACAAAGCAGGCTCCCCACCAAGCAAGGAGCCTGCTGCAGGATTCCATCCCAGGACCCCAGGATCATGACCTGAACTGAAGGCAGATGCTTAACCAACTGAGCCACCCAGATGTCTCTTGTTGATCTTTTCGAAGTACTAACTCCTAGTTTCATTGATCTGTTTTTTGTTTGCTTGTTTGTTTGTTTTGTTTCCATAACATCTATTTCTGTTCTCATATAATTTTCTTCTTTGGCTGGATTTGGGTTTTGTGTGTTCTTCTTCTACCTCCTTCAGTTGTAAGGTTGGGTTTATTTGAGATTTTTTCTTGCTTCTTCAGATAAGTCTATATTGCTCTAAGTTTACCTCTTAGAACCACATTTGATGCATGGAAATGACTTTTGATCTTTCTGAAATTGTTGAAACTTCCTTCATGACCTAAAATGTGATCTAGTCTGGATTGTGTTCCATGTGTGCCTAAAAGGAATGTGTATTCATGGGGTGCCTGGGTGGCTCAGTCAGTTAAGTATCTGCCTTTGGCTCAGATCATGATCCTAGTGTCCTGGGAATGAGCCCTGCATAGGGCTCCCTGCTCAGTGGGGAGCCTGGTTCTCCCTCTCACTCTGCCACTGACTCTGCTTGTGTTCTCTCACTCTCTTTGTGTTAAATAAATAAATAAAATCTTAAAAGAAAAGAAGTAAAGAATGTGTAATCTCTGATTTAGAATGAAGTGGTCTAAATATATCTATTAAACACATTTGGTCCAATGTGTCATTCACTGCCACTGTTTCTTTTTTGATTTTCCGTTTTGATGATCTCCCATTGATGTAAGTGGGTTGTGAGGTTCCTCTATTATTATTGTGTTACTATCAGTTAGGTCCTTTATATTTGTTATTAACTGTTTCATGTATTTGGGTGCTCCCATAAGCATTCATATGGATGCATAAGTATTTACAATAGTTATATTGTCTTGCTGGATTGCCCTTTTAATGATTATATAATGTCCTTCTTTGTCTCTTGTTAAAGTGTTTGTTTTAAAGTCATTATTTCCTGATACAAGTATTGCTTTCCTGGCTTTCTTTTCACATCAGTTTGCATGACAAACAATTTTCTATTCCCTCCCTTTCCATCTGCATGTGTTTTTAGGTGTGACGTGAATCTCTTGTGGGCAGCGTACAAATGAGTCTTTTTTTTTTTTTTTTTAACCATTCTGTCACACTGTATCTTTGTGATTGGAATATTTGTTCCATTTACATTCAGAGTAATTATTGATAAGTGTGTGTTTATTGTCATTTTGTTATTTGTTTTGTGTTTGTTTTTGTGGATCTTCTCTATTCCTTGTTTCCCTTGCTCTTTTATCTCAACATATGTTGGTTCTCTTTAGGGATACACTTTGATTCCTTTTTTAAATTTTTTGTATATTTATTACTGATTTTTGATTTGTGGTTACCATAGGTTTGTATATAATGTCTATTACTTACAGCAGTCTATCTTAAGTTGATAGTTGCTTAAATTTCAACCCATTTTTACTTCTCTTCTCCCCATGGTTTGGGTATATAGTATATTACTACTTTTTATTTTTGTGAATCCCTTGACTGATTTTTTACAGTTACACTTATTTTTACTGTCTTTGTACTTCCTGCTTTTCTTGCTTTTATTTATGTTCTTTTCTTTCCACCCAAAGAGTCCCCTTTAACATTTCTTGTTGGACTGGTTCAGTAGTCATAATCTCCTTTAACTTTTGTTTGCCCTAGAAACTCTATATCTCCTTCTATTCTGAATTGTAGCCTTGCTGGATGGATGCCTTATTCTTGGCTGCAGATTTTTTTTCCTCTCAGCACTTTGAATATATCATGCCACTGTCTTCTGAACTGCAAAGTTTCTATATAAATATCTGCTGGTGGCCTTATGGGGTTTCTCTTATATATAACAATTTGCCTTTCTCTAGCTGCTTTTAAAATTCTATCTTTATCACTCCTTTTTGTCATTTTAATTAGTATGGGTCTTGGTGTGGACCTCCTTGGGTTGCTTTTGTTGTGGAATTCAGATCTCCTGTATCTGAATTTCTGTTTCCTTCCCCAAATTCAGGAAGTTTTTGGCTATTATTTCTTCAAATAGATGTTTTGCCTCCTTTTCTCTCTATTCTTCTCCTGGGATTCCTATAATGTGAATGTTATTATGTTTGATGTAGTCACTGAGTTCCCTATGTCCGTTCTCATTTTGCATATAATTTTTTTTTCTTTTACCTGCTCAGTTTGAACACTTTCTAATACTCTGTCCTCTAGGTCACTGACTCATTCTTCTGCTTCTTCTAGACTGCTATTTATTCCATCCAATATATATATTTATCCAATTTATATCCAAATTATCCTATCTATCTATCTATATATATATATATATAATTTTTTTAAATATTTTACTTATTAGAGAGAGAGAGCACAGGTTGAGGGGAGGGGCAGAAGCAGAAGTAGACTCCCCACTGAGCAGGGAGCCTGATCTGAGGCTTGATCCCAGAACCCTGGGATCATAGCCTGGACCAAAGGCAGATGTTTAATCAACTGAGCCATTCAGGCGCCCCACTATCTAGTATATTTTTAATTTCATTTGTTGTGTTCTTCATCTCTGATTGGTTCTTTTTTATCTCTGAGTTCAGGGTCTTATTGATATCCTCCACTCTTCTCAAGCCCAAAAAGTATCTTTATAAGCATTACCTTAAGTTTTGTATCAGGCATATTACTTATTTCTGTTTTGCTTAGTTCTCTTGCTATGATTTTATCCTGTTCTTTCCTTTGGGATACATTCCTCTGTCTCCTCATTTAGGGTAATTCTCCATGTCTATTTCTGTGTGTTGGGAAAGCCAGCTACATCTTTTGCTCTTGAAAATAGTGGGTGCACACTTTTAACAAGGAGGTACTGGTCCTCTTGCACAGGGAATGTGTAGCCAAAGCTGAGAAAAAGGTGGCCAGAGTATGTCAGCAAAGGGTGGGTGGGTGGGAGGGGCAGTTGTAACAAGGTGTGCATGTCCTCTTTGGGAGGTGACCAGCCACCACCAAGGGACTGAAGCCCTGCCACTTGCGTAGTTGGGAGACTAGTGTTGGCAAGATCTGTGCAAGTTTTCTGGGAGAGGAGACCTGCAGCATCAGGACTGAGACATGCCTATCTGGAGCGGGTATGGCACGGAAGCAGTTCAGGCAGTGAATTTCAGTGTTGCACTTGTTCCTGGAGGTAGCCATGTCTTTATTTTTGGGGGTGGGAGAGGGAAATGGCACCTGCAGCTTCTTTGTTCCTGGAGAAGTCCCTCAGGGAACTCAGATTAGTAAATAACTCTCCCTCCTACATGCATGGCCCAGGTGGTTTTCAAGCTGCTGCTTCTGTGCTGTATCTCCGAGGACTGTTTCATGTGCTTTCTCTTTAAGGTCAGGGACTCAGCTTCCTGTTACCCTCCGGGTTCTCCCAGAACCAGACCCTCTGGTATTTTAAGTCTAGGCTTTAAGTCCCGTTGGTTGT
Source organism: Martes martes (assembly GCF_963455335.1). Taxonomy (NCBI): domain Eukaryota; kingdom Metazoa; phylum Chordata; class Mammalia; order Carnivora; family Mustelidae; genus Martes; species Martes martes. Next base: position 191,586,025 of record NC_137889.1, read on the forward strand.
AGGGACTTGGATAACTTGTCCCCTCTGATTTCAATAACCAAATGCTACTGGGATTCATCTTCCTTCTGCAGGCTCCCCAGTGTGACAGTCTGGTTTTCACCCCTCTCCATAACTGTGGCTTCCTCCTTCTGGAGGCCAGACCTGTGGAGTTTAGCTTCCTCCCACATATTTGCTTTCCCACCCTCTTCAGTGTTGTCTCTTCTCTACATTTAGTTGTGGAATTTGTCCTGCAAGTGTTTGGGTCCTTTACTGGTTATTTACACTGATGTGAGTGTTATCTAGTTGTATCCCTGAGGCGACTTGAATTTAGGACCCTCCCACTCTACCATCTTCCCAAGAAGTCCCTGTTTCTAGTTTTTCATTTTTATTTATTTATTTTTTAACTGGCAAATTATACTGTACTTAACAATCTTCAATCTTCATATGTCTCTTTGGCAGAGCTATATAGTATAGGTAAGGGATATAAGCTCATAATTTGGGAAGGAAAGGAAGAGACTTTTGATAAAATGCCCTCAAGAGTAAAGAGTAATGAAGTTCTCCTAAGATATATATATATGTATGTGTGTGTATATATACACACACACACACATACATACACACACAGGATATAGATGTATACATATAATGTATGTATATATGTGAATAAATATGTTTGTAGATATTACTTATATATATATGAAATCATGCAGTAAAATTCCTTCCTTCCTCTCTTCCTTCTCCCTCTCTCCCTCCCTTCCTTCCTTTCTCAAATATTTGAGATCTTGTTTTTTATCAAGCACTATTTTAGATATTTGGGGATATATCAGTCAACATGCAAAGAGCCCTGAACACCGGGACTCAAACCCAGTATTAATCTAGGAGGTCTGTTTCTTCTCAGAGATATGCAGATCCTTCTGTTTTTGCCTTTCAGCTCTTTTGGTCACTATAATTGAATAACACTTTTACACTTCTGAGAGATATAGAAGCTTTATCTATTTTTCAATTATAAAAAATAAAATTTTGGAATGCCTCCAAACATATATCTATCTAGTAGTGTCTAGTGCATAGCAAAGAGACATCGTGGATGGAGAAAACGAGGTCAAAAAGGCAATTGCAATTAAATGCATGTTGTTCCTGAAAACTGCAAGTATTCTAGGTTGGCTGAGGAGGAAACCTTAAAGAGAAAGCACAAGCATAGGTTTCTAGTAGAGTTAAGTCTGCAAAAGAAGATTGGGCCTAATGTAGATTGCTGCCTTTTATGTATATATATATATTTTTTTTTTGAAGATTTTGTTTATTTATTTGACAGAGAGAGATCACGAGTAGGCAGAGAGGCAGGCAGAGAGAGAGGAGGAAGCAGGCTCCCCGCCAAACAGAGAGCCCGATGTGGGACTCGATCCCAGGACCCTGAGATTATGACCTGAGCTGAAGGCAGAGGCTTTAACCCACTGAGCCACCCAGGCGCCCTAGATTGCTGCTTTGATGATCAGTCTCAAGTTCTAAGAACATTTCTTTTTTTTTGAAGTGGGTTAAATATTTCTGTTAATTAGTATTCCTTAAATTTCATTTACTCAACAATCTTTCCTGTGCAAACTGTGCAAAGGTAAATGTCCACATTACACTGTGGGAATTGCTGAAATTATGAATAAGATTTTTATAAAATATAATGAGCCCTGAATTCAGCTTACTCTAAGTATGCATTAAACCTACAGAGATTTATTCCACTTATTTTCATACTGATAAATTCCAAGTGTTCCTATCATTCTATATGTAACTGGACAAAGATAATACCACTGATTTCATGTAGAGAAATAAAATCTTAATGTTAGAACTTTTTGCCCAAACATTCTTATAACATTTCTCTTTCTACAGAGAATAAGAAAAAAATACATAATTATCATTTTGTTTTTGTTGTCCAAATTATATTAGATCCACTATGTACTTTTTATTTTTCAACTTGTTGCTGACTCTTTAAGCCTGCTTGGATGGACAGCTCAAGTGCTTATTGTCATATCCGCTAGGCTGGACACGAAAGGAACCATCTCAGCTATAATAATTAACTAGAAAATAGTAGTGGATCCTTGTTGTCATTCGTATGGTTGTATAATATTAACAAATGGGAACAGAAGACATTCCTTAGAGTGCTTGAGCTAGAGGTCTGTCTTACTAGAAATGAAATTGCATTTAAAGTTCATTTAACTGCGGCACTTGGGTGGCTTAGTTGGTTAAGCATCTGCCTTTCGATCGGACCCTGATTTCAGGGTCCTGGAATGGAGCTCCAGCTAAGCATGCAGTCTGCTTCTCTCTTTCCCTTTGCCCCTCCCCCTGTTTATGCTCTCTTTCTCTCTCTCTCCCACTCTCTCTGTCAAATAAATAAAAATAATAATAATAATAATAAAGTTCATTTCACTGAGCATTTTAGGACAAACAATTAGAAATATCTCTGGGCAGAAACTACAAAGTGCATTTTGCTAAGGATCCATCATAATTCTTACTCTGTTATTCAGGCAAGCTGGCCGTGCCCATTCCTCTTAAGATTTTTGCTTCTACTTTCTGCTGAGACTATTAAAATTTCGAGAGATGCTTATAGCAGAGAGGATTAAAGGCAATGGCAAAACCAAGAGTCACTAAAGGATAATGATGTAGGCAAAGGAAAGATACACATGATACACCAGATGAATTGGTAATGAAGGAATTCTTCAAACATAGTAAAGGAGAGGCAAAAATTTGAAACGTAATATATGGGATAAAGTGAAACAATTTGAACTCACAATTAAGTAATTACATAGAATTGTAAATCATTCCCGACTTAACAAACCGGTTTTTTGTTTTGTTTTGTTTTTTTGTATGTGTGTGTGTTTTGGTTTTGATTTTATTTGTTTTGCTATTTTGTTTTTTTTTTCTTCATGATTTATTCCTTTTGCAGAAAGGATCCTCGTACATCTTTCTGTGCCATTCAAAAATAGCTTTATATAGAAGCTTTCAGGGAAATCTAGTCTTTCTCAAACAGGTAATTTTAATAACCTAATTAGATTGTCTGAGTGCATCACTGTTACAATGATAGACAATATATAAACAACCCTGGCTGTCACCTGAACACTCAGCATAGCCGAATTTGCATTTGAATACTTGCCAGAATGTATTTTTTGCTTTGGATCCACTGCATCATGCATTCTTTTAGTCTTTTGTAAAAGCAAAATCTGCAGCAAAATTGCAGAAAGCCTTGTTAATTCATTTTTTAATGAATAATGCCCTTTGGCATTCTCTTTGATAGTCATGGTTTGCTGGAATGAACAGCGTACACTTCTCTTTTTGGATTACCACAGCCCTTTTCAAGCTTGAATATGCCTTGGGGGTAAAATAGAGCGTTATCCATTTGTACACAGGAGGGAAAGTACTTAGATGAATACCAAAATAGAAGTATTGGGGTGCATAACGAATTTGCTTCGTGGAGATTGAGGGCTAAGTAAGTTTGCCCATGGAATAATATTTTAATAGGATGTATAGATCAATGTTATGCCTTCACATACAACGTGAATTAAATAACTCAGGTAGTTTCCGAGACAATACAGCAAATAGTAATTTCCAAATTATGTTTTGTTGTTGTTGTTGTTATTTATATACTTTTATGAGCCAAAGTTTAAGTCATTTTAGTAAATACTCATATTAACCGAATGCTAAAAGCATCCAGTTACTGTGCAAATAACTGAGGATATAGCCAAGCATGAAATGTAATCTTTCACTTGGAATTTATATCATATCAGAGGAGAAAGAGAAATTTCTAGTTAACTCTGAGCTATCCAAAAAAAAAAAAAAGAAATCTTGCCATTTGCAATGATGTGGCTAGAACTAGAGGGTATTATGGTAAACAAAATAAGTCAATCAGAGAAAGACAATTGTCATATGATCTCATTGATATGAGGATATTGAGAAGCAAGACAGAGGATCATAGGAGAAGGGAGGGAAAACTGAAACAAGATGAAACCAGAGAGGGAGACAAACCCCGAGACTCTTAATCTCAGGAAACAAACTGAGGGCTGCTGGAGGGGAGGTGGGTCTGAGTGATGGGGTGGCTGGGTGATGGACATTGGGGAGGGTATGTGCTATGGTGAGCACTGTGAATTGTGTAAGACTCATGAATCACGGACCTGTACCCCTGAAACAATAATACATTATATGTTAATTAAAAAAAAATTCTAGCTAACTGTGATGCTATGTGATTAGTGGCATAAAAGAGTGGCATAAAAGAGACTTTAATGGGTACAATCATAACTAAATTGAAAGAGCAATTCCTTTGCACAGAGGGACAGATTTTATAAAACATGCAGCATTTGGACTGAGAATTGAAGCCCTGGTTGATTTGTGGCAAGGGCAAAGGAATGTCAGAGCATTTTAGCAGGGGCAACCCTACAAGCAAAATTACTGGGTCAAGGAAATCCTTGAGTAATGATGAGGATGAAGATAAGGAAGGTCTGGAGAAGTACTGAGAAATGGCAAGAGATAAGGCTGGGAAAATAAGATGTCAGGATCAGTTTCTGCCTATATCTGCCTTTGTAGAAATAGCCCACACCAGAATCTGATAATCTGGGTCCCATGATGATTTCTGAAACAATTTAGGTATGGTCACCAATTGTTGTGTGTGTGTGTGTGTGTGTGTGTGTGTGACTATTTTGAGAATTTGGAATCAAAATATGATTTTAAATTAGTTCCCGATCCTGGAATTTCTGTTTTGTATTAAAAGCTGCAGTATATTCTAAGAATAATATCAAAATAAGCAAGGAAGATCACAATTACATAAACTTAATAGAGTTTATAGGAATAAAGGGAAAGATTCCAGTTTTATCAAAATGTTTAATCAAGGATAAGGGATTCCAAGGTCAATTAAGTTTGGAAGACTAAATAATAAATCACTGTTTACAAGAATCACATTCAGCGTGAGGTTCTTAAAATTCTGAAATAGACAATCTTGTTTAACTTGTTAAATTTCCTTGTTTGAGGAAATATCTATATCTATATCTATTCCACAGAATGTTTATATATATAATTAGTTCCGTAGAATATTATATGTATAAACGTCCTGTGGAACTAATTTACCAAAAGACACATTTTTTGAAATATGCAAGATACTAAAAATATTGCAGAAGTAAATGGTAGATATCAGAGATGTAGCATCTACCAAGCACATGTGTAAATCACAAACCAGTACTTTGCGTGTCTTTTCTTAAGTCCATTCTTTGACTGCTGGGTGCTGGACTCTGTGTAAGGGGGGCTGACTGCAGGCTACATTTGCCAGGTTCCTGTGACAGCAGACTTGTGGCTGAGTGAAACCAAGAGGAGACAGTGGTGAACCAAGCATTCTTTCTCCTTTCTCTAGCAGTTTCTATATTCTCTCTAGGTCCCATCTCTGACTGAACAGGCTTTAAGCTGTGTGAGTAGCCTCTAGCTTACCCATTCTATAGGTGTCCATGTTACCACCTCCTCACTTTATAATACATTTAGAGTTCGTAGTGTCACCTGCTGTTGCTAATATGACACCATCCCCAGTGTGACTTCGTAGCTCTTCCATTACCACTGAGTCGATCTCCTTCTATTTCAAGCATTTTGAGAGAAATTTCTCTTTCCCTAGGTGGATCCTAATATAACATCTTAAAAATTTCTTCAACAGATATTAGATTTGCACAATTACTTTAAAGGTTATTATTTTTACCCCCCCCTTTTTTTAAATTAATACTGAGACTATAGAGTCTGTAATTCTCAGTTTTACTGAATTCAAGACCAGTGCTAATGCACACTGCAAATGACATTTTTCAATGCTCCTCTCTACAGAAACAAGGAGAAAAGAATAAAAGTGTGCTTGAACTCACAACTGATTTCAGTCATCTCTCTCATTACCAAGACACATCATATATCTCATTAAAATTCAGGTTTGAGAACCATGCCTTGAGGATCTTCTTCAATAGCATGCATAACCTTCCACCTCCATCTTGGAAGTCAGATGCACGGCCATTTTCTCCTACTGGTTCAGGTTTTTAAGATGCCCATCCTACCCATACCTTTGTAGAAAGTTCACTGAAGCTATATTTTAGAACTGATAGAGACAGTATTATACATAGCTCAATATTTCTCTTTATACATTGAGATATTTTGTGTGGTATTCTCTTTCATTGCATTTCCTCACATGCTACTTAATGACATAATTAAAATGTCAATAATCACTTCTTTTACAATAGACAATATTCCTAGCAAGTTGGATTTAATAGGAATAATATCATCAGAGCTTAATGCCAAGTCTCTAATTTATATCTTTCTCTTTCTTTTCTCTTTTAGTTTAACAATTTAATAATGATGGCAGTATATATTTTGTTTCTTTGGCTGAATCTGTAGACAAAATGCTTTTCACTGACATCAAATCTTAAAACAGTGACTTTAAGGAAATGTTTTGAACAGGAGACATTCAGTGGAAAAATAGCTGTGTTTTAGACAGGTGACTTTTATACAAGCTTTGATAGATATATTTTTTAACATTCTTTTCAAAGAACAGTAAACTTTGAAAAACATGTCAGAACACCACTGATTTTTATTTGTGAGTTTCTTAGGCATTGAATAAGGGAACATTTTATGGATTGAAAGTTGAATTTTCTTGGGTAACAATTAGTTTTCTCAGCATTTACTGTACCCCAAACTCTTGTGAGAAATAGAAGATGCACACATGAGACTGACCAACCATAAGGCAACAGTTATTAAGTGTGTACAGGTATCATTCGGGTTTCAATTAAGGCGACTCCAAACATTGGCAAAGATGGAGTATCAGCAGAAATGGAGGTCAGAAAAGGGTATCTAGTTGAAATTTGAAAAAAAAAAAAGTGGGTCTAAGTTTGATATAATTTTAACATTTTGATTGAACTACCCTTTCCAGTGCTCGTTCCAATAGAAGTTCTTATGTGAATGAGAAAGCACACAATAGGAAGCCAAGTAGCCACATGGTTATACAGACCCATTCAAGCAATGTTATTCTTAGGGTCCTAATAACTTGCAACCTGGAATGAATAAGTCTCATTGTAAGCCCATATTTAATCTAAAAACAACCATTATATAGCAATTTATTCCTAGACATTACATTTCAAAGTAATGTTCATTTGCTTCTTACAGTTTATCAATTAAACATTTAATAATAAATGTATTCTTGTTATTGATATGGACATGAATATTTATTTTATAAAATAAATGGCAGAGTAATTTTAATGGTTATTATACTTACATCATAATACATAACATACATAAAATAGAGCCTAGAAAATATATATATTTAACATATATATATACATATGTTAATATATAACATATATAAAATAGAGCCTAGAAAAATAAGTGTTGGTAGGGCTAGTGAAAGTATAATCTGCTGAGAAATTTTATTAAAATAAAACAGCTATGCTCTATTTGGTTTGCAAGATCTCCACCAAACTTAAACCAAGCTGGCTATAATCTTGAATACCATAAAACAGAAATGGAAGATGCAAAAAGATTATGGGAAATCAAACAATATCTTTCAAATGTTGTAATAACTCAAATGAGAAAACTTCATCTAGTGATAATGAAAGTTATCTTTCAGAATTTTTACCTTCCTGGATTTGGAAAATAATAAGACTAGCCATCCCTGTTGAATAAATTTTTGCTTTTTTTTTTGGGGGGGGGGGATAAAATTTTCTTTTATACAAGTGTTGTCTGAGAGGAGCCCTTTCACAACAAATAAACAAAACTGAGTTCAGTAAAACCATTCAAGATTCATGTGTAGAATGCTAAATAAGAATTAATGCTAATGGATTTTGGTGTTGTTTTTGTTTTTGCTTTTTAACTAACTAGATGAAAAAATTAAGTTTTTGTTTTTTGCTTTTTAACTAGATGAACAAATTAAGTCATGAGATTGCTAGAGACTTAAATGATTACTTTCAAAAACCTAAAAAGTAGGAGATAGGATTTAAATCCAGGTTTGGGGGGCCTGGGTGGCTCAGTGGGATAAGCCTCTGCCTTCGGCTCAGGTCATGATCCCAGGGTCCTGGGATTGAGCCCCACATTGGGCTCCTCTGCTCAGCAGGGAGCCTGCTCCCCCCTCTCTCTGCCTGCCTCTCTGCCTG